>NC_067400.1:322793648-323149898 GCF_016432865.1 Antechinus flavipes | reverse complement strand
TTTTAAATGGGAGCCTGTGGAGAAGTCATTAGGAAGTGACTGTTGAATACCAATCTAGTATTTCTAATGGCTACTTCTGATGTTCAGTGGTTACCTCAAATTCAACATAATCAAGGGAGATAAATTAAAAAATTTTTTAGGTATATATATAAATACATTGACAAGATGAGAATTTTTCCAGAAAAAAAGCCTTTTAATAGTAGACTTTTGGCTATAAATAGGTTGAACTCTTCATTTTCCCTTTCTTTTACTCCAGAAATCATATATCATATCGTAAGTAACAATATAAACACAAACACAAATATTATAACAGCTTCAGAACCTGTTTTTTTTTCTTCCCATCCAGCCAAGTCCTGTAGCTTATTTTTAATGTCTGCTACTTATGTCTTTTCCATATCTACTACTGTCCCAGGCTATGCCCACATTATTTGGCCCCCATGGACTCAGAATGAATGTAAAGAGCAATTTTTTTCTGTTTTGGGCAGACCCTGAAGGTCTTCTCTTCCTGAAGTTGGATTTTTCTTTGCCTAGTTAAAAGAGGCCATTCTTTGCCTCATTTTTTTCTGACTTAGCCTGATCACTGAACCACTGAATGGGTGTTGCCTCAGTTAAACTGAAATCTGGGAAAGATCTTAAATTTAAAAAAAAAAAAAAGACTAAGGTCTCCCATAGTAACCAGGGTCATCTTGTCATTGGACCCAGGTATTTCTGGAAGAAAAAGTATGGCTAGTGACTTTTTTGCATAATCTACCCTCACTTAAGTCATGTCATGATGTCATGGTTCCCTTCCAGAATGAAGGACAAACAATGCAATAGCAACAACAACAGTAATAGTTTGGCCCCACCAACACTGCTCCTAGGGCATTTTCATAGGTAGACCCCTATACTTGGAATGCCTCTCGTCTTTTTTGCCTTTAGTGTTACTTATGGTCCTTCAAGACTGAATTCAGGTGCCACCTCCTCTGAGTAGCCTTCTATGATTTCTCTAGATAAAAGCATTCCCTCCCTCAAATTTACCCAGAGTTTTTTCTTTATATTTTTCATTTTCTCCCCATCTTTTTCTAATTTGTGTTATAGCTATTTGAGTCTTTTTCCTATTCACTCCAGAATGCAAGTTTCCTGGTAACTTCAGTACTGGATATGGTTGGCAGAGAGAGACTGGAGCCTCGATGGAATTGTTCCTTGGGGCAGAGAGGGAAAAGGCTCTGCTAGAGATCAGTTTAGCCTTGTGATCCCCACCCTTGTTGGAGGTCTTCCAGTCAGAAATCCAATTAATGTCAGATCCCTGAGTCCTACTCTCTGTGGAGGTAGTGGGAAACCCTAACTTGCTGTATCTAGCCAAGAAAGCCCAGTCATATCTCTGAGATTAAATTTCTCCTATATATCTGCCTATGGCCCACATCATCTTTGCTGAACCCCTTTGGGTCGATCCTCTATAGTACTCTGCCTTGTGATGTCTTTGCCACATCCCCCACTATGTCATCTTACTTCTTGTAGGGTATTGTCAGCTAAAGACGTGCACTAATCTCAGAGAGTATTTTCTTTCTCCTGACTAGGGAACTTGATTTTCTCTAATTATGATATGGTTTGAGAATCAAAATGATGTAGTTGGTGTGGATACCAGATGATGGTGTATAGGATAATATCATCCACAAAAACAAATAATCCTCTCTCTGGATGTAATGGCTCTCTTCATCACAAGACCACTGGAACTGGCCTAAATCATTTCATTGTTGAAGAAAGCCACGTCCATCAGAATTGATCTTTGTATAATACTGTTGCTATGTACAGTGATCTCTTGCTTCTGCTCAATAAGTGATAAACTCTTAAGAGAATCCAAAGCCATCATTACCTTTAAAAGAAGTACTTAAATGCTAATTAAGAGATGGAAACACCAGAGAGGAATAATCTAAGACTACCAAACACCTGCAGTTTTTTGCTGTAGCTCCATTTGTTATTATGAAGTATCAAGTCATAATTAAAATATAGTTTAAAGCTATGTTCCCAGAAGAACATCTTCACTCAGTTAATTCCACAAATTGGTAGGCACCAAAAGTTGCAATATGGTCATGTGAAGAATCTACCATGGCCATTCTCTCTGGCAAAAGGTAGATTTCTTTAGGAAAGAGGTTATAGACAAAATGAAGGGTTACCATAGACACCGGGAATGGTAAATATGAGATAGAGAGGGAGAGCATATGAAAGACAAGTTCCTCAGTGGAACTCACAATTATTCAATAGAAAGGGATCACCACTTTCCAGGATCAGATGGATTCATAAGTGAATTTTATCATACATTTAAAAAACAATTCCAGTACTATGTAAATTATTTGGGGAAATAGGTAAAGATGGAGTACTGCCAAATTCTTCCTATGACACAATAAACCTAAAACTACGAAGAGCCAAAACAAAGACAATTGTAGACCAATCTCCCTAATGAATATTGATGCAAGTTTTAAATAGAATATTAGCAAAGAGATTATAGCGTCTTATCAGCAGAATAATACACTAGGACCAAATGGGATTTATATCAGGGCTGGTTCAATATCAGGAAAACTATTACCATAATCAACCATATCAACAATAAAACCAATGGAAATTATATGATAATAAATGCAGAAAAAACTTTTGATAAAATAAAGCACCCATTCATATTAGAAACTTTAGAAAGCATAGGAATAAAAGGAACTTTCCTTAAAATAATAAGCAATATCTAAAACCAACAGCAAAAGAAAAGCTGGATGCATTCTCAGTGAGATTGGGGTAAATAAGTATGCCCATCATCACCAACATTATTCAGCATTGTATTAGAAATGTTGGCTTTAACAATAAGAACATTTTAAAATAAATTAAAGAAATTAGAATAGGCCATGAGGAAATAAAACTATCACTCTTTATAGATGATATGATGATATACTTAGAGAATCCTAGAAAATCATCCAAAAACCTACTGGAAACAGTGAACAGATTTAGCAAAGTTTCAGGATATAAAATTAACTCGCACAAATTGATAGCATTTCTATATATTACAAAGCCCATCAGCAAGAGATAAAAGAAAAATTCCGCTTAAAATTTCTGTAGACAAAGTAAAATACTTGGTGGTGGTGGTGGTGGGGTCTTCCTGCCAAACAAATGCAAGAACTATATGAACACAAAAACACTTTTTACACAAATAGTCAAATATAAACAACTGGGAAAATATCAATTGCTCATGTGTAGGCCAAGCTAATAAAATAAAAAGGATAATGCTGCCTGAGTTGGTCTGCTTGTTCAGTGCCATACCAATCAAATTGCCAAAAATAATTTTATAGAACTAGAAAAAAATAATAACAAAATTCATCTGGAAGAACAAAATGTCAAAAATATCAAGGGAATTAATGAAAAAAAAATAACAAGGATTGTGACTTAGTAGTATCAAACCTAAAAGTATATTATAAAGCAGCAGGCATCAAAACCATTTGCTCTTGACTAAGAAATAGAGTGGTGAATCAGTGAAATAGATTAGATACACATAATCAAGGCCTATAATGGTAATCTAGTATTTGAGAAACCCTCAAACTCCAGCTTCTGGAATAAGAACTCATTATTTGACAAAAATTTCTGGGAAAACTGGAAAATAATGTATCAGAAACTCAGCATAGACCTATATCTCACATCCCATACCAAAATAAGGTTAAAATGGAAACATGGTTTGGGTGTAAAGGATGATACTATAAACAAATTAGGAGAACAAGGGATAATTTACCTATCAGATCTTTGGAGAAGGGAAGAATTTATGACAAAAGAAGAACTATAGAATATAATGAAAAACAAAATAGATAACTTTGATTACATTAAATTAAAAAGTTTTTGAACAAATAAAACCAACAGAAACAAAATTAAAAGGGAAGTACAAAGCTGGGAAAAAATCTTTATAATCAGTGTTTCTGATAAAGGTCTCATTTCTAAAATATACAAAGAACTATGTCAAATTTATAAGAATACAAATCATTCCCCAACTGATAAATGGTCAAAGGATATGAACAGATAATTTTCAGATGACAAAAATTTTTTTTAATTTAAATTTTATTTTATTTAATAATAACTTTGTATTGACAGAATCCATGCCAGGGTAATTTTTTACAACATTATCCCTTGCACTCGCTTATGTTTCGATTTTTTTCCCCTCCCTTCCTCCCCCCCCCAAGATGGCAAGCAGTTCTATAAATGTTAAATATGTTGCAGTATATCCTAGATACAATACATATTTGCAGAACCGAACAGTTCTTCTGTTGCACAGGGAGAATTGGATTCAGAAGGTAAAAATAACTCGGGAAGAAAATCAAAAATGCAAATAGTTCATATTCGTTTTCCAGTGTTCCTTCTTTGGGGGTAGCTATTTCTGTCCATCATTTATCCATTGAAACTCAGTTAGGTCTCTTTGTCATAGAAATCCACTTCCATCAGAATACATCCTCATACAATATCGTTGTCGAAGTGTATAATGATCTCCTGGTTCTGCTCATCTCACTTAGCATCAGTCCATGTAGGTCTCTCCAAGCCTCTCTGTATTCATCCTGCTGGTCATTCCTTACAGAGCAATAATATTCCATAACATTCATATACCACAATTTACCCAGCCATTCTCCAATTGATGGGCATCCATTCATTTTCCAGTTTCTAGCCACTACAAACAGGGCTGCTACAAACATTTTGGCACATACAGGTCCCTTTCCCTTTTTTAGTATCTCTTTGGGGTATAAGCCCAATAGAAACACTGCTGGATCAAAGGGTATGCACAATTTGATAACTTTTTGGACATAATTCCAGATTGCTCTCCAGAATGGTTGGGTTCGTTCACAACTCCACCAACAATGCATCAGTGTCCCCGTTTTCCCGCATCCCCTCCAACATTCATCATTATTTTTTCCTGTCATCTTAGCCAATCTGACAGGTGTGTAGTGATATCTCAGAGTTGTCTTAATTTGCATTTCTCTGATTAATAGTGATTTTCATGTGAGTGGTAATAGTTTCAATTTCATCAGATGACAAAATTAAAGCTATCTATAGTCATATGAAAAATGCTCTCAATCACTATTGATTAGAGAAATGCAAATTAAAACAACTCTGAGGTACCACTTCATACCCCTCAGATTGGCTAAGATGACAGAAAAAGATAATAATAAATATTGGGAGATGTGAGAAAACTGGGACACTAATACATTGTTGGTGGAATTGTGAAATGGTCCAACCATTCTGGAGAGCAATCTGGAACTATGCCCAAAGGGCTATCAAACTGTGCATACCCTTTGACCCAGCAGTGTCATCACTGGGACTGTATCCCAAAGAGATTATTAAAAAAGGAAAAGGACCCACATGTGCAAAAATGTTTGTGAGTGGATGCCCAGAAGTTGGAGAATGGCTGTGATACAGGGAGGTAATGGAATATTATTGTTCTATAAAGACTAATGAACAATTTTATTTTAGAAAGGCCTGGAGAGATTTTCATGAACTGATTTCTGACCAAAACAAGCAGAACCAGGAATACATTGTGCAAAATAATAGCAAGAATGTGTGATGATCAACTATGAGAGGCTTGGCTCTTCTTAGTGGTTCAGTGATCCAAAGCAGTCCCAATAGACTTTGGACAGAAAATGCCATCTGCATCCAGAAAAAGAATTAAGGAGACTGAACATAGATCAATACATACTATGTTCACTTCTTTATTCTGTTTTTTTTTCTCTCTCTCCCATGGTTTTTCTCTTTTGCTCTTGATTTTGTTCTCCCAATATGATTCGTAAAGCAGTGTGTATTAAAAATAAATAAATTTACTATGGGGAAAAAAGAAAAGGAGCACTCCATGATATTGGGGTACATCCTTAGTAGGCTAAATCCTGAAAGGGACTTATTACTCTAAAATAATTAATTGTAAAGAGGAGAAGTGGAGTTGGGAAGCAGAATGGAGTTAGAAGAGATACCATATGGCATGGGAGAAGGGGAAAAGGAAAGACACTACAAGGCAGAGTACCATGAAGGACTGACGCAAAGGAAGGCAGCAGCTGTGGGATGGCCCATAAGTGGATTTTATAGGGAAAATTCAACCTTGGGGACGTGAATAGGATTGTTGATGGGACATGGCAAAGTGAGACTGCTGGAGACCTGTACAGAGCTGAAGGGGGATGAGGGGGAAGAGGGTTCTCAGAGATTTGACATAATTTGATTTCATACTGGATGACCTTCCCAGAGGGTCAAACCATAAAGCTAAATTGATCTCTATCAGAGTCTTCTTCCTGCCTGCCTCAGAGATCAACTCTTTAGTTTCTCTCTGTCCAAAATACCCATTCAGGGCCTCTAATTATTAAAAGTCCTTTCCTTGCTATGTGCTCTCCCAATTCTATTTCATATTTACCATTCCTGGTGTCTACTGTGTTTCTTCATTTTGTCTTTATTCTCTTCTCCTTAATAAACCTACCTTTCGCCAAAGAAAATGGCCTTTGTGATTTTTTTCACATGACTGAACCCCAATATTTGGTGCTCTCCTATAATCACATCATTTGGTACCTCAATCACATCACTGTGGGCAGAGATTGTCTTTGTAATTATTAGTAAGCAACACAGTGCCTTGAATATTGTAGTTTACTAAATTTAATAAATGAATGGATTTTTTTTATTCAGATAATGAAAATTCATCACAGGTAGCTTAGCAAAATTTCCTTTATGTCTTCCTTCTCTTAATGAGGACACAAAATTTGATGCATAGTGGTCATTATGTGCATGAAATTGAAAAACTTTGGAGCTATGATCTCATGTTCCAAAGAGCTGAGGGAGACTTAATGTTAATACTTTTTTTTACATATTTATTTTTTATTTTTATTTTATTTTATTTTTTAAAGGTTTTTGTTTTTAAAACATATATATAGATAATTTTCAACATTCAGCCTTGCAAAACCTTGTGTTCCAAATTTTTCCCTTTCCTTTCCCCATCCCCTTCCCTAGACAGCAAGTAATCCAATATATGTTAAACATGTGCAATTCCTCTATACATATTTTCACAATTATCATGCTGCACAAGAAAAATCAGATCAAAAAGGAAAAAAATGAGAAAGCAAGATGCAAGCAAACAACAACAAAAAGAGTGGAAATACTATGTTGTGATCCACACTCAGTTCTCACAGTTCTCTCTCTGGAGAGATGGCTCTCTCCATCACAAGACCATTGGAACTGGCCTGAGTCACCTCACTATTAAAAAGGGTCACATCCATCAGAACTGATTATTGCATAATCTTCTTGTTACTATATACAATGATCTCCTGATTCTGCTCATTTCACTCAGCATCAGTTCATGTAAGTTTCTCCAGGCCTCTCTGAAATCATTCTGCTGATTTCTTTCTTTTTTTCATAGGCTATCATTTAATAAAATCCCAATATTACATAGGCACTAGACAGCATGATGCCATAATTATGAATAGAATTGAGCTATTGTAATCTCTTGTGTTATAAGTTATGAGTTCCCATCTGATATCTAGAAGTTTTTACTTGTCAATTGAACCTAAATGATCTGGTAGTTTTACACACACACACACACACACACACACACACACACACACACACACACATAAATAATCTGATCATGTTTAAACAGTTTGTCTGTGTTAAGTTTCTTAAAATTGATCTTTCATGTTGGCTTTTTATATGTTAAACTTTCTGTTAAGTTTGGGTTTGGTTGAAAGAAAGTTCTGAAAATTCTGCTAGTTCATTCAGTGTTTATTTTTTCTCATTTAAAATTATAAATATTTTTGCTGGATATGCTATATTTGGCCACAGACCTAGTTCTTTTGATTGTTGGTAGATGTGATTCCAGGACCTGTAGTCTTTTATTATAGTTGCTGATAAGTCTTGTACAATTCTAATTCTAGTTCCAGACTATTTGAATTTTTTTTTCTTGTTTACTTGAAAATTTTCTCTTTGAACTGGGAATTTCAAAATTTGGCAATAATATGCCTGTGTGTTTTTTACACAGGATCTATTTGAGATAGTGATTAGTGTTGTTTTTTTTTTTTTTTTTTTTTTTTCTATTTCTACTTTCCCTCACATTCTATCACTCTAGGACAATTTTTCTTGGATCATTTCTTGCATTTTTGTGTCAAGATTCTCTTTTTTTGGTCACAATTTTCTGGCAGTCCAATTATTCTTATATTTTATGTTTTTGATCTGTTCTCCAGATCTGTTGTTTTTCTTATGTTTCATATTCTGTTCTATTTTCTCATTCTTTATAATCTATTTTGTTATTTCTTTTTCTCTCATAACTTTTATCTTAAAAGCAGGGGTCTTTGGGATTATCACACCCTAGATTACTAGTCATTGACTACTGTGTCTTGTGAACTTAAGCTGTTCCACTGAATGATACTACTTTTTAATAATAAGATTTTAGTTTTCAAAATATATGCAAAGATAGTTTTCAACATTCACCCTTTCAAAATCTTGTGTTCTCTATTTTTTCCCTTCCCTTCCTCTCTTCCCTAGACAGCAAGTAATCCAATATAGGTTAAACATGTATAATCCTTCCAAACATATTTCCACATTTATCATGCTGCACAGGAAAAATCAAATCAAAAAATAAGAGAAACAAAAAAACAAGCAACCAAACAACAACAATAATAAAGGCGAAAATACTATGTTGTGATTATATTCAGTCCCTGTAGTCTTCTTTCTGGATGCAGATGGTACTCTCTATCACAAATCTATTGGAATTTGCCTGAATCTCTCCATTGTTGAAAAGAGCCAATAATGATAATTTTTTAAAAGATGGTTTTGCAAAAAATCTTAACAAACATAGAAAAACAGCAACAAAATAAAACCAAGTAAAACCATATCTGTCTATCTACCTACCTACCTACTTATCCATCTAATCAGAACTGACGTGGTAAAATAGGCACTAAAAGCAGTAATATGAAATAGATTTAGGAGAGCAATAGATTGTAAAAGATATTATATAAAAATAGTATAAGAGAGATTCACTTATGGCATAAGAAAAGTATACATCAGGTATCAAACTTTACAAAGATTTGCTATTTATTTAATGTCAATAATTTTATAGGCTTAAGCAGATACAAAACAGAAAGCAGTCATGGTGAATGAGTAATTGACATTTTGGAATACATAACTTTTAATATTTCTGGGGAATGGAGGCAGAGTTTATGAAGTATGAGAGGAACCAGGGAGCAGTTTGGAAAGATAAAGATGTGATTTATGAGGAACTAGGTGGTATCCATCTATTTGATCAAGTCCTAGAATTATCTAAAGATATGCTAATCAAGATCTCAAAAGTTATAGTGACTGTCTTTTAAAGATGCTAACTAAACCATCCCAAAGGTTACTGTGGAAAGTCGAATGTGCCAATTTTTACTTCACTTCATTGAGACAACAGAGGCTGAATGAGAAATGTTTTGGTTTTATTTTATTCTAACAGAATTGTCTGGAAGACGGCAAGAACTATTTACATACATTATTTTTTTTAATATTTCCAATTTCCTTTCTGTTTTTAATAGGTAAAATTTTGTTTTTAACTTTTTTAATAAGACAGTGAAAAGCAGGTCTATAGTCCCTTCTTTGTACTTTGAGGCTGAATATACTTAACTAGATACTAGCACACAACTGGATATTAAGATCTTTCAAGCTTCAAATGTCATCAAATTTTGGAATAAGCAATTTTACTATTTCCTCATTTTCCTCCATTTGTAAAATAGGTATACTAAGTGGTATGTTCATTTAACTTAAATATGTTTTCAAAATTTTTATTTGACAAACACTGAGAAAGAGTGAAATATGTTAAAACTGTAAAGGATGGAATAAAGTTGAGAAGTAAAATGAAGTTGAGATGATAAAGTCCTGGATCAGATTTCAGTGCAAAGTAGTTGATTTTCTGTTTCATTTAGGTTCCGACCCTCTACGGTGAAAGAATGCATCCACACCATACTCAAGGAAGAATTGGCAACTGCTCAGTATGAGCCAAGTGAAATGCCTGCCCTCACAAAGTTTTTATCAGAGAGCATCAAAAATAAATTAAAAGGTAGTCACAATGATTTCTCAGAATATTTTATTTCCCTCTTATCCATTCTTTCATATCTTTGCTGTGGAATTTGATGGTTCATCTGGTACATGCATATTGGTATCTAGTTGCCCAAAATAATTTGGATGGCACTCTATAAGTAATAAACATCGATGGGGTTATCACTGAGCCAGCAATGTGTGAGAAAGAATAAGGATAAGGGGGAAAACATTACCACAGTAGGCAATTTGAATTATGTAAGTTTAATTCTGGGTCCCTTTGTGCCCAAGTCATGGATGCTTCCTATAGATCAAACCAACTACTTTTGGACATAACTGTCAGATAAGAAGCTTTTATCTCATTTGGAGGCATATGAAATGGAGGAGCCTTTTCTACTCCAGAATGCATACTCCATTGTAACAAAATCATTTCTTAAGATTATTTTCAAAGTAAAAAAGCTATAGTCTCACTAATAGCCACATTTCTTGTGCTGCTCTTTAAGGCCATCCATATTCTATGTTCTCTATATATTCCATATTCTACCTACCTCTCTGAATGATGGTTCAGTTTAAACTGTCTATTCATTAAGTTTTTTTGTCTTTTCTGGGGCATGCCATTGTTATATGTCATTCTTACCAACTGGGATTCTGTCCTACAACAAATCCTATTTATTTTTCAAGATCTTTTTCAAGCCCTTTGTTCTGCAAAAGCCTCTCTAAACCATTCTAGCCCTTACTGAAAACTAAAAACTCCTGCAGCACTTATTTTCTGTGTTATTCATTTTGTTTGCCTTAAGGCATCTCTTACTAGATTGAACTATTATTTAGTTATCATTTCATTTTTTGTTGTTTTATTTTCTTTCTCTACATATAAATTCCTCAAGGATAGAGACTATGTTATACTTTTCAGTACCTAGCATGATGCCTTGTTTGCCATAGGCATTAAATAAAATATTCATTACTTGATTCCAAAGTGAGTTATTTTGACTTTGTTTTATTTTAAATTTGTTAGCTATTACAAGTTCTTTATTTGATAACATTTGATAACTTGACCTTTTTGGGTAAATGTGTACCTGCCTAGCCTAGTCTATCTCTCTCTCAATTCCCTCTCTCCTCTACCCCGTTTCTCCTTTCCCTCTCACTTCCCTACTTGTCCCAAATTTGTATGATTGCTCTCTTTTGGATTATTTCTTGATACTGAAAGCCAGGGTATTTTTTTTTTTTTTTGCCTGTTCCATGTAATGTTCTTTATATAGAGAGTTTTTTATTATTATATGTTATCGTTTCCCAACACAGAACATGTTGCTTTGCTTAGTTTCTAGATTAAAAACTTGACAATTCATTTTTTTTTTTTTGAGTACAGCTGTTCATAAGCATAGAATAGGAAACAGTTCTAGCAAAATGTGACTTCTAGATTTATTTGGGTCACTTTATAGTTCCATTCCTTTCCCATTGATTTGCTTTTGTTGTCTTAACAGAACAAAACATAGTTTTACAGATTTGATTATCAAGATTCTGGTTGTTTTAGTTTTTGAGTTAATATAAATGGGACTTGCTATGAATATTTTATTTTTTTGTTTGACTAAGAAAAAAGTGTAATTGATAAGTATGGTCTCTATTCTGGTCTTCCTACTCTGCTGCTTATGGCAATTTTAGTGTGAATTTCTTTTCAGTAGATAATTTCACTCTATTTGCTTATCAACTCCATGTTCTTCCCTTTCTTCCTTTTTAGAAATGGGATTTGACCGATACAAAATGGTGGTACAAGTAGTGATTGGAGAACAAAGAGGTGAAGGAGTAAAGTAAGTCCTTGCCATCACTTCTGGTTTTTGGGCTTCCCCAAAGGATGCATTAGGTTTATCACCTCACAACAAGATTCTTTTTATGAGTATAAATCCAAGTAAAATAGTAATAATAAAAGGAAAAAAGAGAAAAGAATTGTGGTTCTAATTGGTGCTGTATTGTAACCACAGTTAAATGTGGATATTGTGGATGAACAGTGTATTGGAAATTTCAAGCTGGATGTACAGTTGGCATTTCAAATTCAACATATACAAGATGGAATCCATTCCTTTTACTATCCCCCAACTCTAACTTACCTATTTCTGTCCAAGATATCATTATCCTTTCAGTCATGTAGATTTACAGCATCAGAGTTTTCCTCAACTACTAACTCTTTCCTAATCCCCAAATACAGTACTATCAGTCTTACTGATTCTACTTTCCCAACATTTCTGTTTTTTTCCTTTTTTCTTTTATGGCAAATTTGCTTAACACATGATTGATTTGTTTCTAACATGAAAACTTGGATGTGACATACTTCACTTGTATTTTTACCTGAAAACTTAAATTTTATTGGTGTCGTGCAACACTTAAATTAAAGGGACTGGACCACATCAATTTCGATTTGATGTACTTTTAGTATTATGGAAGGGAATCAAAAAATGTTTATCTGCTACAAGTATAGCTTGCCTTAATTAGACACACATATAAATTCTTTTCTAGGCTCCTGGACTATGTATAACATGATATAGCTAATGATGTAGAAATCTGAAGGCTTTGTGGTTTAGTAAGAAGAGCAGTATGTTTAGGAGTTAGGAAGAATTTGATTATATTTCTGAGTCTTCCAGTGACCAGCTGTGTGACCTTGAGCAAGTGACTGACTTTTATGGGCCACATTTTTTTTCATATATAAAATAAGGAAGTGAAATAGATGTTGTCTTAGATCCTTTCCTGATATATATCTTTGATTTTTTCACTTTGATAATTTTTATGTCCTTTTCAGCTTTTAAAATTTTCTTATTCTATATCTAGTGTGACTAATTTAGTATTGAAACTTGGGTATTACTGAATTTAAAAACTTTTAACAAACATCTCAGCTGAAGTCGCATCTAAGAATATTTTAAAGAAAATTTGCCAAAGACCCATTGCTTATGACAGATACCTAGCACATTGATGTTTCCTAATTCTTTTTTGGCTGATTAGTATGGCTGCTCGATGTTTCTGGGATGCAGACACAGACAACTATACTCATGATGTTTTTATGAATGTAAGTATATTTGGAGATTTTTTTTTCCCTTTGGAGACATGAGCACATGGCTTTATTTATAGTATTCAGGAGGAGAGAGTGATCAGCAATGTCAAATGTAATAAAGCAATCAGGAGGCATAAGGATTGAGAAAAAGTCATCACATTTATAAGGGATAGATAATGTGTAACTCTGGAGAGAGCAGCTTTAATTAGTTGAGATCTGACGTTAGTTTGCAAGGGGATGAAGAGTGAGAAGAGAGAAAAAAGCAACAAATATAGAGAACTTTTTCTAGGACAGATTCTATGAAAAGGAGGAGATACAACTTGGGAGGATAGGAATAATAATATTTATGTTAATAAACATAAATTATAAATAGAAGAGATAAAAATCATGTTGGGAGAGAAAAATCAAAACAAAAGGAAAAAACCATGGGAGAGGGGAAACAAACATAAAATAGAAGTGAACATGGCTTGAATTGATTTATTTTATTTTATTTTTTATTTAAATTTTATTTTATTTAATAATAACTTTGTATTGACAGAATCCATGCCAGGGTAATTTTTTACAACATTATCCCTTGCACTCGCTTATGTTTCGTTTTTTCCCCTCTTTCCCTCCACCCCCCCCCCCCGCCCCAAGATGGCAAGCAGTCCTATATATGTTAAATATGTTGCAGTATATCCTAGATATAATACATATTTGCAGAACCGAACAGTTCTCCTGTTGCACAGGGAGAATTGGATTTAGAAGGTAAAAATAACTCGGGAAGAAAATCAAAAATGCAAATAGTTCACATTCGTTTCCCAGTGTTCCTTCTTTGGGTGTAGCTGTTTCTGTCCATCATTTATCCATTGAAACTCAGTTAGGTCTCTTTGTCATAGAAATCCACTTCCATCAGAATACATCCTCATACAATAACGTTGTCGAAGTGTATAATGATCTCCTGGTTCTGCTCATCTCATTTAGCATCAGTCCATGTAGGTCTCTCCAAGCCTCTCTGTATTCATCCTGCTGGTCATTCCTTACAGAGCAATAATATTCCATAACATTCATATACCACAATTTACCCAGCCATTCTCCAATTGATGGGCATCCATTCATTTTCCAGTTTCTAGCCACTACAAACAGGGCTGCTACAAACATTTTGGCACATACAGGTCCCTTTCCCTTTTTTAGTATCTCTTTGGGGTATAAGCCCAATAGAAACACTGTTGGATCAAAGGATATGCACAGTTTGATAACTTTTTGGGCATAATTCCAGATTGCTCTCCAGAATGGTTGGATTCGTTCACAACTCCACCAACAATGCATCAGTGTCCCCGTTTTCCCGCATCCCCTCCAACATTCATCATTATTTTTTCCTGTCATCTTAGCCAATCTGACAGGTGTGTAGTGATAGCTCAGAGTTGTCTTAATTTGCATTTCTCTGATCAATAGTGATTTGGAACACTCTTTCATGTGAGTGGTAATAGTTTCAATTTCATCATTTGAATTGATTTATATTTACTCTTTTTAATTCTTTTTCTGGTTGCAGTTGGCATTTTCTGTCCAAAGTCTATTGGGATTGTTTTGGATCACCAAAGCACTGAGAAGAACCAAGTCTTTCATAGTTGATCATTGCACATTCTTACTGTTACTGTGTACAGTGTATTCCTGGTTTTGCTTCTGCTCAGCATAAGTTCATGTAAATCTTTCCAGGCCTATCTAAAATCAGCTTGTTCATCATTTTTTAAAAAACAGTAATATAACATTACTTTCATGCACCACAGATTATTCAGCCATTCCCTAATTGATGGGCATCTATTCATTTTCCAATTCTTTGCTGCCACAAAAAGAGACGCTGCAAACATTTTTGCACATGTGGGAACTTTTCCCTCCTTTATGATTTCCTTGGGATACAGACCCTGTAAAAGCACTGCTGAGTCAAAGGGTATGCGCACTTTTATAGCTCTTTAGGTATAGTTCCAAATTGCTCTCCAGAATGGTTGGATCAGTTTAGTGATATATGAGTTGATATGAGTTAGACTTTTAGAAATAGATTATTTGCTAAGAGAGTATAGTAAAAACAATCCGTAACCAAACTTTGGGCATACTTTCCCCAAAGAATACAAGAAAAAGTAGGCTCAAGTTTAGAGAGCTCTAAGAGCAAAGGGGTAAACACAATCACTGGCTAGGAAATACTTTTTTCTCTTTTTGGTCTTCATGAAGTTTTTTTGTGGGTGATGGGTAGCTTTCTGCTATTTCTAGAGTTCTGAAGCTGTCTTTCTTTATTATGTCTAGTTTATCCTTTGCTTCCATTTTCAGCTATTCTGAGTTCTGAAGATAATACTAAGATGTCCATGGGAAGTCTGTTTTTATATTCTCTCATCCTTCAAAACTTACAAGGTCATCTTCTGGTCTGTGGGAAGGGGAGAAGACAGGTTTTTTTTTTTGGTACCTGAGGTGATTCCTTCTTTTTTTTGAAGGGTAAGAACTGGTTAGAACTGCTTTGGGTTGGCCAGTCAGTCAAATGAAGTATTCCTAACTGGTTTCCTTTTTTATGTCCACAAAGTATGGCTGAGTCTCCTCAACCAATCCCAAAACACTTAACTCTCTATAGCATAATTTCATTTCAACCATTGGCTTTTGTTCTTTCCAAATTGATTAAATATTTTACATATTTACGTTAGGGTCTATGATTGGCTGATTCAAAAAAAGGTCTGATGGCACACTTTGTAGAGCACTGGCCCTGATATCAGGAGGACCTGAGTTCAAATCTGACCTCCAACTCTTACTAGCTGTGTGACCCTGGCAAGTCACTTAATGATGACTTCCCCCTCTCCACCTCCCCCCACCAAAAAAAAAAAAAAGATTGACTTAGTATATTCTTAGAGACTGAAAGAACAAAACCAGACATACATGGTTAATGTGGTAGGAAAGGAAGATAGTACAAAGAAAGAAGTTAGTGATAAGGTTAATTCCTCTCTCCCCTTTTCCCCCCAGAAGGAAAAAAAAAAACAACAGAGAGTCTTTAAGTATTTTTTAAAAATCAACCTATAGAAGAGTAGTGAGGGGAGTTCAGAAGAAAATACAGAGAAGCAGAACAACTTTTAAAAAGCAAGGTGTGTATAACAGAGTTAAGATTTCAGATGTAATCTTTTTTCTCCCCTGAGGCAATTGGGGTTAAGTGACTTGCCCAAGTGTTGTGTCTGAGGTCAGATTTGAACCCAGATCCTCCTGACTTCAGGGCTGGTGCTCTATTCACTGTGCCACCTAGGTGCCCCCACAAGTAATCTTTTCATGTTCTGTTCTATATATGGAAATGTTGTATTTTTGGGGGGAGAGGGAGATTCATTAAATTCAGGATAAAATAATTGTTAAAAAAAATATGTAATACTTTAACATATTTAGCATGTATGGGACTACCTGCCATCTAGGGAAGGGATTGGGGGGAAGGAGAGGAAAAGTCGGAAGAGAAGGTTTTGCAAGGGTCAATGTTGAAAAATTACCCATGTATATGTTTTGTATATAAAAAGCTATAATAAAAAATTTAAAAAAAATGTAATAGGAAGGAAGGAGATTTAGCAGTACCTGATCTCAGATTATGCTACAAAACAGTAATTTTGAAAACTATTTGGTACTGATTAAAAAATAGTTAAGTTGATCAGGGGGACAAATTAGTAATGCAAAATCCCAGAACCATGAACAATTGGGGAACAGAGAACTTGGTAAATTAAAAAACCCCAACTCTCAGGGAAAAACACTATTAAACACAAATTTCTAAAAACACTAGAAAGCAGTCTGGCAGAAATTGGGTTAAGACCATTTTATATAACCATAACCTCCAGAAAAATACACATAGATATAAAAGGTCACATCATAAACAACAAATCTTAAATAATAAAGAAGAAAATACTTTTTGCAACTATAGTTAGGGGAAATGTTACTGACTGAGCAAGAAATATAAAGTACAGAATGGGCAATTTTGATTACATAGATATAAGGAGCTTTTGCAGAAGCATAAGAGATACAAGTTGCAATTAGAGTGAAAATAGTTGATTGGTAAGGAATTTTTACAGTGAGTTTCTCTGATGGGATTGTAGTGTCCAAAATATATGGGGACCTGATAATATGAGAGCAGGAGTTCTTGTCTAATAAAAGAAGGTGAGGGAATATATTTAAGAAGCTCTCAGAGAATGAGGGATAGGATATCAAAGGCCACATCCAAAAATGCTCCCAATTGCTAAAATAGAACAAATGAAAGTTGAAATACCCCCAAATTTCCTTCCAACATTCATTATTGTTGTAGGAATGGCAGAAGAGGAAGATGACAATTGTTGGGAGAAATGTGGGAAAACAGGCCTACTGATGGAGCTGGTGAATTGGGACGAGGGAAGTCACTGAGCTGTTCATTCTCTTTGACCCATCAGTGTTCTTACTGGACTTATAACCTAGCAAATTAATGCATGGGGGAGTCCCTTTGGGGATACTCATCCCTTTTCCCTTGTTTTGGCCACAAAGAGCTGGGGTATATAATAATCATCTATTTGTGAGTAGATGAATTGTATACAAAATTAGTGGACTATTGTGCTGAAATGACACAAGGAACAGATCCAGGAACACTTCTATGAATTGATGCCAAGAGGGCAAAAAGAACCCCTAGAATAATTTGAACAGTGATGACTACATTGTGGGGAGGGGCAGCTCTTAAGGACTTAGGAAATCTGTTAAGTGCAATGATGATCCATCAACTACAATTCCAAGGAAGGACAATGGCAGGATATACTTTTTACCTGTTGATAGAGGTAAGGAATGAGACAGGCCAGGCATGAGGAATGTTTTGCTTGACTGTTTAATTATTACAAGGGAGGGTTGGGCAGGGAGGGTGAAAAGAAAATAAATATTTGCAGGGAAAAAAATAACAAAAGCTTCAATGAAGTACTTTTAAAGTGCCACTGAATAGCAGGATATTTGTGGGGAAATGACAATTGGGACAGCTGTGGAACTACTGGGCTAATGGAACTAATTTGTTTTTCTATAAAGTTAAGCAGAGTGGGGAGGATTCTGAGAAGAAGAAAGAGTAAGTCAGAAAATTCCAGGCTCTCCAAATTTCTTCCACAAAAAGACAGAATTTTGCCTCAAAGAAAACATAGCTGCAGAAATAAAAAATCAGGATAAAGCAGTTATCCTCCTAAAAAAACTTGAGAGAAACAGAATCTGGGAAAGGTTAGGTCCAGATGACGTGCAAACACTGAAACTGCAAAGAACCAGGGTTGGGGGGATGAGCCCAGGAACTTTCACTTAAATAACAGTATAGGAGTTGAAAAGCTGAGCAAAGGAAGAGTAGGATCCTATGCTCTTGCCTGAAGCCAGAACCAGCTCTGCTGATCAAAGTCCAGGATGTGATACTGGGTTAGAAGGAGGGAGCACAAGTCCAGTGTGTGAATGCTGTAGCAGAGGGGCTGGGATCCTACTCTATGTGAGCACTTGCCAGGAGAGCAGAGTACTTGATTTCCATTCCTGGGTAGAGGAGAGAGCTGAAGTTTGCAGCCATAAGGACCTGCAGAAAGTAGAAACATCTGTGTGATAACATGCTGCTATAGCCATATCTTGGCAATGGAGAGGAGTGCTTGAAGGACCTGATGCTTGGGCTACCATTTCCAACACTCCAGGAGTAGAACCAATTAAAACAATATATTGCTAAACAATAGGATAGACTTAGAGCTAGAAGGTACCTTATAGATTATCTAAACCGACCCTCTCATTTACACAAGAGGAGACTAAGGGTCACTAATTTTCCCAGATTAAAAAAAAAAAAATCCATGTTTGAATTTGCTAATTGTTCTTCCTCCTTTTTGTAAAGTAAGGCTATTCCATAAAGGCATAAATATCCAGTAAATGCTTGATTAATTAGACTTATCATTCTTTTTTAACTAATTTCCTTTGTATTTGTTGATTAGTTCCTGTTAATGATAATATATTGAATTTCACAAGAAAAAGTAAGCTGCTAAAAATAAAAATAAGCAAAAGAGAAAGAACCAGACCATAGACAGCTACTATGGAGATAGAGAAAATATGAGTTCATATTCAGCAGAAGATAAGGAAGTTAAAAAAAGCCATTCCTAACTCAGAGCAAAACCAACTGATCTGGAGAACAGATTGAGGAAAGACAATATAAGGATTGTTTGACTACTTGAAAGTTATAATCAACAAAGACTCTTGATATAATTTTATGAAAAATTACTAAGGAAAATTTCCCTGCAATTTTAAAACAGGAGGGTAAAATAGGAAAAAAAAAAATCCATTTATCACCACTTGAAAGAGCTCTTAGGATGAAAACTTAACAGGAATGTAATAGTCAAGTTTCAAAGTTTCCAGGTTAAGGAGAAAATAGAGCAAGCAACAAGAAAAAAACACAATTTAAAGACTATGGAGCTTTAATTAGGATCACACAAAAGCTGCTACATTAAAAGATCATAGTTCTTGAAGCAGAATTTTCAAAGAGCGAAAAAGTTGGGGTCATGACCAGCAAAGTTGAGTATAATCCTGAGGAGAAAATATGGATATTCAATGAACTAAAAGTTTTCCAGGTATTTGTGACAAAAAGACTAGAACTCAATGGAAAATTCTACATAGAAGATTAAGGAGAAACATAAGATAAACATTAAAAGCCAATTATAAGGGAATTAATAAGGTCAAAGGGTTTGCTGCTTATATGTGAAAATATCAGCAGGCTTAAGACTGTCATTACTTGGGTAGTTTGAAAGAAAATGGGCTAAGCTGAGTAAGAATGGTTGATTCTAAAAAAAATAAAATTGAGCAGGAAGAGGTAAAAAGGAGCAATTATCATACAAATGACACATAAAAGGAAGAACTGACATAGAAGCAAATAGAGGTGGAGGACTGCTAATGCTAGAATCTTATTTTCATAGGAACTAGATTTTCCTTTTTAGGGGAAACAACATACACATCTAGAAGAGTATAAAAATCTAAGAAATAAAGAGGGCCAGGGAATAGAGTAAGGAAGGAACTCTTAGAGGAGTAGGTAGATTAAGGAAAAGGAGGGCAAGATATAGTGGTTAAAAGTAATACAAGAATACAATAAACTGGATGAAAAGATAGAAAAAATATAGGATGGAGGGAAATACATAATTAGTAATTAGAACTTTGAATGTGAATGGGATGAATTTACTTATAAAATGAAGGCTGCAGATAGATTAAAAATAAGAAACTGACACTATGCGCTTTACAAGAAAAACAAAATGAGAGATGAGTAAAAGGGATGGAGTAGAATTTATATTTCAGCTGAGATTTTAAAAAAATCAGGGGTAGCAATCATGATGTCAAAGTTAAAGCTAAAACAATTACAAGACATAAACAGGAAAAGTATACTATGTGTCACCAATACTATTCAGTAATGTTTTAGAAATACTAGCAATGAAAGTAGAATCAGAATGGTAAATGAGGTAATTATCTCTTTTTGCAGATAATACATATTTAGAAAAATCTAAAGATTCAACTAAAAATTTTGTTGAAATATCAATTTTAACAAAGTAGGATATAAAATAAACCTCCATAAATTATCAATATTTTTATGTAACCTAGTAAGAACCTAGTAAGAAAAAACTTAGTAAACTTAGTAAGAAGAAATAGCAAGAGATATCCCATTTAAAATAACTATAGATAGGGGCAGTTAGATGGTACAGTGGATAGAATACCAGGCCTGAAGTTAGGAGTACCTGAGTTAAAATCTGGCCTCAAATACTTAATGCTTCCTAGCTGTGTGATCTTGGACAAGTCACTTAATTCCAATTGCCTCAGCAAAAACAAACTATAGATAGTATAAAATATCTGAGAGTATACCTTTTATAACACTTTACACAAAGGTCTGTATAATTGGAGAAATATTGTTCATGGATAGGGAAATCTATTATAAAAATGACAGTTTTACCAAATATATTTGGTGCCATTCTAATTACCAAAAAATTATTTTACTGAGTTAGAAAAAATAAAATTTATTTGGAAGAACAAAAGGTCAGGAATTTCAAAGAAAGTTATGAAAAAATATAAAGGAGATTCAACAGTACTAGACTTCAAATTATAAAACAGTAAATATTAAAACTATGGTACAAGATAAGAAATTGAAAGAGGTAGAACAGAATAGACATACACTATATAGTAATTAGAGATTATAGTAACATATCTCATAAACATGAAGATTTAAGTTTGGGGAATAGAAATTCATCTGTTAAAAAGTACTGGGAAAGTTGGAAAGCATTCTGCCAGAAATTGGGTGTAAACCAGTATCTTAAACTATTAACCAAGATAAGGTCAAAATAGATACATGACCAAGATATAAAAGGAAATAATGCAAGAAAATTATAACATGAAACATATTATCTATCACACTCATGGATAGAATAATTTATGAATAAAGAAGAGCACTGTGAAGTGTAAAATGGATAGAAGTAATTAAAAAGTTATTGTATAAATTAAACTAATATAGCCAAGATTAGAAACAATGCAAAAATTATGAAGAAAAAATTTTCATAGACAAATATCTTAAGACAAAGGTCTTATTTCTCAAATAACTATTAAGTGTCTTTTTTTAATTGGCAGAATGATCAAAGAATACAAAGGGGCAATTTTTAAAAGAAGAAATCACATATATATATATATATATGTATTCTAAATCATTATTATGAAATACAAATTAATTTGGCTTTGAGATATCATCTTATACCCATCAGATTGGTTTAAATGATATCCTTTAATTGGGAAATGGCCAAAAAAATTGTGGTATATGATTGTGATGGAATACTGCTGCATTATAAGAGATGATACATTGGTTGATTTCAGAAAAAAAACGGAAAGACTTGGACCCATGAAGGAAGATGCTCTCCCCTCCAGAGAAAGAACTCATAATTAGAAGTGTGTGCTTTTACATATGTGTGTGCTTTTACATATGTGTGTGTATTTGTGTGTATGGATATATGTACATATGTACATTCATGGTTTAATTGTAGCCTCTACACATTATAGTGGGGAGGGAGAAAAAAGTGCATAGCAGAGAACAAAAGAAAACATAAACACAGAAAAGCTGGGTCACTTTGAAAACAATGTCGCCTTTATTACATAGTTTAAAAAAAAAGTAAACCATATGAAATGGAAATTCATGGTCTTATATTGAATCCTTTATATTCTGCTATGTACATGGAATTTTTTTTTACTTTGTATTTAAGATTAAAATGAATTTTAAAAATGTAAAATAAGTAAGCTGAGAGTAGTAGTAATATATTCTTTGTATATGGAAATATTCATATTTGTTGCTGTTAAGTTTGGAATAAGAAAAAATTTAAATCATTTAAAAAAAGGGGACACAATCAGGGAAGGACAGGAGGAGATAGAATCAAGGTTATAGGATGAGGGTTAGTAAAGGGGAGGTCTATCTTTTTATCAGAGACTAAAGAAGGAATGTGACTTGCCTATTACATAAAGGAGAGATAGTTTAGATTTTCTGAGTAAAGGTTTTGAATCACTGGAATTCATCAATTTTCAATCCAACATATTTTCTAAGCATTATTTGTAGTATATACACAGTGGTATGCTATATGATGGACATAAAAAGACACAAAACAGTCCTTGTCTTCAAGAAACAATCTCAAGATTTTTTAATTTTGAAATTTTTATTGAATTTTACATTCAGATATTCTCTCCTTCCTACTTTTCTCCTTCCCCTATTTGAGAAATCAAGAAAATACTTTTATAAGCATGTAGAATTAAAAAAATGAATTTCTACATTGGGACCCCTCCCACCCCCACTAATAATCTTTATAGTCTGTATTCTGAGTTAATTTCTCTATCAGGAAGTAGATAGCATTTTTATTTTGCTTAAGATTTTTTAAACAGAGGAACTTTTTGAGACGTTTTGAATGAATTCATCTAAAGGAAAAGATGGACTAGATGACTTCAGTCTTTTTATAGTGCCTTTATTCCCCACAGATGAATAACTAAAGTAACTTATGTTTTTTCAATCTAGTTTTTTATTTAAAAAAATTATTATTTTTACATCACCTGTATTCCTCTCCTCTCCTGTCCCCAGAGCATTCCTTTATAACAAAGAGAAAAAAAAAGACAAAGGAAAAAAAAAATCAGAAATGGTTAATATCCTGAAAAATTCTGACAACATATTGTGTGGTCATCTGTGAAATTGAATGGGAAAAAATTATATTAACATTTGGTTTCCTTTGTAATTACATTATTTCATTTTATGGATTTAAATATATTATTCTGAGTAGGGACTCATAGGATTCACCAGACTGCTAGAGGGGTCTATAATGACAACAAAAAAAGATGTAATTCTTGCTTTAAATAAACACAGAAATAGAGAAGCAGAAGGCTGGAAATCTTTTCAAGAAGCCAAGCCTCTAGAAAATTGGGAATGACTGGAGAATCCACCTGAGTGGGTTGTGGAAGGAGCAAACCCAGGAAGGCTAGCCAAAAAGGCTGACCTATGAGAGAGAATAGATATCAAAGCCTATAACCCTGGAGGGGAGGGAGTGGCTGGGGTTACATGTCTTTCCTACATAGGTCTCACTACCTTTGTAATCCAAGTCAGTGCCTTCTGTCATACAAACGGTATATATCGGTGGGAGAGTGTACTCCAGATTTATGAAGGGAATGTTTTGTAGCCACTCTTCCTAGTATGACGTATTAGGTATTCACTCTGAATTCATTTTCTCTGTTGCTTGAATATTTAAAGTTAACTATACTGGTAAGGTAAATAAAACTGTAGTTTTAGTAGGGAGTTTCTACAACCTACTTTGGAACCTTTGAGAGAGTAGTTATTCTCCCCACCCCTTGATCTATAGACTATGTGAATGCCAAGTTGGAGAGGTAGACCCATAAATGCAAAACCTTGAGGGCAAAAACTTTTTCATTTTTATCTTTATATCTCTAGTCTCAGCAGAGTACCCAGCACATATAAAGCACTTTATAAGTTCTTATTGATTGTCAAAAGACTTCAAACCTAAATATCCATTTATAATTCTTAATTATTAAAATATATCTGAGGTCTCAGTGCTTCTCTGGCATACCTCTGTGTTCACAGAAATATCTAATCCTTAGGAATCATTTAGTTCAGCTCCTCATTTTACAAATGAGACAACCGAGGCCCAGAATAGTGAACAGATTTTATTCAACATCACACAACCATAAAATGATAAAGTAGGCCTAGGTTATTTCAGATTTAGTGCTCTTTCCACTATTCTCATAGCTTTTTCTTTTAAGAGCAACTAGGGATGTTGTCTTTCTTTTTGATGTCATATGCAAAACTCATTCTCTTAGCTCCCTGGAGCACTGAAGTTGTGGTTTGTTCAGGATTACATGGATATTATCGAATTTGTCAAGAAGCTAGAGATGAATTTAGGTCTTCCTGACTTTGAGGATAGCTCTCTTTATCCGCTCTGCAAGTCTGCCTTTCATCGTTAAAGAGTGGGAAAGGCCTTTTTTATCTTAAATGCTCTGAGCAAAGGATATTATTAAAGGTGTCAGAAAAGATCAAGGATGAGAAAGGATAGAAAATTTGAATGTCATTTTGTTTATCTGGTGTATTAAAAGAGAATTAAGTTGAGTAGATCCTCTATGGAAGAATTATAATGGACAAAAATTAGCCCAAAACAAGAAGGCCACGAATGGTTCTTATTGCCTTGTTAGAGCATCTATCCATGATGAAATCCTTCAGAATATCCAAAAGTGATCTGAAAGTTACTATGTCAATCATTAAGTGTTGCAAGTGTATTATTTAGCACTAAAAATATTTTTTCTTGTTTTTGTAGGACAGTTTGTTCTGTGTTGTAGCTGCATTTGGCTGTTTCTACTATTGATCCTTTGAAGAGCATGGTAAAGAAATATGACCAAAAAAGAAATGAAATTTTTCTTTATGTGCTGAATTTATAGTTCAATAAACAAGCATTTGTACATGTCTTATTAAAATAAAGATTGGTTGATAGTTTGGCAACTATCAGACCTATCCTATTTAGGACTTTTTTTATTTTTACCTTTGTTTTATATTTTGAATTTTTGGTTATTTGTACTTCTAGAATTTTCATTCACTGTGCCCTTGGAATTGACACAGATTTTGAATAAAATGGAACCTCGGATATCCCAAATCATTACTTCATTGGTATGCACATTGCTATTTGGGGCAAACTAGCTAGTCTGGGTTGTCTAAATCCATTTTTTTTTTAATAGGATCAAATGGTTCTTAGTATAGTAGACACTCAGTAAATATTAAATGAGGTCGGTTTTCAGCCAGACTTGTAAATGTGATAAAATGGAAAAAGCACAGAATAAGGAGTCAGAACAACTAAGGTTTTGCCCTGGTTCTATCATTAGCTGTCTAACCCTAGGCATGTCACTTCATTTTTCAGGGTCTACATTTCCTTTTCAGAATTAGCTGACTTCTGAAGAGTTTTTTCCAGGTCTAAAATTCTAGGATCTTTTGTTTATTTATTTTAAACTTGGATGTTTTTTCCCTCCAATCTAAAATGTACTTGTCCCTGTTAAACTTCATCCTGTCTGTCATATTATATTTGGTATAAATGCTTGTTATGACCTTGACAAGCTAGTAAATGAATTGGAAACAAAGTCTTGTGTGTATTTTCTTATTTTTTTCTTTCAGTGTCACAATACTCACTTCTCTAAAATTTGCTTGAAGACTTCAGCCTTATGTTTTGTCTCGAGTTTTGCTGCTATATTGCCATTGTGGTACTTGCTGTGGTCATCCCAAGCTAAAACTTGGTAAAAACTGCTCTGTCTAGGAGGATCCTAGAACAACAGAACTTGCAAGCATCAAAGCCAGCTGATTATTTTGAGAATAAATATTGCTTTCTTATTTAGTCATCCTTCTTTGAGCTCTTGGCCAAGAGGTGAAAAATAGTTTGTTTTGCAGGTATTGTTTTTCCCCATTCAGCTCATTTAAATTTCAGAAATTATTGAATATTTCAACTGGCTAACTTATTCTTTAGCTTCAGGACATTTCCTATTCAAATATCCGTGGTCTTTTTAGGCCTTTAGTACAAGCTGGGTAGAAACATACATGTAGATGTATACAAAAAAGTCCAGCTTTAAGTAAATCCAATTTACATGACTACATTGTGCATAATCCCTGCAGTTTAAAAGAAAGACTTCATGATTAAAAATGAAATGAATTTTCTAAATGTTTTTATTATAACTGTATGTTATATATGCTACACTTTCTAAGTCTCTTTTTTCCCCCTGAGGCAACTTGGGTTAAGTGACTTGCCCAGGGTCACACAACTAGGAAGTGTTAAGCGTCTGAGGCCAAATTTGAACTCAGATCCTCCTGACTTCAGGGCTGATGCTCTATCCACTGCCCCACCTAGCTGCCCCACACTGTCTTTTAAAATGAAATAAAGAATATTTAGAAAAAAATGACCTTGGACTTGAAGTCTTTTTAGTCAGATTTGGACTAATCCCTATTTCAGGATCCCTGGATGTTAAGGTGAATTATTGTGTGGGAACATAAAATTTATCTATCAATAATAATGACACAAGGTTTGATTCTTCTTTTGAATTTAACATCTGCTGTTAATTTTCTTGGTTGTTCCTTGTTATAAATGAGGCATATTCAGAAAAGAAGTGATAAATTATTAACATAGTATATCAATATGACATTCTAAATCATATACAGCTGCAATAGAACTGAGTGGACCTTTTAAATGATTTGCTTATTGAGGAAAATCCAAAGCCTCAGCTTTCTACTTGCTCCCCTTCTCTTTTTCCTCTCTTTACTTCAACAAGCATTTATTAAATACTTGTTGGGGCATATGTTCTATAGAGACCCCCAATAAAACATGTCTGCACTCAAGGTACTTATATTTTGCTTTCATTCTACCTTCTCTGACAATGAGCATATACATAGTATGAGTGGGTTAGGTAAAAAGAAGAGAGTATAAAAGCAAAATTGATAGGTAACCCCTGGGTAAAGTTCTAAATTGACTTGTAAGAAGAGAAAACAGTAGGTATAAAAATAGCAAAATGACATATATAGTGTGGCAGTTGGTTGAGCATCTGCTATATATTTTCCCTTGGCCACTCTCTCTAATGTCACTTCTAGGAGCAGACGAAGTTGGCATAGGACCTGGTATAGAAGTAGCTCATGATATTTGCTGCCTGCTTTCTGGAAGACTGGAATACCACAGAAGTTGGCATGGTGAGCTCTACCTTCTGGATCTTTTCCTACCTTCTCCATCCCTTTTTTACTTTCAGCTTGACATTTTAAAGAAAAAGAACTAAAGAGGTCCAAAGACCTTTCATGGATTTGTACTTGTATTTGAAATTTTGAACCTATATGACTCACCTCCTATTGTACCCTGTCTTCCTTTTTGCATTTTTTCCCCTTTCCCTGAGCAGATCTGTTATAAATCCATTCACCTAGCCTACAGATAAAACTTTCCTTATGATTTAACATGAGAAAGATTGGAACTCCCAAAGCAAAATAAATCAAATGTT
This sequence comes from Antechinus flavipes, assembly GCF_016432865.1. Classification (NCBI taxonomy): domain Eukaryota; kingdom Metazoa; phylum Chordata; class Mammalia; order Dasyuromorphia; family Dasyuridae; genus Antechinus; species Antechinus flavipes. The sequence continues at coordinate 323,122,327 of NC_067400.1, read as the reverse complement.
TATTAATTCAATTCCATTTCTGTACAGATTACTAATGTTTGGTCTGCAAGCCTCTTCTCAGGCTATAAGCTCCTACATTAAAAAAATTAATGATGTATGATTTCTAAGACAGGATTGAGTGGGTGTATTAACAATACAATGACCTGTAAGCCATTCCTCAGTTTATTTCCACACTTAATAAGTGCAAAGCATAACACTAGACTAGGCACATAATTAAGATTACAGTTTTACCTGTGTGCAATTCTGCACCTTTTTAATTTTCAGGAATTGCTGGTGTTGCATATCATTTAACTTCAAGTCGATAGATGGAATAGTCACTTATAGGAGCTGCAAACTTCAGTTCCTTCGATTCCCAGCCTGACAGGAAAGATGACTACTAAACAAGTGACCTTCAACTTGGGGTGAGAGGTTTGCTACTCAGCCCACTTGATTCCTATAAGCAGCTTTCTCTATGGGTGTCCAGTTCACCTCTCCGAGTCTCACCTTGTCCACCTTTTCTCCTAAGCCCTCAGCAATGCACCTTGGAGTTTCTCCATTTTGTGAAAACGTAAGTTTGGTTGAAGAACTATTACAAGCTGGGACAAAGAAGTGGCTTTTGCCTGTGTAACTGTGATGCCGGCGGGTTCTTTTCCATTTACATAATAAAAGGCATCAGAATTAGGGTCAAGTGATATAAGATCAAAACTGGTTGCAAGGTTACCCATGGCCTCGCTGGAGCAGCGTGGCTTGGGCTCTGGTTGCCTACTCTGAAGAATCTGAAACCTATTCGGGCAGCCGCACGTGCTCAGCTATATCCCCCAGATGAAGTCTATTTCTTTCTCCCGTAGACTGCTGGCCTCTTCAAGCTCATGCACAAAACAGGGCTCCTCCCTAAGTATCGCCCTGGGCAAACATGCGTGGCTGCCGGGTTTCAGAGTAAAGGTTCCCTGGAGCCGCTCGGCCCAGGACACTCTGCAGCCTCTCTTTTCTCTCCACGTCTCCTTTTCTGCTCATGCTCCTCCCTGCCTATTTCCTCGTTTCCTATTTACCACCACCTCCTCCCTCTGGCCCCGCTGCAGATGTGGAACCTTAGTTACGTGCTTCGAAGTTCCTAGTGGGAAGCTCTGGTGGGGTGGACTCCCTAAGAGGAGGGGAGTTGTAAAGATGTTTCCGGTTTGGAGTCAGCTGCCTTCCCGCGGTCCTCCTCCCTTACTGCTCCGCCGGTGACGCGGCGCTTGAGGGAGCTCTCGAGGCCGAGAGGAGAGCAAGCGGCGCAGACACAAGCAGACAGGCAGACGAGGGCAGCGGGCGGCGCAGGTAGGCAGTCTCGCCCAAGGTTGACGGGGACCTGACTGCGGGAGCTTGTGAGGAAGGGGCGGTTCGGCGGGGCGGGGCGGGGACGACCAGGGGTGGGGTGGGTGAAGCTCTGGGGGTCGTGGGTCCGAGGCTCAGCGCTGGGGTGGGGTCAGTGTTCTGGAAAGCCTAGGGAATCGGAAAGTCTTGAGTTCTGACCCCGGTTCTTCCGTGAGTGAGGAGTTTGACCTCTGTCCTTTCACTTCATTTTCTTGGTTTGTTTCCCAAACTGTTAAATGTAGGTGCTGACAGCAGTGGGGCTAAAGGGTCATCAAACTCGGGGTGCCCTCCCGTGTCTTTGGGGTCTGGGCTTGCTGGAGGGCCTGGGGCGTGCTCGTAATTGATTAAGGGAGGAGAGCTAACTTGGGGACCATGGGCTGTGGTTGAGGACGTGATCTGGGCTGGGTTATTGACGGTGGCAGTTAGAAGGAGGCAGACGTCAGGCTGGTGAGGTAGTGCAAACCCGCAGGAGAAAGTGGCGGAGGAGGGAGTGGTGCTCCCGGGGTAAGAATCGATGAGGGACCCTTAGCGTCTGAAGGAGACACTTCACAGGTAGCTGGGGCGAGAATTGCAAGAGAGTGCAGCAGAGCCGATGGGAAGCTCTTACTTAATGTACTGTTCTAGTTATTGGCGAGATACAAAGTTTAGATTAGACCGAATTTCTGCTATTCAGGTGCTTGTTAACCCAAAAGAGCTATTATATATGATAACTACCATTGGGTTGTTAGAAATCCTTGGAAAGGGACAACGATAATACCTTAAATTTATATAGCATTCTAAATTTGCAAATTCTAATGCATAGTGGCCAGGGCAGAACAGCGGATCTCTGGTCAGTGCCAGCGACCAGAATATAAATTAATATATACAAGCTGTTTGAATATTCATTTTGTTGGGTTGGGGGGAGACAGAGCAATCCAGCCCAAGAATTGTTTTCCATGAGACCGTTCTATGGGTAATCTGGATACTATTTTAACTACTGCTTTTATTCTCTAGTTATTTCCATTTGAACCAACTCTGCTAATCATGCAGATAAAATGAGCTAATTTTGAATTTAAAGTCAGTTTCCTTTCATCTTCCTTTGCATATCCTTGCTGTTATTTAATAATAGCCAGTGCCTCCTAGTATGAGAAATTGGCCAGGAAAATGCATTTTAAGTTGTCAAACACTATGTTGAGGCTAGTATTTCAATAATTATCTTCTCCATTCAAGTGTAGTTGAATGTTATCAGCTCTGTAGTTTTGAATATGGGCAGAAGAGTGCTGAGGGACATTAAATTAAAGATAGATGTGAAGCTAACAATATTTTTTTCACATTTGCCTTGAGCTAATTGCGCCTGTTTTGTCCCATTCTTCTTTAAAGCCCAGCCAGCTTCATTCTTAAGCTATAGATTTTTTTATCTGTCCATCTGGTTTACAGATCCTTGTTTTTTGCTGAGAATTTTCTTTTCACCTATGCAATTATTTAAGGGAAAGTTATCAAGTCAGAGCTTTGGAATCAGCAGACAACGATCAATTTACAATGTGTCCGTGGGAAAGATCTGTAACCAGGTCAAATAAGTAATAAGACTTATTAGATGATGGAAGAGTTAATGAGAATTTACATACACATACTGCTATCTGAAAAAATAAGTATGATAGTATTAAGATAACGAATAAAAAAAATAAAAATCTTGGAGCAGGAATGAATTGTTTTTAGAAACATAGTAGTAGTAGCACTTTTTTTGTGTGTGTGTTATTACCTATCCATTATTTTCATTTGGGAAAGCATAGAATCATAGATTGTTAAAAGTAGAAAGGATCTCCCAGGTCATTTAGTTCAGTCTTACTATTTTTCATATGACGAAACTAAACTAGAAAAGTCCAAGATTACACAGTATTTAGTGACAGATGCAAGTCTGCCAATTCCTAGGCTAGTCTTTTTTCCACTATATCACCTCCTCTTTCTTATTATCCTGATGAAGTGATTAGAGGCAAGTATTATCACACTAGTTTTATAAATAGGAAAATTGAAAGAAAGTGTTAGCCAAAGTTTTATGTTAAATTAGTGACAGAATTGATCTTATTTTTTTTACTCATTACTTCCTGAATCAGAAGAAAGTTATCTAGTTTTTCTCATCCTCTCTTTGGGTCAAAGAACTTATAGTGCTTTAAAAAAACAAAAACAAAACAACTTTATTATGAACTTTAAAACTAGTATAAAATTCATAAACACTTAAAAGTTTTATATTTTTTAAAATGAGCTTTTCAAGCAACTGTAACTACTAATAACTTAAAAGTTAATCCTTTATTTAGTGTCCATTTCTGCTTTTTGCCCACTGTTGTGCTATATATCCTTTTAATATAGTTGAAATCAGAAATATTATTTTCATCTTGCTCATTTCACTTCATAGTATTTCATGTTCTTTCCTCTTTTTATATGTCATGTTGATCTTAATTGCATTGATAGCATATTACATTGCTGTGTTAGAACCTTGTTCTCATAGTTTTTTCCTACCTTATTTGGCCTGGGGAGTTCCTTTTTTTTTTTTTTTAATATACATATATTTTAATTGGTATTTTATTTTTACATTCTCTATATTTTTTCCTATACTCCTTCCCAGAGAATCAATCCTTTAACAGGTTTTTTTTAAACAAAGAAAAAGAGAAGAAAAAATTCAGCAAAACCGATCAGCACATCCCAAACAAAGAATATTCAGACCCTGATGTTATATGAAATGTTTATTTTATTTATTTTTGAGACTGGATCTCTCTATCTCACTCTGGCAGAAAATATGTTGGCCACTCTAGTTTCATTGTTAATCTATTCCATTTTTGAGAAGGGTTGATTAGCTCCTTAAACAATCTAGTATCCTGTCATCTCCCCAAACATATTTAGTCCACTGAGGTTTAGGACTCTTGAGATGTCCTAGGTTTTTTTTTTTTTTTTTTTTTTTGGGCATGACTATATTAGTCAATTGTCTCGATAATTGAAAGCTGCCTACATTACTGTAGGTAAACCAAATTGGCAGATATATAGCTCTGTGAATCAGAAAGTTATAAATGGTTTTATGTTTAGTTTTGGATAGCTGCCAGGGAGTAGGAACTTCTATTCCTATATTCCTATATTCCAATATTCCTATTGGTCTTATATCAAATCCACAGCTACTTGAATGCTATGTTTGATGTGGGGTCTGCTAAAAATAACATGATCTATTTAGGGAAAATTAAATGGATGTTCTGGACGGGTATGGTGCTTAGGAATAGACTGGTTTATGCTGTAAAATATCTATTACAGAGAATATGTTATGGGAATTGCGGTTTTATAAATTTTTCTCTTACTCACTTTGAGTAATAGGATTTAGGGACAGATACGACATTTTGAGTCTTCAAATAGGTTATAGTGTCCGAGGAAAAACACCAAAAACTTTTGTAGGAAGAACTACTAGAACTGCAGTGATCCAGCCATTGGAACTGATAGGATAGATGCTATTCTTAGAAATCTCTGCTATTTAAATTTTTCTCTCTGAAAGAGTGAGCTACGATTACTTCCTTTGATAATATTAGAAAGCTGAAAACTTACTTTTTGTCAACAGCAATTTTTTGGCCTTGGAGATCGTGGACTTCTGAGTTGAAATTCTAGTCTGTATTCAATCCCCACTACAGTCAAATACTACTGTATGAAATGAGTAAATTAGCTATAGAAATTCTCTAATTAAATATGGTGTTGGACTTTGTCCAAACTTTGGCACATTTGGTACATCTTAAGTATATAAGAAGTTGCTTGTAATAGTGGATAAAGGGAGGCAACACTGGAGTAAGGAAGATCAAAGTTTAGGTCCTACTACTGACACATTCCAGCTGTGTGACACTGGGCAAGTCATAATAACTTAGTGTCCCTGGAAGCTCTTTAAGATTATAAATTACAAAGTGCCATTTGGTGGAGGAAATTTCCATATTGAGAGTTTCCTACAATGATAAAAATGATAGGTCCTGATACTGACTCCCTTTATTTCCCCTCAAGTGTCATAGATGTCTAGTTGCAGCTTTAAGCTTTAATGACACTTTTGGAACACCTGTATAAATTCTAGTGATTCTTACCAGATTCTTACCAGACTATGTCTTCATTGAGACATAGTCAAATAGATAATCTATTTCTCGCACCTTTTTTTACATAGTAGAATTTCTCTCATAATCTGGCTAAAATCTCTCACTTATCAAAAAGATTCCTAGCAGTGGAGTCAGTTGTATTTGGAGGTTACTTTAGCTTTCTTTTCCTATCTTGAAACTGGGGACTTTTTCCATTGGGTGTGAGCTAAGTAGCTCTTCGAATTTGACTGATATTACTTCATGCTCTTGTCCAGAGTTCTCAATGCATTGTAGATGACTTTATAATGACAAGAAAATTAGGACTGCTCCAAGTTGAGTTGAAAAAGTCGGTTCTTTTTAACACAATTCCCTTGTAAATTTCCCAGTGGTAGTAATGAATTAAGATTCCCAGGTAAGTGCTCTTTTTGGTCAATTCTTAGTTCCCACATTACTGAAGCCTAGTTTGTAGAATTTATTTTTATGGTTATAAAAAAGCTAATTTATTATTGTTGTCTTTATATATAGCAATTACAATGTCAAAAAGGGAAAAATAATAAATAGCTGTGGTTGCAACATAAAAAAAAAAAAAAAAAAAGATTCCCAGGTAAGAAGCATTGTTAAATGCTTTATTGATTTTGAGGCTGACTGTTGGTATACCATTTGGGAAAATACTGAAGGAAGGAGGAAAGTATTAATATTGTAGGTGACATTTTGGCATATAAGTGGATGGATAAAGCAAGAATACGGTACATTGTAATAATGCCCAGTGCTCTCCTTATTTCCATGTAATTCCTTATAGTAGTCTGGCAGTTTAGAATATATCATTTAGATTTTTTTTTTGGTTTTAATAAAGTGTATGGAGTTACAGTTTATCATATTTTTAGGTAGTTTAACTTGTAACAACTAAATCCTGGTAATGTCAAGCTGGGTGGGGCTTGCTTCCTTAACAGAGTGGGAGAAAAGATTTTGACTGGTGTGAACTGTGTTTTGGTGAAGTGAGAGAAGGTATGTGTGTATTTATTTCCATTTTGTACAAAGAGTCCAGATTCCATGTATGTATATGAGGCTTTCCCTGGAATGAAGTTTGGAAAAACTTACTGGATCATAGTTTTCACCTCTACTCCATACAGTTTCTGCCTCTTAAGTGCCTCCTTAGTAAGAAATATGCTGTTTCCTATTAGATCTTGCTTGGGACATCATTGGAATACTAAATAATAAGACAATCAGTGTATACTGAGGAATGAGTCAGCAGAAAGAGAAGCCAGCTATTGTGAACTGAATAAGAATTCTAAGTGCAGATCTAGTAAAGAATAAAGCTTACTTCTGAACTTTGAGCACATTACCACTTTGGGGAAATTGATTAATGAATCCATGAGGAATTCTGGGTAAGAGGTCAGGTTATCCTCTTTTTGAAACCCCTGAGTATGAGGAATTTGAATGATTAAAATAGGGTGACTGTGTTCTAAGGGCTGAGTAGTTGTGATATTAAAGGGAGCACCTCACCCTGATTTCATATTCAGCTCCTCTGACGCTTTTGTCACAGAATCTTGCACTGCTTGTTGGCATTTGATAAAAGAAATATCTTTCAGGGAGAAGTCACAGAGAAAACAAGAAATCCTGACTGTTAGGATGCTAAGTCAGTGGAATTGATGAGATAAGGATTCTCTAATTTACATGTATATAAGGAGGAGCTGTCAGGGCCAAGAAGAACAAGCCCATTCTTGGAGGAGGAGACAAATTCATTCCATCTTCCACCTTTATGCTGGCTGGAGACACTGGAGGGGGGGAGAGCTAGAAGCAGAAGCTGGCAGAGGCAAAGGACTAGCAGCAGGAAACAAGGAGAGAGATAGGCCTCTAAGAAAGCTAACTGGGCCCAAGGAAGAAGACAAGACTTTGAAGGATACAATAAAGGATTTGAACTTTAACTCCTGGCTGCATTTGGGGTGATTACTCTGAACTGAAACAAAGATTGCCTCTAGAAGCCCCCCAAAAAACCTGCTCCCAGAGAACATTATTTTAGAGAAGAACACTATACCTGACCCATTTTAGTAATGTTAATTTAGAGAGATGTTATATTTTTGGCACAATTGCTCTTTGATCTCATTCAGTTTCATGAATGAGTGTTTTGAACAGATGTGTCCAATGCTACACAGGAAAATGACATTCCTTCTCAAATTTCCTCCCCTCCTCTAAAAAGTTGCTGTATTTTCACAACCCTCTTCACTCCTTGAGCAAACACACAATGAAATAAGAGAGTCTGTCTTTTTCTTGAACTTTGAATCCCAATCAATAAACTTTTGTTAAGTTCTTACTATGTTTAGGGCCCTATGCTAAGGTACAGTAGAAGTACTGTGAGAGGTATAAGGAAGTATAAGAAATGGTCATTGACCTTAGAGAAATAATACACAAGCAAATGAACATTGCTTTTCAAAACTATCTCTTTGTTTGGACTTGTCATTACATCTTTTGCATGCATGGTATTTGTTGGTTACACAGATAGAGGTGTGACTTAATGATGATAATGTATCTTGGCAAACTTCCTCAACTCCTTCAAGCTCTTTCTCACTTCATTGTTGTTTGATTCCAAAAAATTCCTTAGGCTGTTTTGGTTTTTTAATAGGATCAGTAGATCTAGAATTGCAAGGGACCTCAGAGAACATCTGGTCCCATCTCTTCATTTTACAGATAAGTAAACTGAGATCTTGGGAGGTTGGGTGACTTGCCCAAAGTCAAAAAAGTAGTAAACATTAGAGATGGCATTTGAACCCAAGTCCCCTCACTCCAAAGATAGTCCTCTTTTTGTGGTATGCACTTTCCCTTAATTAGAAGGGATGAAAAATAGGGCAAAAGAGGTCAGTATTTTTTTTTGAGAATTAGAATGATAGACATTTGCATATATCAGTTATGTATTTAATGTCAGCTTTTAACAATATTAAAATGTGTATCTTATCTATTTCTGAAAGAATTGTAGGTTTACAAATTAAATAAGACAATTGGAAGAAAGTAGAGGGATGTCATTTTATTGGAAGCTGGAAAGCTAGATAAGAAAAACTTCATAATATATTGAGAGTTTTGCCTATTCTGATTTGACAAATTCAGAAGTTGAAATTCCTTGATGTCTAGTATTTGCTGTTTTCTTAGAGAATCAGCTAACCTTCTTGAGTAAGAAGGCTGAGGATTAATTTGGTGTCGTGCTTCTGGTCTTTCATATTTAAGGATAATTTTAAAATTGATTAAATGTTATCTTAAGAATTAGTTTAAATTCTTTTAAAATTTAACCTGTTTGAAGTAACTTGCTATATAGATGTAGTGCTACATCAGTTTGATAAGAGAAATAAGTATTCAAGGATAAAAGATTACTATAATTATATTACTATTAGCTAGAAGTAAAAATTAATTCTATTCTGCTTTCTTCAGATAGCCAAATTACCCAAGAGGGTTAGTGATTCATTAAGAAAGTACCTTATTCTCTAAATCACTATTGATCAGAGAAATGCAAATTAAGACAACTCTGAGGTACCACTATACATCTCTCAGATTGACTAAGATGGCAGGAAAAGATAATGACGAATGTTGAAGGGAATGTGAGAAAATTGGGACATTAATGCATTGTTGATGGAGTTGTGAACTGATCCAACCATTCTGGAGAGCAATTTGGAACTATGTCCAAAGGGCTATCAAATTATGCATACCCTTTGACCTAGCAGTGTCTCTCCTGAACCTGTATCCTAAAGAAATAATAGAAAAGGGAAAAGGATTCACATGTGCAAAAATGTTTGTAGCAGCCATTTTTGTTGTGGCAAGAAACTGGAAACTAAGTGGATGCCCATTGATTGGGGAATAGTTGAATAAGTTATGATATATGAGTGTTATGGAATATTGTTGTTTTATAAGAAACGATTAGCAGGATGATTTTAAGACTGTCTTGGAGAGACTTAATGAACTGATGCTAAGTGAAATGAGCAGAACCAGGAGATCATTGTCTGCGGCAACAATAAAATTATATGATGATCAATTCTGATGGACGTGGCTCTTTTCAACAATGAGATGATTCAGGCCACTTCCAATGATCTTGTGATGAAGAGAGCCATCTATACCTAGAGAGAGGACTGTGGGAAATGAGTGTGGATCATAGCAAAGCATTTTCATTCTCTTTGTTTTTTGCTTATGTTTGTTTTCTTTCGCATTTTTTACCTTTTGATCTTATTTTTCTTGTGCAGTATGATAATTGCATAAATATGTGTACATATATTGGATTTAACATTTTTTAAACATGTTTAACATATTGGATTGTTTGTCATCCGGGGAGGTGGTGGGGGAAAGGAAGGGAAAAATTTGGAACACAAGGTTTTACAAGGATCAATTATCCTTGCAATCAGTTATCAATGGATAATTGATCATGCATATGTTTTGAAAATAAAAAGCTTTAATAAAAAAATTTTTTTAAAAAAAGAAAGTACCTTAGCTGCATCCTTTTTGTTGACAATGCAGCCTTTTAAATATTTGTGACTTTTGTTGTGTTCCTTCCAACCCTAAATTTTCTCACATGGTTTTAGTTATGAAGTCATCCTAAGATGAGATGTAATGAGAGCCTAGTTAGTGATGCATGTAATATTGGATGCTTCATTTTATATTAATTATCAGTGTCATCAAGTTATCTGTTCCATCTTTCAAGGAATATCGTTATGATTTTGTCATATTCAAAGGAAAACACTTACTTTGCAGAGTGAATTGATTAAAATGTTCATGCCTTTTTTACTATAAGTAATACCACTATTGGCCATACATAGCCATATTTCAAAAAGGTCAAAGAAAAAGTAAGAAGTACCATAAATATCAAAAGATCACAGCAGCATGGCTACCACATCGTAGTAGGAACAAAATAGACACCCATCAATTGAAGAATGGCTGAGCAAACTTTGATATATTAATGTAATACAATATTTAGTACTGCACAGCACAACCTATATGAGGATATCAGTGAAATTTTGAAAGATTTGTATGAACTGATACAGAAGAAAGTAAGCACAACCAAGTGAGCAACATAGATTATTACCACAAAAATGTAAAGAAAAACAAAATTAAAAGATATCAGTCCTTTTCAATTGCAATTACTACTCTTGAGTCCAGAGGACTGATGATGAAATATACTATATATCTCTTGACAGAGAAGTGATGGATTATAGGTGTAGAATGAAACTTACTTACAGAAATGGCAAATGTGTCCTTTTGTTTATTACTTAATTCTACTTCTTTGTTACAAAGGAGATTTTTTTTTTTAATAAACACCTTTTATTTTTCAAAGTACATGCAAATATAGTTTTCAGCTTTCACCCTTGCAAAAAACCTTGTGTTCCAAATTTTTCTCCCTTTCTCTCTCCTTTACCCATGCCCCAAATAGCAAGTAATCCAATATAGGTTAAACATGTACAATTTTTCTAAAAGTATTTCCACATTTATCATGCTCACAAGAAATATCAGATCAAAAAGGGAAAAAAAAAGAGAAAGAAAAACACAAGCAAGGAAGCAACAATAAAAATGTTGAAAATACTATGTTGTGATCTACACTCAGACCCCACAGTCCTCCCTCTGGAGGTAGATGGCTGTCTCCATAACGATTTTATTGGAATTGCCTTGAATCACCTCATTATTGAAAAAAGCCACAGTCCATCAGCTGATCACCACATAATCTGGTTGCAGTGTACAATGACCTTCTGGTTCTGCTCATTTCACTTAGCATCAGTTCATTTAAGTCTCTCCAGGCCTCTCTGAAATCATCTTCCTGATTGTTTTTTATACAGTAATAATGCTTTATTACATTCATATGCCATAATTTATTCAGCCATTCTCCAACTGATAGGTATCTACTCAGTTTACAGAGTTAATATCACATAGTTAATCAGAAGTAATCTATACTTTGAAAAAAAATTGATGTTAAATGTACTGTTCCACATCCATGGATACCCATACCCATGGATACCAACTTCTACAAAGAATGGGGAGAAGTACTTATATCTCCTCCAGAGCAATCTACAATCTTGGAGGAGAAAACAAATAAATAAGAATTGTCTATTTCTGCCTTCATTCTGTTGTCAATTATTCTCATCCTAAAAAGTACTCATCACAATTCTTTCAAGCTGCTTTCACCTATATAGCGTAAACTCTACTGTCCTGCAATAGCATCAGCTCATTCAGCCCTTGCCATGTCTCAGCCCTATATTTCTTTCACACTCTCTTCTCTTTTTAGTCATGCATTGTTTTGGGAAGGTCAGTAAATATAATTGTGAGGACTGAGTCTGCTATAAATGTATACCTAATTTCATCCTATCTCCCATTGGGTTAACCTGCAGTGTTTCCCTGTACCCTTGTCCTGTGACTGGTTGGTTTCTCTTAGAATCTCAATTTTAAGTAAAGTGTCTTATTTCTCTTCAGTTGTCAATCTTGACTTTGCCCAAAGAGCAGTATTGTATTTTATATCACACACACACACACACACACACACACACACAGAGTTCATAATTGTTTAGCTTCTAAAAATATCTATTAAGCATCTATTGTAAACAAACTACTGTGATAAATGTTAGGGGACATAGATATTTTAAATGATAGACAATCCCCCATATAAAACATAAATTAGAGGGGCATAACACACACAAATATACACATATACAACTATAGTATTAAATAAAAAAGGGAAAGTGCAAAAGTACAAAACCAAAACTTTATAAGGTCTCAGAGAAGCAATGATTATTTTTGACTATAGAAATATAGAATGGATCAGGGAATGCCTCATGAAGAACATGACATTTATGCCAAGCTTTAAAGTACATATGTGTAGCATTTCAATAGTTAAAAGAGATTTGGAGGGATGGATAGACAGGTATTCCATACATAAGAAACATTGATCATAAAAACAGAACAACCCAGAAAATATATGTGGGAGGGGAGTAGTATGAGATAGAACTAGAAAGATAAGGTGATGCTTATCATGGAAAAACTTGAATATTAGACTAATAATTTCTTCCTTTTTAAAAATTTAATTTTATTATTTTTCAACTTTAGAAAAATCTTTCTCCTATCTCATATTATCACCATTATTGAAAACTGAAAAATAAAACCCTATAAGCAAATATGTATAGTCAAGCAAAACTAGTTCCCCCATTGGCTATATCCAAGAAAGATGTCTCATTCTGCATCCTGAACCCGTCACCTCTCAGACAGAAGATGGGAAGCATACTTTATTAGGAGTCTTCTGGTTGTGGTTGGTTAGTCATCACATCGATCAGCCTTTAAGAAGGCTTTCAGAGTTGTTTTACTTATCTGATTTCATAAGCAAATAAGAGCTGCTGAAAGATTTTAAGCAGTGAAAGGGCCATGATCAGGTCATGAGGAAAATTAAGTTGGCATCAAAATGAAGAATAAACAGGGAAAGAAATAAGTATGAGAAGTAGCATTTGCAAGGCAGTTGTAATCATTCAGGAACGTTGTAAAGAGGATCTGTACCAGGATAGTGGCATTAGGAATAGAAAAGAGAAGTGGGGAAGATCTGAGAAAGATTATGGAGGTAGAATTGCTAGAACTTGATAACTACATATGAGAAGTAAGAAAGGAAGGTGGTAAAGGAGGTGGCAGAAGGTGAAGAACAGTTTGAGAACAAGCATTTTTTAAGCACTTATATGTCCCTGGCATAGCATTAAACTTTGGCAATACAAACAAGTGGAAAGACAGATAGCCTATACTTTCTTTTTTTTTATTTTTTTATTTTAATAACTTTTTATTGATAGAACCCATGCCAGGGTAATTTTTTACAGCATTATCCCTTGCATTCACTTCTGTTCGGATTTTTCCCCTCCCTCCCTCCATCCCTTCCCCCAGATGGCAAGCAGTCCTTTACATGTTGAATAAGTTGCAGTATATCCTAGATACAATATATGTGTGCAGAACCGAACAGTTTTCTTGTTGCACAGGGAGAATTGAATTCAGAAGGTATAAATAACCCGGGAAGAAAAACAAAAATGCAAGCAGTTTATATTCATTTCCCAGTGTTCTTTCTTTGGGTGTAGCTGCTTCTGTCCATCTTTGATCAATTAAAGCTCTCTTTATCTAAGAGATCCACTTCCATCAGAATGCATCCTCAAACAGTATCATTGTTGAGGTATATAATGATCTCCTGGTTCTGCTCATTTCACTTAGCATCAGTTCATGTAAGTCTCACCAGTCCTCTCTGTATTCATCCTGCTGGTCATTCCTTACAGAACAATAATATTCCATAACATTCATATACCACAATTTACTCAACCATTCTCCAATTGATGGGCATCCTTTCATTTTCCAGCTTCTAGCCACTACAAACAGGGCTGCCACAAACATTTTTAGCCTATACTTTCAAAAAAAATTTATCTTCTAACAGGAGATAAATCATTCATAATAGAAAGCTGAAAGAGTGTGAGTGTGTGTGTGTGTGTGTGTTGTATGTTGTATAAAATGGAAGGTACCTGCTATTTGGAGAAAGTCAAGATTGAAGAGGAATAAGACATTTTACTTAAAATTGAGATGCTGAGAGAAATCAGCCAGTCCAGGACAAGGGTACAGAGAAACACTATAGGTTAACTCAATGGGAGGTAGGATGAATAGTGATTTTTTTTTCTTTTTTAATAATTATAACTTTTTATTGACAGAACCCATGCCTGGGTAATTTTTTACAACATTATCTCTTGCACTCACTTCTGTTCCGACTTTTCCCCTCCCTCCCTTCACCCCCTTCCCTAGATGGCAAGCAGTCCTATACATGTTAAATATGTCACAGTATATCCCAGATAAAATATATGTGTGCAGAACCAAACAGTTCTCTTGTTGCACAAGAAGAATTGGATTCAGAAGGTAAAAATAACCTGGGGAAAAAAACAAAAATGCAAACAGTTTACATTCATTTCCCAGTGTTCTTTCTTTGGGTGTAGCTGCTTCTGTCCATCATTGATCTACTGAAACTGAGTTAGATCTTCTCTTTGTCGAAGAAATCCACTTCTATCAGAATATATCCTCACACAGTATTGTTGTTGAAGTATATAATGATCTCCTGGTTCTGCTCATTTCACTTAGCATCAGTTCATGTAAGTCTCTCCAAACCTCTCTGTATTCATCCTGCTGGTCATTTTTTACAGAACAATAATATTCCATAACATTCATATACCACAATTTACCCCCAACCATTTTCCAATTGATGAGCATCCATGATGAATGGTGATTTCACAGGCAAAAATAATAATGATACAAGGAAGAGCAGTGCTGGAGAAAAGATAAGCTCATTTGAGATATGATTTTTGATTATTGAGACATGTAGGTGGAGATGCTCTATTTAAGTGATGGCCCAATTGAATTAGGTATACATTTATGGCAGACTCAGTCCTCACACTTATATTTTTTGACTTTCCCCAACCCTGTTCTGTTCTGCAGCAAATGATTAGGATTTGTCCAAAGTACTAGGCTAAGCATTGAGATTACAAATACTAAAACAAGACACAGTCTGTCATCAAGAAACTCAGATTCTAATGGAAAAGACAACTTATGTGAACACGTAGATGGCTGGTGATGCAGTAGGTAGACTGGACTTGGAGTCAGGAAAACCTGAGTTAAAATTCATTCTCTGACACAAAGTAGCTGTGTGACTGGGGCAAGTCATTTACTCTTTCTTTGCCATAATCAGTTTTATCATCTATAAAGTAACAATAATACTAGCAACTACTTTCCAGAGTTTCTGTGAGGATAAAATGAGATTATATTTGTAAAAAAATTTTGCAATTTTTAATGTGCTATATAAATGTGGTTGTTGTTTAATCTACAAACTGCCTCAGACTGAGACCTGGGAAAGACCTTAGCTTAAAAAGGCCAAGGTCTCCCCACTGCATCCAGAGCTATCTCCAGTTATTATGATCTGAATTTTGCTGATGAATCAGATGGCTCTGGAAGAGAGTGAGGCTGGTTACTTTGCCTAGATGGCCCTCCCTCATTTAAATCCAGTTCACTTGCAAGTCTTGATATCATCTTTCCCAATGTCATAGTACTTTCAATAATGAAGGACAAACAACTTTGGCCACAATCTACAAGCCAAATGGAAAAATCTCATTGTTCTTAGGGTGTGGTAGTAAAACAGATACTTTTAAAATTTCGGGTTTCCACTGATAAAATCTTTTTGGTTTCTGATGTTGAACTATTTGAGATGCCAAGGATTTTGGTGGCAAGAACCTTCTGGGAAATAATTTGTTTAAACATTCCCCGGTAGATGGATATCCCCTTAGTTTTCAGTTTGAGAATATTATTTTTTAAAAAAGCTATAAATATTATTGTTAATAGTCTTTTTCCTCTTTCTTTGACTTAATCTGCAGATATAGGTCTGCCTAATAGCTGTGTCAAAAGATATGCCTGGTTTGGTAATTGGGGGAGTCCTTGTTCTAAATTGCTTTCCAGAGGGGCTGGGTCATTTCACAGCTCCAACTGTAGGTTCTTCCAGCATTTGTCATTTTTGTTAGTTTAATATATGTGAAATAGAACCTCAACATTGTTTTAATTTGCACTTTTCTAATCATGAGTCAGTAAGAGCATTTTTTTTTCTCCTGGCTGTTGATAACTTTCTTTTTTTAAAAGACTGCCTGTTCATATCCTTTCAATAAGTTCTTATATATCTTGAATGTGAGACATTGTTATCAGACAGATTTGTTGTGAGATAAATGGTATGATTTGAAGGAAGGCCAAAAAGCTCTAGCCATATAACACAGCTGAATTTTGATAAGGAAGACTTGTAGGAACTTGAGGACTTGGATACCGGTTGTGGAGGTTTCAGAGATAAATTTTATCTACATCTAGTCAGTACATATATTTAAGAACCTGGTTTTTGAGTGAATATTGGGGACTTGTATCTTTTTTTGCAGTAAATAGGAAGCAAGAAAGAAACATATTTTTAAAAATTCACTCACTTTTAAGTTTGTAATTGTAATTACTCTTTGAAAATCTACCAAGAAACCTCGTCAGAAATTTCCTGAAGGAGTGTGCAGAATGATGGGTCATGTTGGATAAATCACCAGTTGGTTGCAGCTCAGATTTTTCTAAAAGGGGAAAAAGATTCCTTGAAACTACAGACCAATAAACCTTTTTATTCAATTCCCAAGAAAATTAATGATTTGTAAATAATTAGGAAAGAATCAAATGATTATTAGAGAAGACTTGAGTCATGACAAATTAACCTCATTTCCTTTTTTGGTAAGAATAGTAGATGAAGACTATTGTAGACTATTGTAAACGGTGCATACCTGTTTGTACAGCATCTTAATTAATGTAGGGAAATTTCTAGGAATTGGACACAGAATTTTGACCAAAGTATTTGAAATTTTAATTAGAGATTTTGTTAAACAAAGTGAAGACAAGCTTAATTTTGATTGTCACAGATTTGAGGATAATTAATATAGACTCAATATACAAAATGAGCTTGACTGCCAGAACTCTGGGTGGGCCAAAACCCTGTTAAAATGAAAAGTAAACAAATGTAAAACCTTGTTTTAGGTCCCAAAGAATTAATTGTATAATTAAGTTGTTAGTCAATCACAAACTCTCTTCCCTCCTAATCTAATTATGCACAAGGTTGAAAGATACAATGTTGTTTCATTTATCAGAAACTCAGCTCAGCTAGTGGAGATAAATTTTTAAACGTTTTTTAATAGTCAAAATAAAAGTTATAGTTCATATAGTTTACTCACAAAAGTGCCCCATGGAGTTTTTACTCTATTCTCATTGCACATTTAAAGCCTACTTCCACATATGAAGCAGAATATAAAGATTATATGTAAACTCAGTCTGCATTTCTTACTGCTTAATTTTTCAAAAAGTATATAACAAATTACATTACTTTGAAGTTCTGTTTACTTCTGAATTTCCTTGTTTATTGAATTTTGCAAAATGTTTCAATATCTCTTTTTAAAAATCACTATTATTAACTTTTCCTTGACCTCTCCCATTTTAAAAAACAGAGAAAATGAAGAGTGTTCTAGAAATTAAATATTGTCAAGCAATTCAAGTACATGCAATAGCCATATCAAAAAATGTATATCTCTATCTGTAGCTTAAGATCATTGCTTCTCTAAGAGATGAGTAATAAATTTCATTATATATTCTCTGGAGACTTGCTTGTCATTGCAATGATCAGCTTTTTAAGTCTTTCAGAGTTGATTTTTCTGCAGTATTGTTGCCCTTGCATTAATTGTTCTACTTTTGTTTACTTGAGTCTACATCAATTCAAACAGCCCAGATTTCTCTCATATTGATTTTGTCATTACTTGTAGAACATATTGATATACCATAGTTTGTCAAGTCACTCTCTAATTGATGGGCACTCCCTTAAATTCCAGTTGTTTTTTTCCTTTTAATTTTCTTCCCACTTGAAATCCCAATTTATTTTTCTTGTGATTATTCCTTGTTTGATATTATCTTTTCCACCATCCCTACTTGTTATCTATTTGATATATATCTGTACTAGATAGTTTGTATATGAGAGAGATTAACTCTCCTTTATCCATTTCAAATAAGGGTGATATTCTTTTGATATCTGTTCTCCCTATCTCTTCCTCCATATTATTCTCAGTCAAACCAATTATGAGAAATAGTAAGTTTGACCCCCTTCTTCCTCCTTTGTTCACTAGTATATTTTTTTACTCTTTTTTTTCTCCATCCCCTTAAAACAGAATAAATCCCCTTGTTTTTTCTCATTTAACTCCTTTAGTACCTTTTGAAAACACTAAAGTTCTGAAGGGACACTTTTTTATTCTCCTATTAGAATGCTAATATTTCATCATCATATAGTCACTTCTGATTGCTCAAGATAGATAAATTTATCTTTCTAGGTTTCTCTGGATTCTTGTACTTTTCCCCCAGGCAATTCTTAGTAAGCTTTGGCTTTTTCATTGGAAATGTTTAAAAGTCCTTTAGTAAAGGCTCATTCTCTTTACCTCAGCTATGTGGTGATCTATATTCAGTCTCCATAGTTCTCTCTTTGGATTCTGATGGCTCTTTCCATCGCAAATCAATTAAAATTGCTTTGAATCACCTCATTGTTGAAAAGAGCCAAATCCATCACATAATCTTCTTGTTGCTGTGCACAGTTTTCTCTTGGTTTTACTCATTTCACTTAACATAAGTTCATGTAAGTTTTTCCAGGCTTTTCTGAAATCAGCCTGCTTGTCATTTCCTATGCAACAATAATATTCCATTATACTGAATGCTGCTTTTAAAAGGAAAACCATGCTGACTTTTTTTTCTGGAAAATAAGGAATGTGACATCTTACTTTACTCCTGAACAGTTTTTTCTTGAGGTAACATTCCCATCTGCTGGAACTTTCACTTTTTTTTTCCTCTAATGGTTCTTAAAGATACATAATTGTGCATTTACTAATGCTGGCATTAGTAATGGTGAACATTCTTGGCTTCCAGAACAGCTGAATAATATCTACCATAACAATTTATATAGTTTAGATGGATAATAGGTTATTACTTTTATTTCCTATTAATACATATTCATAGTCCAATAAAAATCCATAGATATTCATGCAAATGTTTTTGCTCTCATACATTCAATGTAATCCCCTCTTCCTAAAGTTGAAATCAATGATTTGAATTTTTAAAAGCAAAAGCATTTTCTCCCATTTAGATCTTAGCACGAAACTTTTAAGATCAGATCTAAGACTTACTTTGTATATATTGATTTTGGATTCTTTTTTATATGGAAGATTTAGAGAACATCACTCAAAAGACTTAAAATACAAATGCAACAAGTACTACCATTAACAGAAGACTTGAGACTTTGTTTCAAGTTAATACTAATGCTAGTGATTGCTATAATTTTTTGTGTATTTTTTGGGGGGGATTCAAAATTTATCTTGTTTATAAATAATTCCTGTCTTTCATCTCCATTTCCCAAAGGAGTATGTTTTTTTTTTAAAAATTATAATTCTTTGTCTTGTTTAATTTCTATTTATTTCAGTTCTAGTATTTTTTTCCCTCTCCTCCCCCACTTCCCTCCATCCCCCCATCAAGACAACAAGCAATCAAATATAGGTTTAAAAAGTACAATTCTTCCAAACAAATTTCCATATTTGTCATGCTGTGCAAGAAAAATCAGATGAAAAGAAGAAAAAAAGCAGAAGAAAGAAAAAAACACCAACAAACAACATCAACAAAAATAGGTGAAAATACTGTGCTTTGACCCATTCCTTTTAAAAATACTAGAGAACATAGGTATAAAGGAACTTTCCTTAAAATAACAAGCAATATCTATCTAAAATCAAGAATAAGAATTATTTGTAATGGAGAGAGGCTGGACACATTCCCAAATAAGATCGGGGTGAAATTAGGATGCCCATTATCCACCACTATTATGCAATATTGTATTAGGAATGTAGGCGTTATCAATAAGAAAAGAAAAAGAAATTACAGGAATTAGAATAGCCAATGAGGAAATAAAACTCCCACTTTTTGCAGGTAACATGAAGATATACCTAGAGAATCCTAGATCCAAAAACCTACTGGAAACAATTAGCAGCTTTAGCAAAGTTGCAGGATATAAAACAAAACCACATAAATCATCAGCATTTCTACATGACAAAGCCCATCAACAAGAGATAGAGAAATTCCGTTTAAAGCAACCAGAGACAAAATATTTGGGTGTCTACCTGCCAAGAAAAACCTATGAACTATATAAACACAGTTACAAAATACTTCTCACACAAAGTTGGATCTAAACAAATGGAAAAATAGCAGTTGTGACAGGAAAAGGTAATGACAAATGTTGGAGGGGATGTGGGAAAATTGGGACTCTAATACATTGTTGGTGAAACTGTGAATGGAACCATTCTGAAGAGCAATTTGGAACTATGCTCAAAAAATTAGGTATGCATTTATAGCAGACCCAGATTCAAACCAGTTCCAATTGTTCAGTGATGAAGAGAGCCATGTACACCTAGAGGACTGTGGGAACTAAGTGTGGATCATAACACAGCATTTTCATTCTTTGTGTTGTTCGCTTGCATTTTGTTTCCTTTTTGATCTGATTTTTTTCTTGTGCAGCAATAGAATTGTATAAATATGTTTACATATATTGGATTTAACATATATTTTAACATGTGTAATGTATATTGGATTGCTTGCCATCTACAGGAAGGGATGGGGAGAAGAATGGGAAAATCTGAAACACAAGGCTATGTAAGGGTCAATGTTGAAAAATTATCCATGCGTATGTTTTGAAAATAAAAAGCTTTTTTAAAAAATGAGGCAGATTTAGTCAGATCGATCTTGTGACTTGCCCAGAGTCACATAACTAACTGGTGATTGTGGTGGGATTTGTACTCTGGTCTTCCTGACTTCTTTTGTCAGAATCAACAAGACATTCTGATCTACCAGTCATGTTCTGAGTAAAAGGAATTCTTTGACCAAGAGAATACTGTACACAGCAACAACAAGATTATGTGATGACCAACTAGGCTGGACTTGGTTCCTTTCAACAATGAGGTGGTTCAGTTCAAATTTAATAGACTTGTGATAGATAGAGTCATCTGTACCCAGAGAAAAGACTATGGGACTGAATATGAAATACAACATAACATTTTCATTTTTTTTGTTTTTGTTGTTTGCTTGCTTGTTTTGAGTTTTCTTGTATAACATGATAAATGTAGAAATATGTTTAGAAGAATTGCACATGTTTAACCTATATTGGATTTCTTGCTGTCTAAGGGAGGAGGGAAATGGGGAAGCAGTGACAAAATTTTGGAAAGTAAAATTTTACAAGGGTGAATATTAAAAACTATCTTTGCATGTATTTTGAAAAATAAAAAGGTATTATTATTTTTTTAAAAAAAGAAAAAATAGCAATTGCTCATGGGTAGGCTGAGCCAATATAATAACAATGACAATTCTACCTAAATTGATGTACTTGTTCAGTGCCAAACCAATCAAAAAATTATCTTGTAGAACTGGAAAAAATCATAACAAAAATTCATTTGGAACAGAAGGTCAAGAATATCAAAGGAATTAATGAAAAAAAAATACAAAGGATGGTGACTTAGCAGTTCCAAATCTAAAACTATATTATAAAGCAGCAGGCATCATAACCATTTGCTTTTGGCTAAGAAATAAAGTGGTGGATCAGTGGAATAGATTAGATACGTATGACACAATAATCAAGGCCTGTGTAATCTAAGATTTGAGAAACCCCTCAACTCCAGCTTCTGGAATAAGAACTCACTATTTGACAAAAATTTCTAGGAAAACTGGAAAATATATCAGAAACTCAACAAAAACCTACATCTCATACTTCGTACCAAAATAAGGTCAAAATGAGTATATGATTTGGGCATAAAGGATGATACCATAAACAAATTAGGAGAGCAAGGGATAATTCTTTCAGATCTTAGGAGAAGGAAGGAATTTATAACCAAAGAAGAGCTAGAGAACATAATGAAAGACAAAATAGATAACTTTGATTACATTAAAAAGGTTTTGCACAAACAAAACCAATAGAAACAAGACTAAAAGGGAAGTACAACACTGGAAAAACATCTTTACACCCAGTATTTCTGATAAAGGTTTCATTTCTAAAACATATAAAGAACTGTGTCAAATTTATAAAAATATAAGTCATTCCCCAATTGACAAATGGTCAAAGTATACAAATTTCAGATGACAAAATTAAGGCTATCTATAGTCATATAAAAAATGCTCTCAATCACTATTGATTAGAGAAATGCAAATTAAAACATCCCTGAGGCACCTCCTCATACCTCTCAGATTGGCTAAGATAATAGGAAAAGAGAAATAATAAATGTTGGAAGGGATGCGAGAAAACTGGGACCCTAATGCATTGTTGGTGGAATTGTGAAATAATTCAACCATTCAAGAGATCAATCTGGAATTGGATAGCCCAAAGAGCTATCAAACTGTGCATATCCTTTGACCCAGCAGTATCATCACTGGGACTTTATCCCAAAGAGATTATTAAAAAGGGAAAAGGATTCACATATGCAAAAATGTATGTAGCAGCTCTTTTTATGGTAACAAAGAATTGGAACATGAGTAAATGTCCATCAATTGGTGAATGGCTGAATTAGCTGTGGTATATGGAAGTAATGGAATATTATTGTTCTATAAAAAATAATGAACAAGCTGATTTTAGAAAAGACTTGGAAAGATTTACACAAACTTATGCTGAGCAAAACAAGCAGAATGAGGAATACATTCATTGTACATAATAACAGCAAGAATGTGCAATGATCAACTATGAAAGGCTTAGTTCTTCACAGTAGTTCATGTTCCAAAGCAGTCCCAATAGACTTTGGACAGAAAATGCCATCTGCATCCAGAAAAAAAACTAAGGAGACTGAATATAAATCAATACATGGTATATTCACTCTTTTTTCTGTTTTTTTTTTTTTTCCTTTCCCATTATTTTTCCCTTTTGTTCTAATTTTTCTCTCCCAATATGATTCATAAAACGTGTATTAAAATAATTTTAAAAAATTTTTAAATTAAAAAAAAAGAAAGAAAATACTGTACTTTGATTCATAGTCTCTACAATTCTCTCTCTGGATAGAGATTACACTTTACATAAATCAACTCATTGTTGAAAAGAGCCAAGTCCATCACAGTTGATCATCACACAATTTTGTTGTTGCTGCATACAATGTTCTCTTGGTTCTGTTCTTTTCACTTAGCATCAGTTCAAAGTCTTTTCAAGCTTTTCTGAAATTATCCTTCTCATCATTCCTTACAGAACAATAATATGCCATTACATTCATGTACCATATCTTATTCAGCTATTCCCCAATTGATGAGTATCCATTTAATTTCCAGTTTTTTGCCATTACCAAAAGGGCTATCACAAACATTTTTACACATGTGGGTCCTTTCTCCTCTTTTATGATCTCCTTGGGACACAAACACAGTATAGAATGCTGGATCAAAGGGTATGCAGTTTGACAGCCCTTGGGCATTGTTCCAAATTGCTCTCCAGAATGATTGGATCATTTCACAATTCCACCAACAATGCATCAGGATCTCAATTTTCCCACATCCCCTCCAACATTCATCATTGTCTAGGCTAGATGCCTTCCCAATAACATCAGGGGCAAGAATGCTCATTATCACCACTGTTATTCAATATTTGTACTTTTAGTCTTGCTGTAGCAATTAGAGAAGTACAATAAATTAGTATAGGCAATGAGAAAATAAAACTATTACTTTGCAGATGGTATAGTAGTATACTTAGGATTATATGACTGTATACTTAGAGAATTTTAGAGATTAACTAAAAAACTAGTTGAAATGATTAACAACTTTAGCAAAGTTACAGGATATAAAATAAACCCACAAAAAATTCATCAGTATTTCTACATACACCAACAAATCCCAGCAGGAAGAAATAGAAAAAGAAATAACATTTAAAATAACTGTGGAGATTATGAAATATTTGGGAGTCTATCTCCCTAGAACTATAGAAACACATTTATAAAATACTTTTCACATTAAATTCAGGGCCTTTAGGTCACATAGACTGCTGGGTCTGGAGTCAGGAAGACTTTTCTTCCTGAGTTCAAATCTGCTTTGAGACCATTACTAGCTATGTGACTTTGGGGAAATCTCTTAACCTCATTTGCCTCAGTTTTTCTCATCTACAACTGGAGATGGAGAAGGAAATGACAACACTCCAGTGTCTTTGCCAAGAAAAACCCAAATGAGGTCTTTAAGAGTCAGAGGTGACTGAAGATTTCCTGAACAACTTTGAAACAAATGAAATCAGATCTAAATCATTGGAGGAATAATATTTGTTCATGGGTAGACTGAGCCAATATAATAAAAATGACAGTTCTATCTAAATTAATTTATTCAATACCATACCAATCAAATCAGCCATTACAAATTAGAGTTAGAAAATGTTGGAATCTTTACAAACTGCTAACTCATTAGAGTTGATAGATTATTGATCTGATCTTACAAGATGTTTTGGGCCAGAACCTGAAACAAGGTATTAAGTAGAACTAATTAGTGCAATGCTTGTGTTTACACCTTTACTCATTGGAGTTCACAAGTTTGCCAGATTCACAAAGTAAACTTTGTAACTTTGAGAATTCACACCTCCCTTAAAGCTCTTAGGGCCAGAGAACACTATGGGAGAAAACCCATAATCCCATTCTCTCAGAAGAGTCAGATATAAGGCTAGTGAAGAGAGATCTATTCCAGAATATATTTTCCATTTGGTGGCAGAAGAGAGTTCAGCTGGATTGGAGAGGAGCACTCTGGTGCAGACACAGAGCACTTTGGGAGATTTGGCAGAATTACGCCAGAAGCCCTCTCTCCAAGGCAAGACATTCAACTTGGTGCTGGCTCTGGAGGCTGAAGAAAGCAGAGGCAGAAGAAAAGGACAAGGCAGCAAGAGCTCTTGGAACCAAGCAAAGAGATAGACCTCTAAGCTAACTGGGCTATATTGGAGATAATAAAAGATCTGAACTTTTATCACCTGGCTGCATTTGGGGTAATTATTGATCCAAACTGATACTAAAGCTGCCTCCAAGAAAATCTCCCCCAGAGAGAACTATTAAACTTATTTTAAAAGAAGATCACCACAATATGGCGCCCTGAACATGAGACTGACAAAATCCTGATTCCAGTGGAAAAGCCTCTGATCCTGATCCAGTGGAAAAGTCTTCTTGACCCAGAAATTAGGGTGAGTGCAACAAAGAAATTTTTTTAGAAGAGTTAAAGTAGAATTTCATCTAAGATGGGACAGATATTTAGAAAACAGCCTGTTTCTGTTCAAGGAAAATGTTTAGGGAGCATTGTCAGTTATGGAAAGCCAAGGTTTAATTATAAGTTTACAGCAAATCACTGAACTTTTACAAACTGTAAAGGACATATGTCCTTGTTTCTCTCTGGAAAAGGAATTAGATCTAAATGAATGGAAATTGGTAGGAGAGGATCTTTGTCAATTCTATAATAAAAATGGGCCTAACTCAATTTCCAAAGACATACTTAATACATATAATTTAATACAACTAGCTTTAGGAAATTTTATAAGTATTAAAATAAGGAAAAAGAAGAAACAGCAGCAGTGAGAGGTGTCAACTATATCAGGTGAAAAGGAGCAAGAATCAGATAAGAATGGAGTTAAGTACAATTCTGAGTATGATACTTCACAGCAGAAGGAATTAGGTGATTCCACATCTCATGACCCTCCCCTCTCAATTAACCCTTCATGGGTGGAACAAGGGGGAGGGAGAGAGACAGAAACACAGTCAGCTTCTCCTGTAAAGCAGAATTTGACAAGATTAGAAAAAGCATTAATTAAATTAATTAAAGCAAAAAATGAAGGAGAAGATATATCTGATTTTATAAACGCATATCCTGTGATTGAAAAGATCAACTCTTCAGGTCAAAAAGAGAGAAAATATACTCCTTTTAATTTGGGAAAAATTAAAGATTTGAAAAAGGGTTGCACTCTTTATGGGGCTACATCATCTTATGTGAAGATATTACTAGATAATTTGTTTTATGAAATCCTAACCCCAAATGACTGGAAATCCATAGCGAGAACATGTCTAGAACTGGGACAAAATTTATTGTGGCTTTTGGAGTTTCATGAATTATGTAGGATTCAAGCCCAACGCAATAGGCAAACAGGAGCTATTGTACAAGTTGCTTTTGACCAAGTAGCTGGTGAAGGTCAGTATGCAGAGAGTTCAGAACAGATTTATTATCACATAACAGTGTATGAGCAAATTTCTAAGGCTGCAATAATAGCTTGGAATTCTCTCCCTGGACAGAAAGATGGAAATAATGCTTTTACAAAAATAGAGCAAGGTCCCAATGAACCTCTTTTGCAGATTTTGTGGGACGTTTGCAAACAGCTGTAATAACAACCATTGGAGACAATGCAGCAACAGAAATAATCACTAGACATTTGGCTAAGGAAAATGCCAATGAGGTTTGCAAAAGAATTATATGGAGGCTAGACAAAGATGCTCCTTTGGAGGAAATCATAAGACGCTGTGCCACAGTGGGCACAAATGCTTATTATACCCAAACTATGATGAACATGGAAAGACAAGGTCCTTCTTGGCAAAGGAATTCTAGAGAAACTCGTCAATGTTTTCAGTGTGGAAAAGTTGGACATCTAAGAGCCCAATGTAGATACAGAGATAAAATGAGAAGGCAGGGTGAGAGAAAACCCAAAACCCCATGTCCAAAATGTAACCGAGGCTTTCACTGGGCCTCTAAATGTATATTGACCCAGAGGAAGTAGAGGCAGGGCCCAACTCCAAAGTATCAATCAAAGGACAGGTGGGGCATGATAGCAGCTGAGGTTACACCCAGAGAGACTTTAGAAATTCAGGACTCTGATGTCATCAACCAACAGAAAAGCAATCAGGATTACAGTTGGGAAGAATACAGGCCTTTTAAGACAAAAAGGCAATATCCAGTGCAAACAGCTCCAATGTGAGGATGATGAGGAGAAATCCCAAACTTGGTAAATAGAAGGGAATTAGGTTAACTGCTTGGGGAAGAGGATCTGCTTATATTTCCACAGATGGAGAAAGAATCAGATGGCTGACAATGAGACTGTTAAAAGGACTTTTAAAATTTTCAGGAATCATTGGATTTCCTAAGACAAAATAAGACTGTTTCAGTTCTTGAAAAAACAGCAAGAATCATTGGATTCCTTAAGATGAAAAATTGTTGATGAGACTTTTGCAGTACTTCAGGGCTTATAGGAACTATTAGATTCCTGGCACATGAACTAATGGACAATGGAATCCTTTTGGACTATTTCTAGGACTTATGGACATGTGTAAATTTTCAGGATGATTCATGTTATTTGTTACATTACTACTAGCCTGTGTTATATTGCTATGTGCTTATGTAAATTATGTATAATGCCTCCCATATTGATGGATTTACGTATACCATGTATATCTGTTTCAAAGTTCTGGCCCATATTGATGGATTTATGTGTGCTTGTTTCTAGTGAGCCCCTTCAGAAACCCGCTAATCTGATTTGACTTCCTATTTCCTTTGGTATTTTCATCTCCCTTCCTGAGGTGTCAGGGAAGGTGTGATCACCTTCTTTGGGGAGTTCTCACCTCCTTGAGAAGTCAGGGAGGTCATGACCACCCTATGTTCTAAAACAAAAGAAAGGGGGAGATACTGGAATCTTTACAAACTGCTAACTAATTAGAGTTGATCTGATCTTACAAGAAGATGTTTTGGGCCAGAACCTGAAACAAGGTACTAAGTAGAACTAATTAGTACAAGAAAAAATAGTAACAAAATTTATACAGAAGAACAAAAGGTCGAGAATGTTGAGAGAATTTGTGGGGAAAAGGGGGAGTGAAAAAAAGTGGCCAGGTCTCAAACTGTTTTATTAATCAATAATCATCAAAACAGTTTTACATTGCATTTATTTCACAGTGTATTTTGGGCTTTTTTTCGCAAAAGTACTTGAATAGTTTGGCATTTCTTCCTCCAACTCATTTTATAGATGTGAAATGGAGGCAAATAGGGTTAAATGACCTGCCCAGGGTCACATAATCTAGTAAATGTCTGAGACCAGAGTTGAACTTGGAAAAGATGTCTTCCTGAGTCCAGATCTAGCACTCTATCCACTTTTTTGTCTAGCTGCCCCCAGACAATTTAGTATTGGCTAAGAATAGAGTGGTAGATCAGTGGAATAGGTTAGTATAAAATACATAGTAGTGAATGACCAGATCTCATGTTTGATAAACCCAGAGATTCAAGCTTTTGAGACAAGAACTTATTACTTGAGAAAAATTGATGGGAAGACTGGAAAAGTTGTTTGGTAGAAGCAATGTATAGGTCAATATCTCACACCACAGAGTGAGATTAGGTCAAAATGGACACATAATTTAGATGTGAAAAGATGATATCATAAGGAAATTAGGGATCATGGAAAATTTTACCCATTAATTAGTTCTATGGATAAGGAAAGAATTTATGACCAAACAAGAAATAGTATTACAAGATGTAAAATGAATAATATTGACTATATTAAATTTAAAAGGTTTTGTACAAATAAAAGCAGTGGAGCCAAGATTAGGAGGAAAGGAACAAAAAAGTACCCCCAAAAACCTTACCCCAATATTATGGCAGGTTTTTCTGAAAAAAAAAAAAAAAAGCTTCATTTCTCAAATATATAGAAAGAATTGAGTCAAATTTAGAAGAATATGAGTTATTCCCCAATTGATAAAATGGTCAGTGAATATGAATCTGTCATTCAGTTATTCCTGTGACAGCTGGACTTTGTAATTGTCTTATCAGGTTATTCTTGAAGTAAATTCCACATGAGAGATATAAGTATCTTTAGCTGGGAAGGCAACTTCCTACAAGTATCCTCTATCTTCCTGTTGTAGCCCTCCACTAAAAGCTCCTGCTCAGGTTTTGCTCAGACAATTCTATTCAACAAAGAGTTGCATATACTACACTAAGCAAGAGAACACCAAAATACAAGGAGCTGCTTTTTGTGGAGCATGAAGGTGAAGGGATGGGGAGAGGAGAGGGCAGAAGATCAAAAAAGTTTTGTCTGTCTAATTAGCTATCTGGATCCTGGTTTTTGGCTGCTGATTTGCTGATCTTAGAATTTTTTTTTTAAGCAGATACCCCTGAGAGGGGTACTATCTTAAACCTTATAAGAAGAAATAAGATGATCAAGACTAAATTAAACTGTCTAGCAGCATAGGTTCCTTGTAATATATATATATCTAAACTTCTGTCCCCCAACTCTCTATCTCCCATCTATTCTTACCTTCAAAAAGTATTCACTGAGTTTCATGATAGAATAATGGTAAGTACTATGGAAAATTTAAAATATGTATATTTGAGATATGGTCCCTGCCCCCAAACATTTTTCTCCCACTGTCTAGACTACCTTCTACCTGGATCCTCTAGGTTCTTTCCCTTCTCACTTAAGTCTGAATTGTTCTTGCTTATTATATGCCCTCCCTGAGATTACTAGAATACTGAAGCAGTGCTTTCTCATGATATAACTACACTGGGCTAGCCACAGGCAAAAGAAAACAAGGCATCAGACACCCAAGAATCTGTAGTTTAAAAAGTTAAAGTAGATAAGACTTAGAAGAATGAGAGCAAAAAAAAGTGTCAAGTACTCATTGAAACATAGCCTCAAACAAAGAAGTCTGTAACATGAATCAGCAATGTATGGTACAGTCATAAAAATTTGTACTAGCCATGGTTCTTTTAAATTTATTTTTATTAAAGCTTTTTATTTACAAAACATATGCATAGGTAATTTTTCAGCATTGACCCTTGCAAAACCTTCTATTCTAAAATTTCCCCTCCTTCTTCTCATCCCCTTCTCTAGATGGCAGGTAGTCTAGTACATGTTAAATATGTTAAAATATATATCATATATATAAGTATATATATTTATACAGTTAGCTTGTTGTACAAGAAAAATCAGATCAAGAAGGAAAAAAAGAACCTGGGAAAGAAAACAAAATACAAGCAAACAACAGAGAGAGTGAGAATGCTATGTTGTGTGATATACTCTGTTCCCATGGTTCTCTCTCTGGGTGTAGATGACTCTCTTCATCACTGAACAAATCGAATTGGTTCGAATCATCTCATTGTTGAAGAGATCCAAGTCCATCAGAATTGATCATCATA
Organism: Antechinus flavipes; assembly: GCF_016432865.1. Classification (NCBI taxonomy): domain Eukaryota; kingdom Metazoa; phylum Chordata; class Mammalia; order Dasyuromorphia; family Dasyuridae; genus Antechinus; species Antechinus flavipes. Next base: position 323,092,205 of record NC_067400.1, on the reverse strand, counting down.
TAGTCTTGTTGTTACCATGTATAATGATCTCTTGGTTCTGCACATTTCACTTAGCATCAATTCATGTAAGTTTCTCCAGGTTTCTCTGACATCATCTTGTTGGTCTGAAAACATCATCATTACAGAACAATAATATCCCATAACATTCATATACCATAACTTATTCAGCTATTTTCCAATTGATCAGCATCCATTCAGTTTCCAGTTTCTTGCCACTACAAAAAGGGCTGCCACAAACATTTTTGCACATGTGGGTCCCTTTCCCTCCTTTAAGATCTCTTTAGGATATAAACCCAGTAGGAACACTGCTGGATTGAAGGATATGCACAGTTTGATAGCTTTTTGAGCATAGTTCCAAATTGTTCTCCAGAATGGTTGGATCCATTCACAGCTCCACCAACAATGCATTAGTATCCCACTTTTCCCACATCTCCTCTAGCGTTCACCATCATTTCTTCCTATCATCTTAGCCAATCTGAGAGGTGTGTAGTGGTATCTCAGAGTTGTCTTAATTTTCATTTCTCTGACCAGTAGTGATTTGGAGCACTTTTTCATATGTCCACAAATAGTTTCAATTTCTTCATCTGAAAATTGTCTGTTCATATCCTTTGACCATTTATCAATTGGGGAATGCTGGCCATGGATCTATGTAGCAAAATCATGAACAGGTGAAATTTACTTTTGACATCCTAGCTAGTTTCCAAGAGACGGATGTCAAAGGTAGATTTTAGTAAGTATTCCTTATTAAGAGATAATTAAAGTAAAAGGGAATAAAGGTGGAACTCTTTCAGAAGCATCATTCACTATTTCTGTCTTATCGAGTATTACTGCTTATGCCAAATGAAACTGGCATACTTTGTAGAAAGGAATACTTTGGATTTGATCATTTGTTGAGTACATTTGTTGTTGTTGTCACTGAAATATTAGCTTCCTTTTTCTTCCTTAGTAAGAAGAACATCTCATCTTTTATGTTTAGGTTAGAGAAAATGGATACAACAAATTCAACCAAATTGAATTCGAGGAAAAGGAGGAGAGAATCGACTGGACCTAATGGGGCAACAGAAGAAGATGGGGTTCTTGCCAAAATACCTCGCAGCTTTGTAAGTAAACAAGGAATTTTTTGTTTTGACATTTCTCATCTTTAAAAGGAATTGAAATAACATTGATGAGATCAATGTTGCATGTTCTCTTAATTAACAGATTCCTTGTTCACACAGTTTTCACAAGGCTTAATCTGTCTGTGCAGGTGTAGTATAATTCACAATTTAGGCGAGCTACTTTATACAAAAGTTTGGAAGGAATATTGATAAAATTTGGACATGTTAAGTACAGATTATGACCAAATAGCAGGCTTCAGCAATGAATTGAGGAAAATAGGGATTCTAACCACATATCTAATTTAGGATTTTCAATTTAACCCCACTTATTTTTCCAGTGAATTCAGTTCTTGTACCCAGATTCCTCTCTATTTTGCTGCCCAAAAAAAAAAAAAAAAAATCAGTGTTCATTTTATTGCTTCTTATTCCCAAAGCCTTCTTTCGTTCATACTTTAAGTATATCTCACATGGGAAACTTAAGACCCAAGACTGTTTCCCAACCTTTCCACTCTCTCTCTACTCTCTCTCAGCTCTGTAATATTTCATCAAGCCTTTCCCCAGAAACATTGCCAACTCCCTTGAAGTTTTCAGTTCCTTTTATTGTACAATCAGTAAATGGTAAAAGTGTTCCAAAAAATACAAGTGTTTCTCATTTTTATGTGTGCTTAACTTACAGAGCACTGGTCGTCTTTACCTGTATCATCCACATTGAGTTTTGACCCACTGCTGAAAAATCCAAGATACTCCTTAAAGTTAAAAAGTGCTCTAGAAATCTAGTGAATTAATAAACTTAATCAAGCCATTGTTTCCCAAATACCTGTTTACAGATGGAGAGCTTAAGAAGGTTACAAGAGGACTGTTGGGGGGTTTTTTGGCTTTTTTTTTTTTTTTTTTGGTCATAGGTTGCAATATAATTTATGGTATAGATTTTTTTATTGGGATTGATGGTAAAAGTGAATATTATATAAATGGATTTTCCTTCTCAATTCTCTTTTAGTATTTAATACCTGAATTTTAAAGGAAAAAGGAATTCTGAATTGTATCCTTTTGTTCTCATAGTATGACCTTGAGGCCATCCTGGTTTTCCTTCAATGGCCTTGCCAACTTAAGAATGCCCTTCCCAGGAAGAATGAGGCAAATTAGATAGATAGCAGTTCCTTTGAAAAAAGATCTGGGGTTGCAAACTCAAAAGGAATCATCTTTTTGATATGGCTGCCAAAAAAATTAATCTGATTTTTGGCTACATTAATAGAAACATAATGTCTTGTCATGGCCGATAGGTTTTGGACTTGAGTGTCGAGAATGGGGTAACTAAATTTTAAAATAAACAAATTATCTTTTAAATATATTTAAAAAACAAATTTTCTTTATGGGATTCTTGCACAGAGGACCTGTGAAGGATAGGGTTTTGTTTTTGGTTTTGTTCTTTAAACTTTAGGACTTGTCAGGAATAGGTTAATTCATTGTCAAGAGTTATGGATAAAAGCAAATAGCTTGTTGTTAAATGTAAATAATCTGGGGTCAGCTAGGTGGCACTGTGGATAGAGCACCAACCCTGAAGTCAGGAGGACCTGAATTCAAATGTGGTCTCCGACACTTAACACTTACTAGCTGTGTGACCCTGGACAAGTCATTTAACCCTAATTGCCTCAGCCAAAAAAAAAAAAAAAAGTAAATAACTAGAATTCTTAGGATAGAAAATAGATGTGACAATAGCAGAAGGTTTTTAATTGTAGTTCACCAATAACTTAATCATGATTGAGAGATTGAAATTAGTTTAATACACAGATAAGACAGCAATATTTATGATGTTTTGGAACATAAGGGTAGTATGCCAAGAAGCCTGAAGGGTTACGGGTATAATACTTCACATATAATACTTCACATTTGCTTAATAAGCAGATGTTAAATATGGAAGGTGTCAAATAAAGCCAGGGAAGGCTCTTTAGACTTCTTTGAAAGGTGGTCAGCAATATATCCTATCAGGGCTTGAGTATAATTGATAATAATGTTATGTTTGACATATACTTGTTGATGTGCAAAAATTTTGTGGCAGCCCTTTTTATGGTGACGAGGAACTAAAAATTGAGTGGATTCCCATCAGTTGGAGAATGGCTGAAGAAGTTATGATATATGAATGTTATGGAATATTATTATTCTATAAGAAATGGTCAAGAGGATGATTTCAGAGAGGCTTGGAGAGGCTTACATGAACGATGCTAAGTGAAGTGAGTAGAACCATAAAAACATTGTACATAGCAACAACAAGACTGTGGGATGATCAACTCTGATAGACCTGGCTTTTTTCAACAATGAGATGATTCCGAATAATTCCAATAGATTTGTGATGGAAAGAACCATCTGCATCCAGAAAGAGGATTATGAGGGACTGAATGTGGATCACAACATAGTATTTTCATCTTTTTTTTTTTAATCTTTCTCATTTCCTCCCCTTTCTGATCTGATTTTTCTTGTGCAGCATGATAAATGTGGAAATATGTTTAGAAGAATTGCACATGTTTAACCTGTATTGTATTACTTATTGTCTAGGAGAGGGAGGGAAGAGAAGAAAAAATTTAGAACACAAGCTTTAGCAAGGGTGAATGTTGAAAACTATCTTTGCATATATTTAAAGAGTAAAAAACTATTGTTAAAATTTTTTTTAAATTACTTTTTGCCTGACTGTGGGCAATTAAAAATTGACTTCCATTAGCATTAATGTAATCATCTTTAAAGATGAAAGGCAAAAAATTAATATCTATCTGTCATTCAATAAACATTAAGCACGTACTATGGACCAGGCACTGCCTTAAGCGTTAGAGATAAAAAGAAAAAAAAAGAGTCCTAGCTGTCATCATACATGGAAATAATCCATAGAAGGCACTAGAATTGAAGGGAATTGGGAAAAGCTTCTTGTAGGAGGTGAAAGTTTTGCTAACACTTGAATGAAGTCAGGGAAGCCAAAAGATAGATGAGAAGGGAGAGAATTTCAGGAAGTGAGGATAGCAAGTGAGAAATTCATGGAGTTGGAAAATGGAATGTCTTATTGCAAGGAGGCCAGTGTTCCTAGATTATAGCCTGTATAGTGGGAAATTAAAAGTCTATAGAAATGTGGCCGTGGAAGGTAGGTAGAGGGGGAAGACAACAGGTGAAGAATGGCTTTGAATTCCAAACAGAATTTTATATTGGATTTTGGAGGTTATAGGGAGCCACTGGAATTTATTGATTAGTAAGATACGCACTTTGGGGAAGATCACTTTGTCAGCTGAGTAGTAGATGGACTGGAGTTGGGAGAGTCTTGTGATGAGGAAAACAACCAGGAGGCTTTTGTAGTAGTCCAAGCATTCAGTGTTAAAATCCTACCTTTATAACAGTGGTAACAGCATCAAAATAGAGGATGGAACATATACTAATGATGTTATAAAATTAAATCAATAGATTTTGGCAAATGGGCTGAGAGGAAGTGAAGAGTCAAAGAAGACATTTAGGATGTGAATCTGGATGATTGAGTCTGGGAAGATGATGGTAGCAGTAATAGGGAAGTTTGGAATAGGAAGGATTTAGGGGGGAAAGATAATGAGTTCAAGATATCTATAAGACATCTAGTTTGAAATATCCCATAGACAGATATAAGACTGGAGATCAGCAAAGATCTTAAAGCTGGATAAGTGGATTCGAGTATCATCAGCATGGAGATGATAATTGAATCCATAGAAGCTGATAAAATCAAGTGAAATAGTGTAGAGGAAGTAGAGATAGGTGTCATGCGACATCTACAGTTGCATATATGACCTGAATGAAAATTCAACAAAAAAGACTGAGAAGAAACAATCAGATAGGTAGGAGAATCAGGAATAGTGTCCCCAAAACCTAGAAAATAGAAATTCTCAAAAAGAGGGTAATTAATAGTGTCAAATGCTATAGACATATGCAGAAGAATGTGACAAGAGATAACTTTGAAGAGAGCAGTTTTGGTTGAATAAAGAGATTAAACTGCAGAACGAAGTGAGAGGAATGGAAGTATAAATATATTTGTAGTGAACTTTTTATTTTTTATTTTATTTTATTTTTTTAAATAATTTTTTATTGATAGAACGCATGCCAGGGTAATTTTTTACAGCATTATCCCTTGCATTCATTTCTGTTCCGATTTTTCCCCTCCCTCCCTCCACCCCTTTCCCCCAGATGGCAAGAGTCTTTTACATGTTGAATGGGTTGCAGTATATCCTAGATACAATATATGTGTGCAGAACCAAACAGTTTTCTTGTTGCACAGGGAGAATTGAATTCAGAAGGTATAAATAACCCAGGAGGAAAAACATAAATGCAAGCAGTTTATATTCATTTCCAGTGTTCTTTCTCTGGGTGTAGCTGCTTTTGTCCATCTTTGATCAATTAAGGTTCTCTTTATCAAAGAGGTCCACTTCCATCAGAATACATCCTCAAACAGTATCATTGTTGAGGTATGTAATGATCTCCTGGTTCTGCTCATTTCACTCAGCATCAGTTCATGTAAGTCTTGCCAGTCCTCTCTGTATTCATCCTGCTGGTCATTCCTTACAGAACAATAATATTCCATAACGTTCATATACCACAATTTACTCAACCATTCTCCAATTGATGGACATCCTTTCATTTTCCAGCTTCTAGCCACTACAAACAGGGCTGCCACAAACATTTTGGCACATACAGGTCCCTTTCCTTTCTTTAGTATCTCTTTGGGGTATAAGCCCAGTAGAAACACTGCTGGATCAAAGGGTATGCACAGCTTGATAACTTTTTGAGCATAGTTCCAAATTGCTCTCCAGAATGGCTGGATGTGTTCACAATTCCACCAACAATGTATCAGTGTCCCTGTTTTCCCACATCCCCTCCAACATTCCCCATTGTAGTGAACTTTAAAAAAAAATTATTATAACTTTTTATTTACAAAAAATATGGATGGGTAATTTTTCAACATTGACCCTTGCAAAAACCTTCTGTTACAAATTTTCCCCTCCTTCCCTTACCCTTTCCCCTAGATGGCAAGTAGTGTAATACATGTTAAATATGTTTTAAAAATCCAATATATGTATACATATTTATACAGTTATCTTGCTGCATAAGAAAAATCAGATCAAGAAGGAAGAAAAAGAAAAACTGAGAAGGAAAACAAAATGCAAGCAAATAACAGAGTGAGAAATGTTATGTTGTATTCCACATTGTTCCCACAGTTCTTTCTCTGAGTGTAGATGATTCTCTTCATTACTGAACAATTGGAACTGATTTGAATCATCTTAATGTTGAAGAGAACCACGTCCATCAGAATTGATCGTTGTATAGTCTTGTTGTTGCCATGTATAATCTTCTGGTTCTACTCATTTCACTTAGCATCAGTTCATATAAGTCTCTCCAGGCTTCTCTGAAATCATCCTGCTGGTTGTTTCTTATAGAACAATTGTATTCCATAACATTCGTATACCATAATTTATTCAGCCATTCTCCAATTGATGGACATCCCCTCAGTTTCTAGTTTCTAGCTATTACAAAAAGGGCTGCCACACACATTTTTGCACATGTGAGTCCTTTTCCCTTCTTTAAGATCTCTTTGGGATACAGGCCCAGTAAAGACACTGCTGGGTCAAAGGATATGCACAGTGAGATAGCTTTTTAAGCATAGTTCCATATTGCTCTCCAGAATGGTTGGATTCATTCACAACTTCACCAACAATGTATCAGTGTCCCACTTTTCCCACATCCCCTCCAGCATTCATCATCATTTTTTCCTGTCATCTTAGCCAGTCTGAGAGGTGTGTAGTGGTATCTCAGAGTTGTCTTAATTTGCATTTCTCTGATCAATAGTGATTTGGATCACCTTTTCATATGTCCACAAATAGTTTCAATTTCTTCATCTGAAAATTGTCTGTTCATATCCTTTAACCATTTATCAATTGGAGAATGGCTTGATTTCTTATAAATTTGAATTAGTTCTCTATATATTTTGGAAGTGAGGGCTTTATCAGAATCTTTGAATGTAAAAATTTTTCCCAGTTTATTGCTTCCCTTCTAATCTTGTCTGCATTAGTTTTATTTTACAAAAACTTTTTAACTTAATGCAATCAAAAATATCTGTTTTGTGATCTATAATTATCTCTAGTTCTTTGATCACAAACTTCTTTCTCTTCCACAGATCTGAGAGGTAAACTATCCTATGTTCTTCTAATTTATTTATATCATTCTTTATGTCTAGATCATGAATCCATTTTGACCTTATCTTGGTATATGGTGTTAAGTGTGAATCGGTGCCTAGTTTCTGCCATACTAGTTTCCAATTTTCCCAGCAGTTTTGTCAAATAGTGAATTTTTTGATAATGGAGAAGAAATGAGAATATTTGTAGGTAATAGAAAAGCATGAAGGAAACAAGGAGATAATGATAAGTGAAAGAAGGGGTAATCTGCTAAAGAAGATAGGATACATAGGGATCACTTGTGTATGTACAAAGTTTTGCCTTGGTTAAGTAAAACACAGACAGTGAAGGTGGAGTTATTTGTAGTAGTCGGAGGCATCTGGATCATGTGAGATGAAGAGGAAGCTCTTAGCAAATGACCTTAATTTTTCCAGTGACAATAAAGCAAGATACCAACAGAGAGGGTTGGAAGAGAATTATCATGGGAGGTTTGAAGAAGGATGATTTGGGAAAGTCACAGTGATTAAGTAGGATAGTGAGTCAGTGTGACATTAATACCATAGCCATACAACAGCAAAATTATTCTGAAAATCTCTCATCACCTAGTTTATCACCCCCTTTGAGATTTCCTATCCAAGCAAATCTCTAAGGAGCTAATTTGCCCACATTTGCTTTGCTGGTAGTCCCCCAGTTCTTTTGCTCCTGAGCTTTTGACTGACTTTTTATGTAATTCTATAATGGAAGGAGTAATTTACTATAGTTTTAAAATTGCTTTGTGTTTTTTTTTTTTAAAATCATTATTTGGTCTGGTACAAATTTCAGGATCATTTTGTTTTTGTTCTGACCTCCATCTTTGCTGGAAGTTATATTTATCATATCTTATTTTCAATAATAACATTCCATTACATTTACTGCTCTAGGTCAGGCTCTCATTATCTCTTATCTCAACTTAATTGTTCTTTTAATCTCTCCCCTCTCACATGGCTACCAAATTGCCATTCCTAAAGCACAGGTCATTCTTCATGATTACATTACATTACTTGTTCAAAAGGCTTTATTGGTTCCATATTTTTCCAAGGGAAAAACACAAACTCCTCTTTTTGGAATTTAAAGCCTTTCACAATCTGGTTTCAACGTATTTTCCCAGACTGATTACACATTGCCATTACCACCTCCATGTTCAACTCTATGTAGGTAAACCTGATCTACTTGTTGTTCCTGGTGCTTGACGCCTCATCTCCCACTTCCACATCTTTGCACAAGATGTTCCCTATGTCTGAAATGAATGCTCTCTTTACTCCCCTCTGCTGCTAGGAATTCTCATGTCCTTTTCAGGCTTATTTCAAATGTTATTTCATAGGAACGATTCTTAAGTCCCTTACTTCTCTTAATTATATTTCTGTCTATTGTATATTTACTCTTTTGAATGTATATTGTATTTTCCTAGTAGAATATAAATTTTTCGAGGTAAGGGACTTTCATTTTTTTTCTTTCCTTGTATTTTTGTACCCAGTGTTATGCCTGGTACATAACAGGTATTGAATTCCTTACATGTCTTGTTATCAAACAAATGTTTATCAATAATGGTTGATACAAAAATCTTTTCCTTTTAACTGTTTTTAAAAATTCTACCTGCCTTGATTGGTTTGTGCAAAATATTTTTAATTTTATATAACATAACTCAAATGTTTTCATTTTTATGATTGTCTTTCTTTCCTTTGTTTGACTAAGAATTCTCCAATTTTTTATGACACTAAACATTCGAGTCTTTTTTTTTTTTTTTTTTGAGCTTATTGTGGCATATGATAGAAAGTTTTGGTCTAAACTTGACTTTTGTCTGACAAATTACAAAACTCATTTAAGTTGAAAACCATTAAAAGGCATAGAAGAAAGATTCTTCTTTAATGTGATAAAAAGCTTTTTTGCAAAACTAGATTGAGCTTTATTTGCAATGGAGAAATACCAAAAAGTTTCTCAGTACAAATTATTATCAAAACTATTTGATGATGGTTTAAATAAATATGGGGGAAAATAGATCAGTGGAATAGACTAGATAAACAAGAAACCAAAGCAATAAAAAACAGGAATCTAATATTCGAGAAACCCAAGAATATAAAGTTGGGGTAATATTCCTTAAGAACTGTAGGAAAAACCTCTACCTGAATCTCTGAGCTTATTCCATAAGGATCACTTCTCTTAGCCACATGTTAAAAAGAGACTTGATTATACCATGTAGATATTTAATTTAATTGTTGTTTTTTAAAATTTGTTCTCCCTCTAGTAATTTGGTTGTCATCTTTTTTTTTTTTTTTTGGATGAAAGCTAACTGTTTCTTCTCCTTTGTTTTTCTTAAAGGGCTTAAAGGAGCCAGCCCCATTTTCAGATGAAGTTGAAATTGACTTCAGTAAGCCTTATGTCAGAGTAACTATGGAGGAGGCCAGAAGAGGGACTCCTTGTAAGTAAATTTCATATTAAATGTTCTTCCTTATTCTTGTTAATTTTTTAGCATCTCATGGATTGAATTAGCATAATAGTTACTGTCCTCTATAAATATATAGGAATTTATGTATTGTGGAGTAGGTTTTCCTCTCATCTGTCTTGCCACTGTTTGGAAGGTAAGTGAATAGAAGCTCAGAGAGTGCAATGTAACCTTCCCCTTTCTTCCATTTATTGGCTAGGGTTGAAGAGGTTATTTATTGAAATAGTTAGCAACCTATCAATCTGAGGAAATGTTTACTAGCTCACAATTTCATTGCCATTGCTTTCAATGGCATTACTTTTCTCTCTATAACCTAGGCTTAGAATTTCTGTCAGCCAACTTCTCTACTGCCAGAATCCAGTTAGTTGCTAACTACTGTTGATTTCTGCTTCTGAAGCTTCTCATCTCCATTTCTGCTATCATCAGTCTGGTGTAAGTCTTCCCGGGCACTTGAAATATTTTACTTAGCACTCTTCCTGCCCTCAGTCTTGCTCCCTTCCTGTTCTTTGTTAATTTCATGTTCTGAATACAGATGTTTGACCATTTCAGATTATTCCTTCAAATTCTTTGGTGGCTGTATTGCATAATGACTGAAGTTCAGAAACCTTGTATGTGGCTCAATCTTCATCCTACTCTTGTAATTTTTTCCTTCTTTTACTCTGCTTTAGTCTGTAAAGGAACCTTCCTTAGGTTCTAGACTTAGGGCGTTAGTGAAACAATCATTTCTTCTGCCTGGAACCAATCTCTTCAACTTAGGGCTTTCCTCTTTTTATTATTTTTAAATTTCCCACTGTGTCTCTTAGGTCCTTATGCAGCCTAAGGATCCTTCCAATCTATGGAGAAGGAAAAAGGGTAAGGGTGAAGAGAAAACATTTAATTCAGTCCTTAATTATTTCTAAATTCACCTTCTGCTGCTGTTGCCACTGTACCATTCTGGTACCTACTTTTTCCCATTTCATCTTTTGCTCTGGCTATTACACATTTTAAAATAAGAAGAATGGTTTTTCCCCCCCTCAGAATTCATTTATAAAGGAAAAGTGTGAAAATTCAGAAACAATATACCTATGTAATTCATATACACTGTTACCAGTTTATTCAGTTCTATCTCAGAAATATCTTCTATATCAGTCTGCTCTTCTTAATCTTCACTACTATAACCATGATATGGATAGAAATATAATGTAGGTGTCCTTGGATATTCTCAGATATAATAGATCTGGGTAATGTTATTGAAAATACAAATAAAACAAATCAGTGTAGTTTTAGGCTAGGTGATTCTAAATTTCCTAAGTTATTCAGCTACAGCTCCCTAGGACTGGCTTGATCTATCTTTACATATGGAATATTTTGATCTTTCATGTCTTTGAGAATAGGAGAGAGGTATCTCCTTCTAGAGAATTACTTTTGGAACTTATTTAGTAAAACATGATAAGTGAAGCCCTTTCACTTGTATTTTTGGTTCATTTGAAACCAATCAGGAAACCTCTTGAAAGCAGAGCAAATTCTGTTCCACATTACTATATTGAATTAGCTGACCAGACATTTTTTCCTATTGTTTATCTTTCATTCTCAAAAAGGACCATGGCATCAGGGATATAAAAGTAAGACAGGAAAATACAAAATAATTGCAGTATTCCTACTACCTTAAAAATGTATTCAATCCAACACAAAACCCCCAAATTCACAGAAAGACACATCTACTTTCAAATTGGATTGAACACTATCCTGTGAGTGTGTTCTGTACTTTTCTGCCTCTTTGAATGATGTAGCATTTTACTTGGACTCTAAAAGTAAGGTAGGAATTCAAGGAGTAGAAAGAGAATAAGGAGGGAGGAGAGCATTTTAAGAATGGAGAACAGCTGTAAGACTTGGCTTGTACAGGGTCATGAATGCTGAGCAAATTAATTTCAAATTTAATATGAAGTAGTGAAATTTTTTTTTCAGAAGGGTAATGGACCACATCTGTGTATAAGAAAGATTTTCCTAACATCAGTATAAAGGAAAAGTTAGAATGTAGGAAAACCTGAAAGGAAGTTATTGCATCAGTTAATTACCAGCTTTTAAGCACTTACTATGTATTACCTATTAAAGGATGAGGAGACAAAGACAGGATGAATTCATATTCACTTTTTCTAAGGAACATTTGTTCCATTGAGGTGGTGATATGTTCATGACACATATATGATAAAGTTCATGCAGGTGGTGATAAGGGCTTGTGCCATAAATGAAACATTTGAAATAGGGAGAAGGGGAGTGACTAGAGAGATATTGCTGAGCTGGAACCAATAGGACCTGGTAACTGATTAGATAAGAGAGGGGTTAGAGATAGAAATATCAAAGATAAACTGGAAGTTACAAATATAGAAATGTTGATGAATCAGTGAGTGATGAGTCAAACAGCAGTAGTTAAGTCAGATTCTTTTGTCTTATTTAGGTTACTCTGTCATTTTTATTACATTAATGGGCCTGGCTCAATTGTGAACAATTAATATTTTTCTAATTACTTAGAATTAAATGATCTGTCTTCATTTCTGTAAAGAATGTTTTGTTCTTTTGTGTGCCTTGATAAGTATACTCACAAATATTTTATAATAATTGTACTTATTTTTTAATTTTTTTCTTTTTTAATGTAAGAAATTTTTAAATTCACACAGATACTTTTTTGGTGTGTGTGTGTGTGTGTGTGTGTGTGTGTGTGTGTGTGTGTGTGTGTATCTATATATTTTTTCCCAGTTACATGTAAAATAAATTTTTTTACAATTGTTTTTAAAAATTTGCGTTCCAGGTTCTCTCCCATCCTTCTTTCTCCCTCCCTCCATTAAGAAAGCATATGTAAAGTTATACCAAACATTTTCATAAAAGTCATGTTGCAGGGGCAGCTAGGTGGTGCAGTGGATAGAGCACCAGCCCTGAAGTCAGGAGGACCTGGATTTAAATCTGGCTTTAGACTTCCTGGCTGTGTGACCCTGGGCAAGTCACTTAACCCAATTGCCTCAGTAAAAAAAAACGTCATCTTGAAAAAGAAAACTGATCTCTAATCTCCCTCCTTCCCCCACCCCAGAAAAAAAACAAAACAAAACACTTTAAGAAAAATAAAGTTTTTTTTTTTTTAAGTATGCTTCAATCTGTATTCAGACACAATCAGATCCTTATGATGAAAATGCTATCTATACCCAGAGATCTGGTATTGTTGTATTGCTGAGAATAGCAAAGTCATTCAGAGCTGATCATCACACAACATTGCTATTACTTTGTACATAGTACATTTCATTTTGCATGAGCTCATGGAGGACTTTCCACCTCTTTCTGAGAGCATCCTACTTATCATTTCTTATAGAACAATAGTATTCCATCATAATCTCATACCAGTTGATTCAGCCATTCCCCAGATAATAGGCATCCCTTCAATTTCTGATTCTTTGCCCTGACAGAAGAGCTGCTTATACATATTTTTGTACATATAGATCTTTCCTCTTTTTAAAAATCTCTTTATCGCTCTTTGGGCAGAGTTCTTATCTTTTGATTATTTATCAATTGGGGAATGGCTTTTATTTTTCTTAAGTTTGACTCAATTCCTCTACACATTTGAGAAAAGAGGCCTTCATCAGACAAACTTCCTTTAAAATTCTCTTCACAATTACTATTGCTCCTTCCCCATTTATTCTGTTCTCCCTCTTCTTACACCTTATCCATCCTTCACTCCTTCTGACTACTCCCTCCCCAATATATCCTTTCTTCTATCATCCTTCCCTCTTCTCATATCTCCTTCCCTTCCTGCTTTCCTGCAAGGTAAGAAAAATTTCTGTACCCATATTGAATCACACAGAGACTTTAAAATTCTTTCTTTAAAAATCTTTAGATCCAGATTTGTCTCCATACTTCTCCCCCCATTCATTAAAAAGTCAAGAAAAACAAAACCCATTACAAATATGTATAATCCTGTAAAATAAATTTCTGCATTAGTCATGTGCCCTCTAGTTCTAGATTAAGAAAACTATCAGCACAATTGACCTTATTAATAACAAAATCAATAGAAATTATATGATTATTTCAATAGATATTGAAAAAGCTTTAGACAAAATACAGTACTTAATTCATTTTAAAAACACTAGAAAGAATAGGAACAAAGACTGCTTTCCTTCCAATGAAAAATAGTATTTATCTAAAACCATCAGCAAATTATGTGCAATGGGGATAAGCTGGAAGTCTACCCTGTAAAATCAGGGGTGGATGAAGCAAAGATGACTAATAAAAACACTATTATTATTATGGTACTAGAAATTGCTAAAGCAATAAGGGAAGAAAAAGAAATTGAAGGAATTATGGAATAGTCAGTGAAGAAACAAAATGTTCACTCTTTACAGATGAAATGGTCATATCCTTAGAGAATTCACTAAAAAAACTAGTTGAAATAATGAACAACTTTAGCAAAGTTGCAGGATATAAAACAAACCCATGTAAATCAATGTTTCTGTATATAAGAAACAAAGCTCACCATCAAGAAATAGAAAGAGAAATTCCATTGACAATATAAAATACTTGGGAGTCTTTACATGAATATAATTACAAAACACTTTTCACACAGATAAAATCCAATTTAAACAAAAAATATCACTTACTTATGAGTGGGCCAAGCCAGTATAATACATGACAATTCCTAATTTACTAATTTAGTTATCCAGTGTCATATAGAACTAGAAAAAAAAAAATAACATTCATCTGGAAGAATAAAAGGTCAAGAATATCAAGGGAATTGATGGGGAGGAAAAAAGCAAAAGAAAATAGCTTAGCAGTACCAAATCACAAACCGTATTATAAAGCTGTAATCATTAAAGCTATTTCATATTGGCTAAGAAATAGAGTTGTAGATCAATGGAATAGATTAGGTACACAAAACACAGTTGTAAATGATTAGAGTAACCTAGTACTTAATAAATCCAAAGACCCTAGAACTCAACTATTTGACAAAAACTGCTCAGAAAACAAGAAAATAGCATTGCACCAACTAAATATAAACTAACATCTTATATCATGTACCAAGATGAGATCAAAATGGGTACGATTTAAACATTTTCAAACAAAATTATCAAAGCTGTCTATAGTCATGAAAAATGCTGTAACTCACTGTTGATTAGAGAAATGCAGATTAAAACAACTTTGAGGCATCATATCAAGCCTATCAGATTACCTAATATGATGAAAAAGGAAAATGACAACAGTTGGAAGTGATATGGGAAAATTGGAACACTAGTGCACTATTGATGGAGTTGTGAACTGATCTCACTATTCTGGAGAGCAGTCTGTAACTATGCCCAAAAGAACAACCAAACTATATACCTTTGGATTCAGCAATATCACTAGTAGTTCTGTATCCCAGAGAAATCATATAAAAAGGAAAAAGGACCTACCTGCCCAAAAATATTTGAACAATTCTTTTCATAATGACAAAAAATTGAAAATTTAGGGGATGTCTATCAATTGAAGTATGACTGAATAAAGTGTGGTTTATGAATGGAATGGAATATTATTGTACAATAAGAAAAGATGAAGAGGTAGATTTATACAAACTGACACAAAGTGAAATAAGCAGAACCAGGAAAACATTGTACACAATAATAGCAACCTTGTGTAATGATCAATTATGAATGACTGAGTTCTTTTCAGCAGTATAATGATCTAAGATAACTATAGTAGATTCATGATGGAAAATGCTATCCACAACCAGATGGTAAATGTAGATCAAAAGCACATTATTTTTAACTTTGTAAATTTTTTTCCCTTGTGGTCTGTTTCTTTCACAACATGATTATTATGGAAATATGTTTTACACAATTGCAAATATATAAATATATATAAATATATATATATATATATATATATATATATATATATATATATATATATATATATATATATATATATATATATATATATCAAATTGCTTACCATTTTAGGAAGAAGGGAGAGAAGGAGAAAAATTTGAAACTCAAAATTTTATAAACACAAATGTCAAAAATTGATTTTTCAAAGAATTGGAAAAAATTAATGTTAAAAAGAATAATAAATTATATATATATATCTCACACACACACACAAATGCTTCATAATGTCAGTGTCATATCACTGTATGTTGAAAGGTGTTTGGCATCTGAATCTTCATGAAAGAACAAACCCTGCTGAGTATTTTACTTTTGCCAAATAGCTCAGCTGTATTCATCTCTGATGTTTCCTTCTGTGATGTGATAGTTTCTGGTTACTTATAATCGCTTGATCAGCAGAGTACTTGATATGAGTCGGTGTGGCTTAATAAATTATCTCATGGATAGCAGACTATGACAAACCCAGATTAGAAACATAGTAACTGCAGTAGTGTAAGGAAAGTCAAATTCCAAAATGCCAAAGACATTTAGTTCAAGGGTCAAATTAAGTCATATGATAAGGGATTCAGTTGGATGCAGCATGCATCCTTCTACTGAAGGGAATTCTGAGTTCAACATTGTGCTCAACCCTGAACAAAGTGTTGTTATTATCAAGCATAAAAGTTTGTAAACTGAATTGTGGACCATTTTTGGTGAAATAAAGTTGAAAATAGCATGCTCATAAGTGCTAGATCATTTTTTAAAGCTAAGTCCATATAAATTATTTGCTAGTCCCTTTAGCATTAGTGAGTCATGAATACTATTTAGTAATGAATTCCTATTTAAGAATAATTATCCTATAAGACTAACTATTTGGATTCATGGTTCTTTCATCAAAAATATAACAGTTCTTTTTGTGATGCTGTGGTTCCAATAGTGACAGGTATCAGCAGCATTCCTGGGACCAGAACTTTGACATTGTATCTGAGATTAGTGCTCTTTAGGTTATACCATTAAGTTTACTTTCAACAGATATTCTTCAGTCTCTTGATTCTCTAGGTCATCTAGACTTTTAGACTTTACAATTTTAATAAATACTTAATACATGTTTACATTATGCTAGGAGCTAATGGAGATGCAGAAGTAAGATGTAGTCTCTACTGTTAAAGAAATTATAAATAGAAAAGATAAGACACATAAGACAATTTACTATCATACATGATTATATAAATTCTGAGGGCATTTAAAATACAGATTATTTGTAAGGATTCTTTAGTGTGAAAGATCATTTCCAATTGGGGGAATTAGGAAAGATTTTAAGTTGGATCCTATAATCATAGATTTAGATGTAGAAACAAACTTAAGAGGTTGTGTAATCCAGCCTCAGCATTTTGTAGCTAAGGGAATAGCAGCCTAGTAAGAGAAGGGGACTTACCTAAGGTCTCCTAGGTTATTTAGAAGCAATTTGAATCCAGGGCTCCTGAAAGGAACTTAAAGGACATAAGTAGGTATAAAAGTACAGAAGATTTGGGGATAGTGGAAAACCTTTGGAAAAGAGACTATAGCTCAATTATGAAAATAACAAACAGCAACAAGGTTGAATGAAGGCTGCTGAAGTTGTGATTTGTCTTTATGGTTCAGATCAGTAATTTTTTTCTCGTTTCTTTTTTAGATTTGTTAGGGTAGTAGTCAGGTGACTAAATTCTATGTGTTTCAGCATAACAATGACAAAAATCTTATCTAGTGAATTTTGAACTTATGCTTAGTGCAGAGAAGAGTACTCCTCAGGTTTTCATAGGGAGGTTTTAATGGCAAAATATTAGAATTAGGTAGGTGCAATTTAGAAGAGAATGGATGAAACCAGGAAGAAAATATATATTGTGACCATTTTGAAAAGATCTAATACGGAATGAGGAAAACAGAATCAATCAATAAACATTTATTAAGGACCTACTATGTATCATACACTGTGACAAAAAGAGACAAAAGGAAGTCACAATGTAATGGGGAAGCAAGATACAAAAAAAAATTATACAAAGACTATATGTAAGATAAAAATGATATAATAGAAGAAAGGAATGCACTGAAAGTAAGAGGGGTTGGGAAAGGATTTCTGTAAGATAGGATTTTACTTGGAACTTCAAAGAGGCTAAGAAGCCATTTTTGTTGGGAAGTGGAAATTTTAAAAATCAAGTATATTTTGACTTTTTGATCAGAGAGCATAAAAGAGGGAGAGGAAGAAGGAAGGTCTGATATAAACAAAATATGTTGATGAGGATAATTTGAGGGAATATCTTAAGAAGTAAAGAAATTTGAAATTAGTTCTGCATAAGACATCTAGTCTTTATTAATATCTCCCCTATGAAAGCTTAAGGAAGAGACCATGAATTTCATCTAGGTCTAATTCTTAGTTATACTTGCTCTCAGAAGCCTGTGCTGAATCAATTTAGTCAACAAGCAGCATTATGTGTCATGTATGGTGTTAGGTACTGGAGATACAAGTACAAAGAACAAAAATGAAACAATCCCTGCTTTCATTCTAGTGATGGAGGAGACAAGGATAGATGTATGTACATGCAGCATAGATGTAAAGTAAATTAATGCAAATATATACAGCATAGTTGTGGAGGTAGGAATGCCAAGATTTGTGAATTGACTGAATGTATGAAGTTTAGGAGTTAAAGACAATACTAAGATTATGAGCCTGGGACTTGAAAAATGGTGGTACCTTCAGCAGAAATAAAAATTGAGAGAGGGAAAAGCTAAACTCTACTTTAGACATGTTGAGTTTCAGAAGTTATTAATCATTGTTTTTAAACAAATTTTTTCATGCAATGAAAATATTTCTTCTTTCCTTCCTATTCCCTCCTTCCCTTCCCCCCCACCCACTTCTGAGAAAGAAAAATAAAAGTCCTGTAACAGATAAGCTTAGTTAAATAACACAAATTCCCATTTTGGCCATGTCCATTTAAAAAAAAGCCTGAATTTGCACTTCAAGCCTATTACTGTCAGCAAGTTTTGTTTCATCTGCCATGAGCCCTCCACCATCAAGGTTGGTCAGTCAATTAGCATTCTTAAGTTTTTCAAAATTACTTTTCTTTAGGGTGTTAATTGCTATTGTATAAATTGTTCCAGGATATCATTTAAAATTGTGTAACAGATATAGAGTGTGTTTGTAGTGGCTATAAACTGGAAAATGAATGGATGCCCATCAATTGGAGAATGGTTGGGTAAATTGTGGTATATGAATGTTATGGAATATTATTGTTCTGTAAGAAATGACCAGCAGGATGAATACAAAGAGGACTGGAGAGACTTACATGAACTGATGCTAAGTGAAATGAACAGAACCAGGAGATCATTATATACCTCAACAACAATACTGTATGAGGATGTATTCTGATGGAAGTGGATCTCTTCGATAAAGAGATCTAATTCAGTTTCAGTTGATCAAAGATGGACAGAAGCAGCTACACCCAAAGAAAGAACACTGGGAAATGAATGTACTGTTTGCATTTTTGTTTTTCTTCCCAGATTATTTCTACCTTCTGAATCCAATTCTCCCTGTGCAACAAGAGATCTGTTCGGTTCTGCACATATATATTGTATCTATACTGTGACATATTTAACATGTATAAGACTGCTTGCCATCTGGGGGAGGGGGTGGAGAGAGGGAGAGGAAAAATCAGAACAGAAGTGAGTGCAAGAGATAATGTTGTAAAAAAAATTACCCTGGCATGGGTTCTGTCAATAATAAGTTATTTAAAAAAAAAAAAAAAAAACAGATACAGGGTGATGCTGGATAGACATTCAAGAGAGAGACTAAGAGTGCAAGTGATTTATTGTTATGATAACTAGCAATTTATACAATGTTTTAAGGTTTGCAAAGGGCTTTACGATTATTTATCCTCCCAACAGACTTTAACAGATGAGAAAACCCAAATTAAGTCCAGAGTTAGGTAGCACCCAAAGCTGGACTAAAGCTCAGATTTTCCCCAATCCAGTTCTGATGATACATCGCACCACCTAGCTAGTTAAACTTGTGGGAGCTGCTAAGTATAGCGAGAGGAGAAAAGAGGGCCTAGGATAGAACCTTGAGAAACACCTGCCATGTCCATGGTGAGGGAGTGAGGTGTAGATTATGTATGAGACTAAGGAGCAGTTAGGAAAGTCTCCTAGTATTTTCAAGTACATTTGACTAGAGCTTGAAGTGAAAGTCATAGGGAAATTAGGTTAAAGAAGTGAAAGGAAGAATTCATATAATAATGCAATTGTGAATGTATTAGTTATGCCTGAAAGAAAGGGTCACTAAGGAGAGGCAAGCAAGAAAGACTTCATGGAAGGAGTGGTATTTCAATTGAATTTTAAAGGATTGGTAGTAATTTAACAGTTAAAAAGGAGGAAGGGACACTCCAAGCACAGAGAATTGCCTGAACAAAACCATAAAAGCAGAGTACTTTTCTCCTTCATAATACATCATGACCTCTAAAATAACAATCCAACTGATTCTTATTTTTCACTAAGAGGGAAACAGTATATATATATATTTAAAAGGAATATAACCTATATTTATTTTTGAAACATAAAGCTGTCCCTCTCTGTGAGTCCTCTCTTAGGCACAGTTTTGGAATGGTTATAATAGATTAACTGCAAACAGAACATCATTGATAATTAAGTTGATTTTATTGGGAAAAGAATATAAAAAGTAAAATCTTTAATTTTAGCAAGAATTATTAATTCTTATTTCTATATTATTTTATATTTTTTCAAAGTACTTTTGTCTCAGTAATACTCTGAAATTAATAGTGCTATGATTTTTCCTCACATGGAGATCTTTATGATCAACCTAGATCTGGTGTGATCTTTTTAGATTCATTTTGACTAGGCTTGATACAGTGTGGCCTAAAACTGAGGGTTTAGGACAAAATAACTTGAAGAAGGTTCTTTTAAAAAAACCAGTCAACCAACCAACATCTTTTTATCACTGCTTTTTTGTCTTTAATTCTGAATTGTTCTCCAGAAGAACTGAACCAATTCACAGCTTACATTTTCCATTTTTAACTTTTGTCATCTTTGCCAATTTGATGAGTGTGAGGTGAAAATTCAGAGTTGTTTTAACTTACATTTCTCTTATTATGATTTGTAGCTTTTTATATGAATGTTTATGGCTTACATTTCTTCTTTTAAAAATCAATTGGCAAAGAAATGTACTGTTGGCAGAGCTATGAATTGATTCAGCTGTTCTGGAAAGCAATTTAGAATTAAGAAAGATTAAAATGCTCATTCCTTTTGACTCCAGAGACTTCACTGCTAGGCATATTCTTTAAGGAGGTCATTGATAAAAATCATATACACTAACATATTTATGGCAGCACTTCTTATAGTGGTAAAGGACTGGAAAGAAAATAGATGCATATTGATTGTGAAATGGATAAACTAGTTATGGCACATAAATATAATGGTATATTACTGTTGTAATAAACAATGAATTTGATGAATACGGAGAAGGATTGAAGACTTATAAACTGATACAAAATGAGGCAAACAACCAGAATGGCTATAAAAATGGATTGTTGTTGTCCTTCATTCTCAAAGAGAACCATGACATCAGGAAGATGATGATATGACATGCAAATGAATTGGATTTAAGTAAGGCAGGGCTGTATGAAGTCATTAACCTTACGCTTTCCTACTGAGCCATCTAGGTTCAGTGACAAAATATTGATCAGTGTGATTGGAGATGGCCTGGATGCAATGAAAGACCTTGGTCTTTTTAAGCTAAGGTCTTTCTTAGCTCTCAGTTTGTCTGAAGCAGGTGGTTTGCAGATTAAACAATAATAACAACAATGTATTTATGTAGCACTTTAAAAATTGCAGAGTACTTTACAAATACTGCTTTTTTATCCTCACAAAAAGTCTTTGGTCTAAGTGAGAGATAGCCAAATGACTATTCTTTTATTGAACTGCTGGCATTATTAATATAATGGAAAGGAAAAGAACATTAACAACGAAATAATTGAAACTTCTCTTTGTCTGTCTGTGGAAAACTCCAGATGTGTTGATTAGTTTTGTGGAATTGTTTTTCTACCTCTATTTTTATTCTTTCTCAAAAGGTGTGTGGCTTGCTGGGAGATGGAAAAGTTTGTTGTTCATTTGTTTCAGTTGTGTCCAACTCTAGGTTACCTTAATTTTTTTTTTTTGGGGGGGGGGAGTAGG
Organism: Antechinus flavipes; assembly: GCF_016432865.1. NCBI lineage: Eukaryota > Metazoa > Chordata > Mammalia > Dasyuromorphia > Dasyuridae > Antechinus > Antechinus flavipes. Next base: position 323,070,388 of record NC_067400.1, on the reverse strand, counting down.
GCAAAGATAGTGGAGTGGTATGCCACTTCCTTTTCTTGCTCATTTTATAGATGAAGAACCGAGGCAAAAAGAGTTAAATGACATGCCCAGGGTTACCCAGCTAATAAGAATCTGAGGCTAGATTTGAACTCAGGAAAATGAGGAGTCTTTTAAAGACCAGACCTGGCACTCTATTCACTGCATCAGTCACCTACCCCTTTTAGGAAATATAGGTGACCTGAAAACAAAATTTTTTAAAGGAACACGAAAACTGCTTGTTTATATCCCTTGACCAAATTATCTGTTGGGAAATGACTCATGTTTGTGTGAATTCCTTATGAAACTTGAATTTCAGATATTTGTTAGTGATGTTTATGTAAAAATTTTTCTCTAAATAAATTTTTTTTCTTCTAATTCTGGCTGAATTGATTTGATTGTGCAAAAGCTTTTCAATGTTATATAATTGAAATGGTTTACTATTTTTTGTAGGTAACAATTCTTCTCCTAGGCATAGTTATTGAAGGAAAAATTTTTATTAGGTTTTTATTTTAATATAAAGAAAATAGAAGAGGAGGTGTTAAATTCCAGATCATTTGGTAGACACAGTAGTCAGTCAGTTATTGAATCCAATGACATTTTTTGGCATTTACATAGAGGGAAACTATATCTCTGTCTTGTTTAAGGTGATCTTATCCAGTGCCATTTACAGAGTATAAGATGATGAATCACTTCTTTTTAATGAAATTTTCTTATCTTTCATTTTAAGATGATCGACCTGTAAGGGTTTATGCTGATGGCATATTTGACTTATTTCACTCTGGTCATGCCCGGGCCCTGATGCAAGCAAAGAATCTATTCCCTAACACGTATCTTATTGTGGGAGGTAAGATTTTTTTTCACTTTTGTTCAGAAAGAGATGGTAAGTATCTCTTCTTTCTTTCTAATACTGAAATACGGCGGTAGAAGTAATTAGAGAATAGGACTTTGCTTATAGAACCGAGATGTTGTATAATTCCTTCATTTACTTTTAGACTAAATTACTTGAGTCATTGAGCATTATTGACTTTGTTCACAATTTTGTATATGGGACCATTTGAGGGTACTATAAAGTAATCTAGCTGTATATATAGGTATTTGTCACCTGAACTATAAAGAGATAGCTAAATCTATGCCAGTGCACAGAGCTAAACTAAACTAAACTATTCATTCCTAGACCTTTATTTTTATCCACTTTAGAAAAGTTCTTGTTATAGCAGCAACCTGCTAATGGCTGCTGTGTATCTAATTCTGACCAGCGGAATAGATCCCTTCATGTGAGAGGATGATAACAATACAAGGAGACTGAGAGACAGTTGCAATATCTGATCTCCCTCTTCTTCCTCTTGCCTTCAATTTATTTCATTCCCAATTCACAGGCAACATCTGTAAAGGCTGATTTCCAATTCCTTCAAGGGTATTATGATTCACAGCGGGGGGCTTTCAGAGAATCAATCCATCCCTTAATGGTACCGTCTCCTTTAGCCCTTTACAGCCTTTCTGGGTTTCACACTTAGGCATGGTCCTCAACAGTTCTTTACACATAAAGTCCTTAGAATTAGAGGAATGTGCATCTGTGGTTGGGAAAATACATATTCAATCACTTTGCTTTTGAGGCTTAGCTATATCTAGAAAATTGTTCAGCATGTGGATATTGATTCGTTTTCTAGAGGGGAAAGAATACAAGCTGGGGGTTGAGCAAGTAGTAGTGATTTTTGTCTCAACTTAATGGTTCCCATTGACTCAGTTTGCAGTGATGAACTGACACATAATTTCAAGGGCTTCACAGTGATGAATGAAAATGAACGCTATGATGCAGTTCAACATTGCCGCTATGTGGATGAAGTGGTGAGAAATGCTCCTTGGACATTAACACCTGAATTCTTGGCAGAGCATCGGGTAAGAGACACTCTGTGTGTGTGTGTGTGTGTGTGTGTGTGTATATGTGTGTGTGTGTGTGTATCCGTTCTTGAGTCTGCCTCCCCTTCTACTCTCAAGAGAGTGGTTCCTGGGCTTGTCCCTCCCCTCCTATAGAAGAGGATATAGAATGTTTATATGAGTATCTATCTTGTTCTCAGGATCTGGTATCTGGGAACCAAATTTTGGAGTAAAAGTTTGATAAGGAGCAGAAAGTAGTGTTTTCTTTTTATTTAGGAAATGAATACTGTAAACCCTTTGTCCTGTCTTGATTTTCATATAAAATGAAAAATGCCACTGTTTCTGGAAAAGATGGGTGTAAAAAGTGAGGAAACTTAATAGAGCAGAATGAAGGTTTTTGGATGTGTTTAATTAAAGCATGTATTCTCACAGATGTGACCTTTGGCAAGTCTCATTGGCTTCTTGGAGTTCCAGACTAAAAGCTGGTCTTCTTAGGTGGAGAGGTTTTCCTTGCTGGAAATTCCTTACATTGATGAAATTACAAGTTTAATTAAGAAAAAAATTCTCTTTAGATATAAAAACTGTAGAAAGTTACTTAAGTGAAGAAATGAAGAATAATTATGGCTAAGATATTGTGAAACAAAATTTAGGAAGGTGTAGGAATAGGGAAAATTTGTTGGAGACCCTTGCAAACAGATGAAATCATCTGCTTCTTCTATACTTTAAATGAGTAAAGGAAAAAACTAGTATGTGAGATGATTTTTTAGTGATTTAACTTGAGTAGATCCTAGGTAAAATTAGGAAGTTGATCTTTAGTGTTCTCTCATGTCATCCATCAAACACCCTCTTTACTTTTTTTTTCTTGTAACATTGGTCAGCTTACACTGGTTCTCATTCTTGCTCTTAGCTAGTTATCAATAAATTATTACTTAACTGATAATTAAGTTTATAAGTGATGTCTCCCTTCCTTTGCTTGCCCCATCCTTTTTTTCTCAGGCAACTGAGACTCAGAATACATTCTCTTGGATTTTTCTTGATGATTCTGTTTGATGGAGATGTTTCTGTAAACAGCTTCCTCAAGTTTGGAGAATGTTGGCCAATGACCTGTGGTAGTCACTAATCCCACACCTTTCCCCCATTCCTCTTTAAAAGAGAATAAATAAAGAAAAATTTGCTTTGCTACCCCTAAAAGATTGCTGTTCTACATCATCCCTTATCATTGCAAATAAGAATTACCATCCAGTAAGTTCAATTCTGTTAATGAAAAAAATTACAAATGAAGATGGCTTAGCCATACCAGATCTAAAACTATATTATAAAGCAGTGGACTTTAAAACTATTTGGTACTGGTTAAGAAATAGAATAGTTGATCAGTGGTTCACAAGACACAATAGTCAATGACAATTATTATCCTAGTGTTTGATAAATCCAAAGACTCCAACTTCTGGGATAAGAACTCACTATTTGACAGAAATTGCTGGGAAAATTGGACAATAGTATAGAAGAAACTAGGCATTGATCAACATTTAATATCTTATATCAAGATACAGTTGAAAAGGGTTCCTGATTTAGACAAAAAGAGTGATATAAGTAAATTAGGAGAACAAGGGATAGTCTACTGTAATGACCGCATATTTAAAATCAGCCAGAGTCAGGAATTCAGGTTAAGGGGAAAATCTTCAGCCTTTATTGAAGTGAAGAGGTGAATAAGGATTGCGATAGCAATATGAGCAAGAAAGATTGCGATAGCAATATGGGCAGCTGCGACAGGAAGCCAGCTAACAGAGGGGGATCTGAGCTGAAAGGCCCTCGCAATGGCAATGCAAGCAGTCTCTCCTTCCCCTTCTTTTTCCACTCCCCTGCCTCCACCCACCAAAATCGTCATTTCCTATACAACACATCAGGATTTGCACAAAGAGTGGGCGGGGGCCATTCTTTCTCCAAGCTTATATATTAATAGAGTATGGTCCAATTACTATTTAGCCTCATGTGCTTGGGACCTCAGTGCATCAACTCAAGCCTCAATCTGTGGGGAAGAGACGTTTTATAGCAATTAGGGTTAAAAATGAGTACTTCGGTTTTTTAAGCAGGGCTGCTGTTGAAGGCCTGCCAACACTTTCACCTGTTCTTATCCAATGGAAAACTGATACACCAGTGTGGATAGAACAGTGGCCCTTAGGTAGTGATAAAATTCAGGCCTTATTAGATATAGTACAGGAGCAGCTTGAACAAGGGCATTTACAACCTTCTCTAAGTCCTTGGAATTCCCCAGTGTTCATTGTAAAAAAGAAATCGGGAAAATGGAGGATGCTCACTGATTTAAGAAAAGTGAATGAACAGATGGAAACTATGGGAACTCTTCAGCCTGGACTTCCATCTCCTACTTAGTTGCCTAGAGAGTGGCCTCTTTGGGTCATTGATATTAAGGATTGTTTCTGTTCTATCCCTCTGGATAAGGAGGATATGAAAAGATTTGCCTTTTCAGTGCCCAGCGTTAACTTAGCTGAGCCTTATAAAAGATATGAATGGACAGGGAATGAAAAACAGACAATGGTCCTGCTAGCAACCCCCACTTCCCTTTGGTGCTTTTCAATCTATCTCTTAGTTCTGTTGAGAAGAAAGGAATTCATGGCCAAAGAAGAATTAGGGAACATTGTAAAATGCAAAATGAATAATTTTGATCACATTGAATTAAAAAGGGTTTGTACAAACAAAACCAGTGCAGCCACAATTAGAAGGGAAGCCAGAGAAAAATTTTTTACATCCGATGTTTATGATAAAGGCGTCATTTCTAAAAATGTAGAGAATTGACTCAAATTTATAAGAATATGTCATTCTCCAATTGACAAATGGTCAAAGGATATGAACAGTTTTCAGATGAAGAAATTTTTTTGTTTTGTTTTGTTTTGTTGTTTTTTGTTTTTTTTAACTTTTTATTGATAGAACCCATGCCAGGATAATTTTTTACAGCATTATCCTTTGCATTCACTTCTGTTCTGATTTTTCCCCTCCTTCTCTCCACCCCCTCCCCCAGATGGCAAGCAGTCCTTTACATGTTGAATAGGTTACAGTATATCCTAGATACAATATATGTGTGCAGAACCAAACAGTTTTCTTGTTGCACAGGGAGAATTGGATTTAGAAGGTATAAATAACCTGGGAAGAAAAACAAAAATGCAAGCAATTTATATTCATTTCCCAGTGTTCTTTCTTTGGGTGTAGCTGCTTCTGTCCATCTTTGATCAATTAAAGCTCTCTTTATCTAAGAGATCCACTTCCATCAGAATACATCCTCAAACAGTATCGTTATTGAGGTATATAATGATCTCCTGGTTCTGCTCATTTCACTTAGCATCAGTTCATGTAAGTCTCACCAGTCCTCTCTGTATTCATCCTGCTGGTCATTCCAATATTACAGAACAGTAATATTCCATAACATTCATATACCACAATTTACTCAACCATTCTCCAAGTGATGGGCATCAGATGAAGAAATTAAAGTATATTTAATCATATGAAAAAATGTTTTAAATCATTATTGATTAGAGAAATGCAAATTAAGACAACTCTGATGTATCACTTCATACTTCATAGATTGATTAAGATGACAGGAAAAAATAATGGTAAATGTTAGAGGGAATGTGGGAAAACTAGGACACTAATATATTGTTGGTGGAGTTGTGAACTGATCCAACCAGTGTGGAGAGCAATTTGAAACTATGCTCAAACATATCCTTTGATCTAGCATTGTCTCTATTTGGCCTGTATCCCAAAGAGATCACAAAAGAAGGAAAAGGATCCAGGTATACAAAAACGTATGTGGCAGCCCTCTTTGTAGTGGCAAGGAACTGGAAACTGAATAGATGCCCATCAGTTGGGGAATGGCTGAATAAATTATGGTATATGAATGTAATGGATATTAATGTCCCATGAGAAATGATCAACAGAATGATTTCAGAAAGGCCTGGAGAGACTTACATAAATTGATGTTAAGTGAAGTGAGTAGAACTAAGAGAACATTGTATACAGCAACAAGATTTGGGGATGATCAACTGTGATGAACTTGAATGAAATGAGTCAGTCCTATTCCAATAGACTTGTAATGGAGAGAGCCATCTGTATCCAGAAACAGGACTGTGAGTTCTGAATGTGAATCACAACATAGTGTTTTCACCTTTTTTGTTGTTTTTTGCTTGCTTTTTTTTTCTCATTTTTTTCCTTTTTGATCAGATTTTTCTTGTGAAGCATGGTAAGTATGGAGCTATGTTTAGAAGAATTGCACACGTTTAACCTATATTGGATTACTTGCTATGGGGGAGGGGACAAGGGAGAGTGAGTGAGGGAGAAAAATTTAGAATACACAGTTTTTCAAAGGTTAATGTTGAAAACTATTTTTGCATGTATTTTGAAAAATAAAAAACTTATTATACAAAATATAACATTAGTTACCAAAAAGAAAAGAATTCTGGAATCAAAAAGCCTTTTTTTAAATTTTAATTTGGCTTTTGGAATTCAACTATAACTCCTTAATATTAGCAATAAAATAGTTTTTAGTTACAGTTTCTGTGGTGATTTTCTTCTTTTAAAATAATAGTTCTCTCTGCGAGAAAGCAGGTTTCTCAGGGAGGTTTTCTGGAGGCAGCCTTAGTTGCAATTAAGAGTAATAATCAACCAAATGCAGCCAGGTGATAAAAGTTCAGATCTTTTATTGTCTCCAATATAGCCCAGTTAGCTTAGAGGCCTATCTCTCTGCTTGCGGATTCCAAGAGCTCTTGCAGCTTTGTCCTTTGCTTCTGCCTCTGCTTTCTTCAGCCACCAATTCAGCTCCAAGTTGAATCTGTCTTGCCTCCGAGAGAGGGCTTCTGGCTCTCAATCTCCCAGAGTGCTCTGTGTCTGCACCAGAGTGCTCCTCTCCAATCTAAATTCAGCTGAACTCTCTTGACTGGGCTTATATATGACTCTTCTGAGAGAATGGGATTATGGGTTTTCTCCCAGAGTGCTTTCTGGCCCTAAGAGCTTCAAGGGAGGTGTGAATTCGGATATCTCATACTAAATCCTGAAATCTCCCAAACGTGTGAACTCCAATGAGCAAAGGTGCAAACACAAGCATTGTATCAATTAGTTCTACTTTTAGTACCTTGTTTCAGGTTCTGGCCCAAAACATCTCCTTGTAAGATTAGATCAAGGATACTGAACCATGCAAAATTAGATAATTATTATCTCTCTCAACTCTAATGACTTAACAGTTTGTAAAGATTCCAATAAGTTTCATTTTATTTCATTAAATGATGAAAAGAGAAGCAATCAATTAGAGACAAATTTGTTTTCAAACTAATTCTGCATTGACAAAGACCCTTACTTAGTAAGTCCTTTACAGGATTGGAAAAAGAAGAGTTTTCTTATCTTCCTTCATAGGATCAATTTGTACTTATGAGATTTACTACAAGACTCACAGGCCAAACTCCATTCCTTAAGCAAAATCATGGTGGCACTTTTCCTTCCTCCTTTCTTTTTCCCTCCTCCCTCATTTTCTTCCCCCTCCTCTCCCTCTTTTCCCTCCTTTCTTCACTTCTTCCCTTCCTTCTTCCCTCACTCCTTTCTTTTCTCTTCCCTTCCTTCCCTCCCTCCCTCTCATTTTTTCAAATGCACATAAAGAAGGTTTTCAGTATTCATTTTTGTAAGATTTTGTGTTCCAGATTTTTCTCCCTTAACTCCTTCCTTCCAAGACAGTCAACTATCTGATATAGGTTAAGCACATACTGTCATGGTGTAACAGCTTTAAAAATAGGTTTCCATAATGTTTCAAGCTGTTGAAGCCAATAAACCTCACTTTTGCCGCTATTCCCTGATGAGGTTATTGGGCTGTTGGCTGTGCAGTTTGTGGATAAATTAGGAAATTTATGAGTATGACCATTGCCTGATGAGATTGTTGGACCATTAGAAAATTTATGACTGTGACAGAGAGTTTAGATCCTAACTTTTGATTAGTGGTTTGCTTTCCTATGAAGGTTTGCTAGATGTTTTCAGATGGTAATTTTTCTGGGTTTGAAATACTTTCCTATTTTCAGATTGATTTTGTAGCCCATGATGATATCCCATATTCTTCTGCTGGGAGTGATGATGTTTACAGACACATCAAAGAAGCAGGTGAGTCAGTGATGGATTCTTAAATTGTGGGACTCAATAGTAACAGAGAGGGTTTAACAGGGGAAGAAACTAATTCCAAGACCATGTCTTATCTCTGGTCATATATGAAGTCTGATGTAAAGCTGAGACAGTCCTGCCTTTTCGTATGGTGGTTTTCAGCACCTTCTGCCCTTGCCTTCCTTTTGACAGCTAATTTAATTTCAGAAAATCTTGTTTATGTATATTGAGTTGCCCAAATTTTTCCTAATCCCAGTATCTTGCAGTCTTCTCAATTTCTGCTTGCAGTTCCTATTCCATAATATTACCTTCCTCTTCTATGGAATCATTTTCTAAGTCTGAAGATTCCCTTTTGTAACACATAAGAGCCTGGGATTCTGTACTTTGCTGTGGCAATGTTATGGCTATACTGACCAGGCTTCCCTTATGAAATATAAATAAGTCCCATCATCTGGGCTAAACAGTGTCCTATCGTGTGTGTGTGTGTGTGTGTGTGTGTGTGTGTGTGTATGTGTGTGTGATGGTGTTAGGCATGTTCGCGCCAACACAGAGGACAGAGGGTATATCCACATCAGACATCATCACCCGCATCGTTCGGGACTATGACGTATATGCAAGGCGGAACCTGCAGCGTGGATACACTGCCAAGGAACTCAATGTCAGCTTCATCAATGTGAGTCATAGCCCTTTGGTTCTTCCAAGGCCTTATGGAGTGTATACCTGCCCAAGATAACAGAATGGACTTGGTTTTCATGTTTCATTAGTTTAGCATCAGTGTAAAGCTTTTAAATGTGTACTAATATATAAGAATACATAGACAATTGGATAAGGTCAATAAATCAATATGTACATAAAGAGTAAAATATTTCTATTTAATACGTGTAAATGGAAAGTGATTTGATATTTGAAATTTAATAATCATTGAACAAATTTTATATGTAAACATATTTTGCCTTTGAAATTTGATTATTTCTTTATAGACATAATTCTCTTTGGAGTTTATAATTATAGTATTATCAGCAACTCTGAGGTCATATTGATAGTACTTTATGGCCACAAAGTGATTTCATAAGTATTATGATTCCTTATTTTATTTGATTCTCAGAACTACTCATAAGTCTATACTGTTACCATTTTACAAAGGAAGCTGAGATAAAAGTTCAGTGATTTGCTCAGGGTCATTTGGCTAGTTAGTGATAGGGCCAAAAGTGGACTTAGGACCTTAGCCTTTAAATCCAGTACACTTTGCGCTAAACCAGTGTTTCTCAAAGTTTTTGGCTGTAGGACCCTTAATTTTTTATTAAATTTATCCAAAGAGCATTTGTTTATATTGTTTCTATTGATATTTACCTTATTTACCACATTAGTCATTAAAACCAATAACTTTTAAAAATGTTTACTATTTCACTTAAAAATAATAAGTCCATTATATGTTAATGTAAATAACATTTCTATGAAAAATACCATATTTTTCAAGACAGGAAAACTGAGTGATAAGAGTGGCATTGTTTTACATAGTTTTGCAAATTTCTTTGATGCCTGGCTTAACAAAAAAATGATTAAATTTTCCTCTCTGCTTCTGCATTTAATAGTATGAAAAATAGTTTTTTACTTTGGAGATCTCCTGAAAGGAACTCAGGGTTCATGCACCATACTTGGAGAACCACTGTACCAGACTATGCTGACTTTCTATTCAACTTATTTAAGATGCCTGAATCTTTAAATTTAAAACAGATTATTCAGGCAATAAATACTGATTTCTGAAGAAATCCTTGTATAGTTTTCTGGGAACCAAAGCAGTATTTTATTCCCTCATTTTATTTAAGAGGAAACTGAATAACAGAATGAGGAAAGCTCTAAATTAGTGTTAAAGGCAGACCTAGAATTTATCACCCTCATTTTCTGAGCAGATCTCTTGCTATGCAATTGACATTTTCTTGACAGTCTTATTCATTGATCTTCCATTTTCTGGATATCTCCATTAGAAATGGATATTGTCTGAACTTCCCATGCTTCAGGCTTGGGTTTTACACCTAAAGAATCCATTTGCATTAGTTAGGTGTCTGTTTCTCTCTGGATATCCATTGTAATTTGTTTATGGGTCTCAGGCCTGTATGAAGAATTTGGTGTAGATGATCATTTAGCTCATAATACATGTTCATCCATATTTATCTTCTAAAATAAAAAAATTGTAATGGGATATGGATGGAACTGGGATTTTTAAAATAGGAAATTATAAACAAGATATTAGAAACTTTCTTTTCCTTTTATAGCCCATTCTAAGTAAATATTTTTCAAAATAATTATTTCCTTTTCCAGGAGAAGAAATACAATTTACAGGAACGTGTAGACAAAGTAAAGAAGAAGGTAAAAGATGTAGAGGAGAAGTCAAAAGAATTTGTGCAGAAGGTGGAAGAGAAAAGCATTGACCTCATTCAGAAGTGGGAGGAGAAATCCCGAGAATTCATTGGAAACTTCCTGGAAATGTTTGGTCCAGAAGGAGCACTGGTATGATTTTTCTCACTGATTAGAGAGTATATCCTTTTAAGCATTTGGATACTTTTCCTGAAGAATGATATTAGATGAATTCTTACTTTAAGTAAATATACCTGTTTGAATATTAAAGAATCTGCTTTGAAAAAGCAAGTGTCCTTTCCAAATTATTTGACAGTGGCATATTTCACAGCAACAGAGATTTATGCTAAATTACAAAAAAGATTTCTTGAGAGGATTTGGATATTGAAAAGGATGATCAAAGAGCTTTAGCTTCCACCAGGAGACTTTCAACAACTTTGAAGACTGATAATTTTCAGTTGAAATGGATTGATCTATAATTTTGTCTAGAGGGAAAGGGTTGATGTAGAGATGGCTTTCTGAGGCATCCCATCTACTTCTAGGATCTTATGGTTATATAGTCAGCAGGTGGCTTGCTATAGCATAGAATCTCTTTAAAATTTGTTTGTGCCTGGGAAGTTCCCAAAGCCATTGCCAAGTGTATGATTCTGCATCCTTGTGTGACCTAAAGTCATCCTGCAATATTTGAAGCCTAGGATAAGTCACTAGATAACTTATTCAAGTACCATGTGATCTAAAAGCAAGTCACTAGGCCTCCTACGGTCTCAGTTTCTTCAGTCTAATTGAGAGTTGGAGTGTGTGATCTCCTGGTTACGTTCTAACTCAGAATCCACAATTCATTACTATTGATCTAGCACTAACCAACAGTCTCCTCTAACTTTCCTTTTGTTATCCTTTCTGTTCCCAGAAACACATGCTGAAGGAAGGAAAAGGCCGGATGCTTCAAGCCATTAGTCCCAAGCAGAGCCCAAGCAACAGCCCTACTCGTGAACGCTCCCCTTCTCCCTCTTTTCGATGGCCCTTCTCTGGCAAGACTTCTCCACCATCCTCCCCATCAAACCTCTCGGTACACAAGGGTGTTCAGTATGACATAAGTGAAGATGATGAAGAGGATTAATTTGCCAGCCCAACTCCCTTCTTCCTTCCTCTGTCCTCCAGCTGTCTTTTGAATTCCAAATTGTCAACTCAAGGATAGTTGTAGGCAAGGGAAGGAGGACCTGGGACAGAGATCAAAATAGCCTGTCCTCCAAAAGGCATCACTTTGGGAAGCAGAGGAGGGACTGCCTTAGATGCCTCTCTTCCATTCCCCTGCACCAGCCTGTAGGAGGACATTGCTTTACTGTTTGCATTCAGATAATCTTGAAGGGAAAAATAATAGTTTTATTAATTAAGAAAATAGCCTTTTAAATGTAATAAGTGGAGCCCCAACTAGGAGAGGAAAAAGAGAATTGTTTCCAGAGGCCTTCCTCCCACCCCCACCCCCAATCACTATAATTTTGTTTCTGCTCTGAAGCAGACTGACTTGCCAAGTTTTTACACCTGATGTGAGCCATGCCAGATGTGGTTTAGGGAAAATGATGTGAACTTCCTTATTTTTGATTTCCATTTTTTCTTTTCTTTTTTTTTTTTCTTTTTCTTTTTTTTTTTTCTTCTTCTTCTTTTTTTTTTTTTTTTGGAAGGCAAAGCTGACCTCCTGAAGTCACAAATACCCTAAGCTGGTTGCTGGCAAATGTGCTGAGGTGTAGTAAGGCGCTCTCAGAGGAGGTTCTCTGGGTTTGTTTCTTTTCACTTCTTGAGGTGGATCTGCTGGAGATATAGCATTGTGATCTTTGAGGACAATGAGTAGAGGGATAATAATTCATCAAACAGTTTCCCTGAAATGTTAATCTTTTTCAGAAAGTCATCTCCAATTTACCGAGCTGCCTAGGAGCCCTTGTGTGGGCTTTTGCTTCTTTTTCTCTCTGGCCTGCTTTTAGAGCACAGAGGATACTGTGATACTTGTGTAGGTGTGCACTCATGTGTACACATTGATATGCAAACTCAACTTATAAACTGAATTCCAGTGGAGAAACAGTCTTGAACCCAACCGTTCCCATATCTAGAACTTTACCTTGCTTTTACCAAAAAGGATACCACTGCAAGTGTTTGAAGGCTTTCAGTGTGTTCTTTTAATCCATGTTCCCATGCCCATATTTAATGACTGAAGAAGAATCTTTGGAGTTTGGAAACTGAGTCAAGAACCTGCCTCCCTTTCTTTGACAATAGCCACACTCTCTCATTGCTTTTCCTCAGAACTTTCTTGAACTTGATTAGTACTCCTGATCTCTTCCTCCGCTCTGAGAGACAGAGCAAACAGAGACAGTTCACCTCTTTTTGCAAAACCAGACCCCAAATTCCTTTCCCAAGCGTGTGACCTGAGTTAGGTGCAGCCCTCACTGGCTCCCTCCCACCCACCATTCACCTGGGCCTGCCTCAGGGGAATGCCCCTTGACTCCTGTCCCAAGGAATGCAGATGCTTCAGGCTGTGCTGCTGCTGCTGCTGCTGCTGCTGCTGCTGCTGCGCATGTACCTGCTTCTTAGCTTCACCATCCTGCCTCCTCAACCAAATGGTCAGCAGAGCAGCTGCTAGTACCCCAGTGCTCACCTAGTGGGCCCAGGGGAACGACTGCTTGTGTCTGGCTCTGCTCGGTTGCTTATCAGTGCCCCTTGTGGGGGTGGAGTTTTAGTGTTTTCAGCTTCGAAAACCACAAATTGCTTTCTGTGTTTGTCCATGTGTTGGGGCTGTTTGCCTCCCATGGCCTCCCACATGAATGCTTTCTAATAAAACCTGTTTTTTGTGCCTGCTAGATGACAAGTAATTGTCACAGGATTTACACTGTATTTACCAGCAAGGCAGCTAGAATTCTTAAGATTCAAGCTGCCTGGAGAGGCTGCTGGCATATCAAAGTGAAGGAAATGAAATAGAGGGAGAGTTCCTCTGTGTTCCCCTGTGGCTTATGGAAACTGTGTTTCTGATGAAGCGCCATTTTTATTCTGGAGCTTTTTGGTTCTAATGATCTTTGGTTTGGGATCCTCTGTAACATTTAAAATCTATGCTATGCTGCTTCATGGCTTCATTTGATCAAGTGTTCATTTAACTTCTTTGCTTCAGCCAGGCAGGCTACCCTTGTTAGTGATACTGTTTTTGTCTAGAACATTCTTCCTGGTACAGATTTTATATTTTTTGAGACCATATTTAAAAGCTGATGGTGTGGGGGAGGTTACTGCCGAAATCTGTCCCCAAGGTGTTTTATGGTATGGAATGCCCTAATATGTTAAGTTTACAATTTCTTCTTTAAATGTGTATCTATCCACAAAGAGAGACTTTTAGAATATGGTTTGTCCTCCTTTCAATTGTTCATCAGAAGTGTATTGACTTTGGAGTGTTAGCAGATAAGACTTACTTCTCTTTGCTAATAACTGTTGGAATACTCTGTTGAGATATGCCCCATCCTTAGCAAGTAACCTCTAGGCAAATTGTTTAGCTACAAATTGTAAAGGCTGAGTTTGTGGTCAGCAGCTATCTTTTGACCTGTTTCAAGTGGACACCATCCAAATACCAGATAGCTTTTCATGAGGTTGATTCCTTTTGTGGCCAGAAATGTTTGTCTGGATATCTTAAAGTATACCTTTCAGCAGGTTTGCATATGAGGAGAGGGAAACTAAGAAAGGAAAATAATTGATTCCACTGGAACCATGCCTCTTCCACTCTTTACCTAATTAAATCAAATTAGAGGGGAGAACTTTCTGTACCATGATTGCTCCTTTCTTTATGAAGGGGTAAGATTGTTTCTCAATATCCATGTGTCAGTGAAAGCAGTAGGTCCAAATGAGATAGATAAGATACACATAGCATAGACTTGATAGAGGGTTCAAAGCTAGATAATAGTCTGCAGGTTAGAAAGAGGTGCTGGTGGCAGTCATAGATTAAGGATGGGACAGTTTAGTAGTGGCCTGGACAGAATATATACTTTCTGCTTTGCAAAGTTATTAATCACCACAACAGTGAGGAAATGAGATGTAAAATTTACATGAAAAAATGGAAGGGGATTATTTCTCCTGTTTTGTTTGGCCTCTCCTGAGAAAACAAAAATCAGACCATAATTAGAGGCTCAGGTGAGAATATGAGCCAGAGTGTTCTGTAAATTATGGAGAGAGGGAAAAAAAAATCTACACATATCATTAGGAAAGGGAATAGGTAACTTCTTTCTCCACCATAAAAACACATTAGGTTATACCATATTTAATTTTTTTCTTTCTTTGCCTGGGGCCAAACACCTAGCAAATAAGCATTGATGGGGATTCATTTCTGTTGTACTTCTTCACAGCCTTTTGTTCTTCCATCTTTAGATTATCTTGATCTAAGTATGACTTCCTCCATAAAGGAGTTTGATGCTTTTTAGGACCTTACTATAGATTTATTCCCCACAGTCTCTTCAAATCAACTACATTTGCCTTTTTAGTCCTCTCAAAAGCCATAGCTCTCAAGAATTTTCTCTGTATACAGTATGATAGGGAGCCTGACCAGCGCAGATGGGAAAAAAATAAAAAGATTGATGTTTTGTAAGTAATTGTATTTTTTTTAAACTCATCAATATAAGTATTTCTAAGAATGTATATTTTTCAGAGTCATATCACAATAATTTGTACTTTTTTTCCTTCTCTTGCAGAGCAGGTTGTCATGGGATACAGAATGGTCCCTACTAGCTGTTTTCCTGATTAATAAATGGAATATGGTCTTGGGGTTATGATATTAGAATACTAATTTCCTTTTTAAAAAGCCCATAACACAGCATTTTCTTTCTGCCAAAGTCTTAGATAGGTTTTTGCTAGATAGGGACAGGAAGGTAAAAAGTGAAAGACTCTGTTTTATATTAGGATCCAAGTTGAAATGACTCAGGTTAAGTTCATTCAGATTGAACATGGCCTTCCTGACCCCATAAACAAAGATTTTTCATCTTAGATTGTTTTGAGGTTGAAGCTCCTGGGGGAAAGGAATTGTCTTGAAAAGAAACACAGATCTTGGCATGAATGTTAACTTTATCAATAATGCCATAGAACCCAAAGGAAAGTTTTTCTCCATCGGTGTGTAGTCTATCAGTCTCTGTCTGTGTGTTGTTAATCTGTTCAGAGTTGTTTTGGCTTTTGTCATTTAGCCAAATAAATGCAAAATGATTTTAACCAATGTTCTCATACTATGTGTTTTGATATGAGATGATATATTTGTTTGGGGGGACAAGGAAGTTTCCCATTTACCTTTCCCTAGCAGAGCTCTTTGTTCCTGATTTAAATTATCACATTATGCAAGCTGGATAACTGTATTATCTCAAAGACATTCTTGCTATTATAGCCTGATAGAGAAGCTTCACAAAAATTTTGCCACACATAAGTGAAATCCCATCCTAAGGGTCCTAAAGTGATGCATTTATATTCTATAGTAAAAGGGATATTTTCTAGTCTCATTTTGTTCTTATCCCAACCATCTGATTTAGTCATTCCCAAAGACTAAATTGTGTAAAATATTTGCAGTTTCAAAGGATCTGTTATATTTTGACAATACTAGCAAATTTACATTTCATTTGCTTTGAGTTGTGTCCCCAGATAGAGTATGGTGAACTTTTATGTACAAATGGACTTTTGAGTATTCTGACTTTAGGTTGGACCTCTGTATGTACTCTGCTTTCCATCTTCCCCCCCAAAACCCTTACATTTTCAGAGTTCAAAACCCCATCATTTAATTTTTTTTATAAAATCTTTTCTTTTTTACCCCCACCAGTACTTTATCATGTTAAAATATTCAACTTAATTTCTATAGTTGTTGGCAGCCTGCATAATGACAGAATTTCCATGTTCTTGTTGTATCTGGATTGCTGAAGAAGGATCTTTTTTGGTGGCTCCAGCCATGTTTTGAGAGAGCCAGTCTATCTTCGTTTAAGCATCAGTTGCAGAGGATGGGTCCAAAAAAGAGAGAGGTTCAAAGCCCATCTTAGCATCTCGTTTCCGATAGTATATCCTTGTCAGCACACTCATCAGAAAGGTCTCTATTACCAGAAGGTGGCAGTTCATCACTAACAAAATATCACATAGATTGCATTGAGAAACAAAGGCAGTAGCTTGCTGACATATTCAAGTTTACATAATCTATTGAAAAGATTGTTAAGTTATTTCAGTAAGATTCAACAAGTGTTTTCTTGGTAAAAATATTAGAGTAGTTTGCCATTTTTTCTCTCAAGCTTATTTTACACATGAGGAAACTGAGGCAGAGTTAAATGATGGGTCTAGTGAATAGGTCTAGGACCCAGATTCTAGGCCCAGCTCTATCCCCTAGTGCCATCTAGCTGCCCTGTTAAAAAGGATTATTGGTTTATCAGATTTCTGACTTCATTTATGTGATATTTCTCTGCAAGATTTCCTAGGATTACCAGTTAAGGCTTGATTGATACTAGTGCATCTAAGTCACCTGAAAGTAAGTTTAAATCTCAACTCAGTAATCCAGACTTATTACCAAAAGGTTGATGTTACTGGAGATTGGTTGTAAAATCCTCATTATGGCTTGTGCCTACATAGACAATAGGACCTGTAGTTGGGAAGATGCATCTTCAAATTCAAATCCGGCCACAGACACTTCCTAGCTTTGTGATCCTGAGCAAGCCTTTAACCCTGTTTGCCTCAGTGTGCTCATCTGTAAAATGAGCTGGAGAAGGAAATGGCAAAACTATTCCAGGATCTCTGCTAAAACCCCAAATGGGGTCATGAAGAACACTATTGAAAAATGGCTAGACGACAACATACAGATAGCAGGGCCCAAGAAGAATAAAAAATTAGGCCACCCCATATTTGCATAGCACTACAATAAGGATATTGATATAAGAGAAAATATTTCTACCTTAGAGATCAGGAAATGGGCCTCCAGAGGTTAAGATTTCTCAAGGCCATAGTAAATTAGAGGACTAGGACTAGTGTCCAAGTCTCCTGGCTTTTAGCCTAGTCCTTTAGACTCCAAGATAAGCTCTATGAAGATATTAAAGAAAAAATGCGTATGATACAACTAAAACTATCTTATTCCACAATATATCTCTGTAAGCATGGCCTTTCCTTTGATTACACCAAAGGTTATGTGATAGAAATTGTAACAGTCATTGACTCTTGAATGTTCTCCTTGTTTGGGCTTGACAGCTAGTTTCAAGGTATTGAGTTTTAATTTTCTCTCCCTATCTAAGGCAGAGGTGTAGAGAATCAAGGTGGCTTTGACCTCTTTAAAGATTCTCTTCTTAAAAACTGAGCATCTATAGGGGTTTGTCTCTGCTTTCTCTTTGTGTTTTTTTCTTCCTCCCCAGCCTTCTTTTAGGAAGTGAGTTAAGGATTTGCAGATACTCACCTTGGGACCTGATTTTAGAGGAAAAGGGGGGAGAACAAGCAATCTGTCCAGTACTGGCCAATATTGAGAAGATAGAGGGTTGCAGGGCAGTAAATATGAGGAGCACCTATGGAAGAGAGCAAAATGGGAATGCATCCTAGAATGTTCCACTGTATTTGGAGAAGAATAGAGAAAATGGACCAAAAAGAGTAATTGAAATTATGTCATGGGATGACAGTTGATGGAACTTGGAGAAAAGAGAGAAGGACATGTTATGTCTCTTCACTTATTGAAGGACTGTCATATAGAAAAAGGAACTTATCCTGCTCCTCTCTGAAGGGCAGGACAAGGAACAGCTGGTAAAAATAACAGTGTTAAGCTTCATGGAAAGAACAACTTCCTAAAAGTTGCTGATATTCAAAAGTAGAATTGGTTGTCTTATGAATTCTTGTCACTTGGAGTCTGCAAGTGAAGAGTGAATGACCACTTACTGGGGTTATCATAGATCAAGACTTGTTAAACTTTTTTCCACTTGTGATCCCTCTTTTCCCTGAGAAATTTTTATGTGGCTCTGGGTATATAGATATATAAAATAGGAATACAAATCAAACATTTATTGATCATCATAATTTCACTACCCCCACATTTAGGTAGGAGACCTCATATGGGATTATGACCCACAGTTTAAAAAGTAGGTCATAGACCAGATGATGTTTTTAGTTCCTTCCAAATGAGATTTGTAACTTTACCTGAAAAGAGTAAAAGCCCTGTAATTTCTCAGTGTGAGTATAGATAGACTAGGTTTTCAAGCATTTTTTTCATTGCATATAGGTTCAACTGTGTTTATATTGAAATGATAGCAGAGTCAGAGACTCCAAATTTTAAAATCCATGTAAACCAGAAAACCTCCCCTTAAGAGTTTTCAGTCTCTTCCTTCATCAAACATTTGGCTGAAACTGCTAATCAAGAGCAATATGTATTGTTTAAAAGCTCGTAAAACCCTGACTTACCTGGAGGTACTGATACATAAACAGAGTAAGCAGAGTCAGGAAGAACAGCATAAAGATTGAATTGGTTGATCCATTGGTTAATCAAGTCAACCAACACTTATTAAGCACCTACTTTCTATGTATTGTATAAATCTTCATTACCTTTGCCTAATCCAATAACTGCTATTTGTCTTAAAGAGTTCCATTATACCAACTTAGCTTATTCAAGAGCAGGTTCTGAGTTTCCTTCTATTCCTTCATGCTTATCATGAGTAGGATCTCACAATCACAGTGCATTTCCCCATATGACCTTGGACTGCACAAAGAAGTTGTTTTTCCTGTTAGAACATTGTTCAATTGAACCTTTGTTTTATGTCTAGCATCATAGATAGGTTTTGCTGAACATAAAAAGAATTATAATGTCTGCTTTCAAGAAAATTAGGATGTAGTTGGGGAAATAAAGCTACTTTAATGTATCATCAGAGAATATTGTTAGGTATTATATACAGATACTCAGATGACTTAGTAATCTCATTAATTTTTAAGTTCCAACAATACAGCTGGCCATCCTTCCATATCTATCTATTCATCCTGTGAATCTCTTCCTTGATTTCACTTCTTACTGAGAAATTGTCAGTAGACTCCAAACATCTTCTTTTCCTATGATGCAATTTCTTGATATATTTTGCTTCTTTTCATTGGAGTTCCATATTGATAATACGTTACATGCTGCCTAGACAATTGCTGTCAGGATGTGTGTGTGTGTGTGTGTGTGTGTGTGTGTGTGTATTTATTTTGAAGTATCACTCAGAGGCCCGGTCAAGTACTGTACCACATGGATGCTTTACCCTGCTCCATTTTTCCAACTTGAGTCAATTTATCCCTGAGGTACCCTGGTGGCCCTTACTCCCTGGGGACCCACCATATTGGTGCCAGCCGTGTGGATACCTGATTAGCTTAACTCTACTGCAGTTCATCACCCCCAAATTTAAGCAATTGACCAGCCTCAGCCTCCCCAAGTAGTAAGGATTATAGGCGTATTTTGATTCTCACTGCCACATGGTACCACTAGTTAGGTAGTGGTTGTTCAGTCAACTCAGTCATGTCCAACTCTGACTACTTGGGTTTCTCTTGGCAAAGATACAGGAGTGGTTTGCCACTTCCTTCTCCAGCTCATTTTACAGATGGGGAAATTGAGGCAGACAGGGTTAAGTGATTTGCCCAGGATCACACAGTAGGAAGTGCTTGAGACTAGTTTTGAACTCGTGAAGATGAATTTTCCTGATTCTAAGGCCAGCACTCTATCTACTGTGCCTCCTAGTTGCCTATAGTAGGATATAATTATTAAATTAACCCAGATATATCAATGATAAATGTTGTGGGCCATTTGCAAAGTATAAACTTGATACTATTGGTCTGAGTTATTGTTGAAGGGAGTTTAAGGTGGGCTGGAAAGATGAGTGCTATTTGAATAGTTGGAGAGGAGAAAAAGAGCCTTCTAGAGCATTAGCAGCTGGGAAAGGACTCCTGCAGAAGGTGGGAATTGGACAATCTTGAAGCCAGGGAGATTAAAGAGGTGGAGGGGAAGGGGCAGAGTGTTCAAGGTACGGGAAAGCCAGTGGAAAAACACCCCTATAGGAAAGGGAGGATCTTGTTTAAGGAAGAGTAAGTAGATCACTGTAATTGGAATGAAGAATACAAGATTGAAAAGATAAGGCTAGCCACAAACTTATGTCCAATGAAGGATTTTTTAATTTAATCCTGGAAGTTTACTGAGTGAGAGTAGGGGCAGAGACATGGTTAGTTCTGTCCTTTAGGAAGATCACTGAGACCTGAATAGAAGGTGAACTAGAGCAGGCAAGACTTGAGAGCGTAAGTAGAAATCTGTTTGTAATAGACCAGCAGAAGGTAAAGATGGCCTGCACCAGGTGGGAGGGTATGTGAATGGAGACAAGGGGATGTATATATAGGAGATGTTACAAAGTCTAGCAATAGATTGGATATATAGGGTGAGTGAGAGTGAGAAGTCAAGAATCACATTGAGGTTTCAAACCTGGGTGATAGGAAAGATGGTGGTGCCCTTAATAATAGGAAGAGAGGAGGGCTCTGAGGGGAAGATAGTAATTTTTGTGTGGGACTTGTTAAGTTTGAGATTCTTGTAGGACATCCATTTTGAGATGTCCAAGAGGGAGTAAGTGATATATGATTATAGCTCAGGATTAAGACTGGATATATAAATATTGGAATCATAGTTGAATGTATGGTAGCTGATGAGATCCCCAAATATAAAGTGAAAAGAGGACCCAGGACAGAACTTTGGAGAGTACCATATGTATTCTTTTATAATTATTTGTATGTATATTTTGCACCCTCCCAATTGTAAACTCTCTGAGCAAGGAGTGTATCTTAACTAAACTTCCCTAACACCTAGAACAATCTTCTGCATGTGCTTAATAAGTGTTTTTTGAATGTATTAACCTATATTTGAGAAGATGAGGATATAGATTAGAGCAATGGCATTGGAAATATAATAAGACATGAGATAATAAAAATTAGTATAGAGGAAGTTGATACTCATAATTGGGAAGTGGGGGATGACTAAGAGGAGAGAGTTAAAGATAATTCTGAAGTTCTTAGGATAAATGGAACAATGATGGAGAGAAAAAAGAATTCCTAAGGAGGTTTCATTTTGAGTATTGGCAGGATATCCCAATGGAGACATCTTAAACTCTGATGGAGTTACAAAATTATTGGTAAGATCCAAGAAATAATGGTGATTAAGAATCTGGAATTCTGAACACTGACAGCTGAAGAATGTCCTGAGGCAAGTTACTAGAGATTATTTTGCTACATTGAAGTCATATGAAGAAATTTGGGGAAATGTGACAGGCTTCTAAGCATTTGAAGGACTGGTAATATAGATGAAGGGCAGTTTAGTGGTGCATAGAATGCTGGGTCTGAAGTCAGGAAGGCCTGAGTTCAAATGCAGCTTCAGACTCCCCCTGCTAGTAGTGTGACCCTGAATAAGTTACTCAACTCTGCCTCAGTTTCCTCATCTGTAAAATGAGCTAGAGAACTTCATTCTAGTATCTGTATCAAGTAAACCTCAAATGAGGTCACAAAGACTTGGATGTGACTGAAAAGCAACTGAATAACATGACAGCAAATATTCACGGCTGCGGTCTCTGAACCTTATGGCTATACTATGAATGCTTTTCTTTTTCAGATTTTTCTTCTGATTTAACTTCTTACCCCTTTTCCCTCTCCGTGATTCATCTCCTTTAGTTAGTTGAGGACAGATCAATTTTCTGGCTCCCCAAACCTAGAGAAATCGTAGGGATTCCAAATTTGGGGATAAGGGCAGGGCTCTCTAGCTCAGGATACTGTTTCTTTCAAGCGAAGAAACTGACAACATCGGTGCACTTAGATGCAGTTACCTGAAAGAGGGCAAATTTGCCTCCCATGTTCTGAGCGCGTAAGTGTAACCTGGCCTGGCGGAAGACGATGCCCAGGGCCCAGAGTGCCAGTAAGGTGGACACACCAAGGACAGTGTTCATCCATAGGGCTGTACTCCCTGCAGAGATCTGGGTGGATCAGAGAAGAAAGGAGTCGGTGATAGAATTCTGCCCAGAATCTTCTGTCCCATGATGATGGTGAGAGGGAAAAGGCCAGAGTGCCCTTCCCCTCCTTGCACTGTCATGTTGGGCCTTACTTCCCCACATAAACCCCTACACTGCTTTGTCCCACCAGAATAAGGCAGGGTCTCTTACGTTTGCTCATTTGGAGACAGCGTGGAATGAGGCTCATCCCCTGGACCCCTACTTACATCTGACGGATCATAGATGCCATCAGGTATCAGCATCAGCCCCAGCAGGACAAAGACCATTTTGAGGAAGGCGTACTGGAAGGGGGCCAGGACTAGCACCTGCAGCTTCCTCCTGAGAAGAGTGAGAGGGATCCTTGGCACAGAGCCCACCCCTCCTTTGGTGGACAGCCAAAGTGGTTGCTCAATTTGGGTTAAGTGGATTCTCTCATCTTCTGGGGATTGGTAGGAAGGGAACAGAGAAGAAGCTAAGAGCTGAGTTTAAATCCCGTCTCAGATATTGACTGTCTGACTTTTGAGCAAGTTAGCTATTCAGTCTCAGTTTCCTCATCTATAAAATGGGGATGGCAATAGCATCTTTCTCCCAGTTTGTGAGTAACAAAAAATGAGATAACATGTAAAACATTCACTAACCTGAAAGTGCTATATAAATACTTGCTATCATAATACTAGAAGGCAGGACATCCTCATTCCAGGCTCCCACACACCCTCATCTCAAAGATAACAACTAATGGGCAAAATTCAGGGTCAAGGCAATTAGATGAGTGTTGACTCTGGAGGCAGGAAGATCCGATTTAAAATCTTGCCTCAGACACTAGCTGTGTGATTGCAAGCACATCATTTAAACTCTTACTAAGTTAAAAATGGGGTTCATAGAACCCATCTCAGTATTGTTTTGGAAATTAAATATTGTGAAGTGCTTAGCACAATGTCTGGCACATAGTTAATAAATGCTTCTCTTCCCCTCTCCAAGCACCAAGAAGAGCCAAATGAAGTAGTTAAAAGCCGATCTGCCCTTGTTAATTACTGTTTGGAAGTGTCTCTCTCTCTCTCTCTCTCTCTCGTTCTCTCGTTCTCTCTGTCTCATTCTCTTTTTCTCTCTCTCGTTCTCTCTCTCTCTCTCTCTCTCTTTCTCTCTCTCTCTCCCTCTCTCCCTCTCTTCCTCCTCTCCCTCCCTTTCTCTTCCCTCTCCCTTGCCTTTTCCATACTTGGTAAGAATGAGGTGGGGACAGCAGGGGCAGCAACAGCAGCATGGGCCAGTGTGGACTACCATCGGGGTATCCTTCAGCGTCCTCAGTACTGCTTCCTTCCCACCAAAACCTTGCACCATGACCAGCATCACCAAGTAAAAGCAAATGGCAAAATACCTGGGGACAGAGAGGAAGGGAAGGAGGAAGTTAGCTGTCCTAGGAGAAACAGATTTATTGCCTGAAGAAGGGTAAATGTGAAGTAGAAAAGAGATGGGGCAGCAGAGCCTGGCCTTATGTGTGGAACAGCGAGATGAGAGAACAGGAGCAGGGGACAGTGGAAAAGGAGTTGTGTGATTCTAGAAATGGGAAAAGGAATGCTCCTTAAGAAGAAAAGGGTGCTTCTTAACAAAAACCCTTGGCTTCAGAAGAGCTGAATAACCAGTTTGAGAAGTGCTCATCTTCTGATCAGGTTTGGGAGCAGCAAGCCCCTGATCAGCCCCATGTTGGGCAGAGGTTACAAGCACAGAGAGAAGAGCAGAAGCTGAGAATGTTCAAAGCTAGATGGGCAAAAGCAGAGCACGAAGGCATGTGGGATTAGGAGTAGAAGCCAGACCCTACAGGGGCACTAGGATGCTTACGAGGTGACAGCCATCTCCACGAACACCAGGGAGCGGGGTATCCACAGTCCACAGCAGCAAAATAAAGATACTACCTACTTGGAAAGAATCAAGACAATCGGTTGGGAGAAGGGAGAATGCCTCCTAGGACAGAGCATCTTTTCGCTATAGTTCCAAAGTCCAATTTCTTAGGTGGGTCAGCCCTAAAAGACAATCGTATGATTTCAGTGGATACATCAATGAAGTCACTCCCAAATTTATGCGTTCAGCCCTAAAATCTTCCCAGCTCCAGGCTTGTATTTCTCTCTGCTAGACGTGACTGCCCTGTTGCCCCACCAGCACCTTAAACATAACAAGAAAGTCATTTTTTCTCTGTCTTAGTTTTCTCATCTATAAAAATGGCTGGTGGTTCTGTATCACAATCCCTAGGATAATTATTTTAAACCATCTCCCTTCAGTCCTCCAGATTTGTCCTTCCTCCTCATTCTTAGCAGTTTGTCCCATCCAATGTACCTGAAAAGATTAGTGAGCTGCCTCAACTCAGAGAAAACAGTGTTAAGAATCTTAAAGGGCAAGAAATTTAAGACCTTGGGAACATGGGTGATTTTTAAAATTTGTTTTTTATTTTTATTTTTGAAATACTGACACTATTTGTAAGTTAGGTCTCCAGAAGAGGATTGGAAAAAGTGAAAATCTGGTTAAAAGGTACTTGTCTAAGAATGAGTTTGGGATTTCTGAATAATATGAATTGTTTTACTATCCCTCTTCTTCTCTTTACCTGAAATTGTATCCCCTAGAACTGAACTCCCCTGGGAGAGTTTATCTACTCAGTTTTGAAATTCTGCCCAGAGCTGTGCTGATTAGGGAATAAGTGCAAACTCACCCAATCCACTATACCCAGCCAACCCTGAACCTCTTCATGATGTGTCATCTGCCCTGCTGCTGCCTTATGTTCTTCCTTTCTATTCCCACCATTCCATTTTCCATCTCCTGTTCTGCTGTGGGCATAGTAATTAAATCAGGGCTAGCATCCTTTCTACATACAGCATCCCTGAAGTTCTCCAGAACCAAAATATCTTTTGGTAGATGGACAGGATTTGAATTATCCTTTCTATTACAGTAGTTAGCCTGAGCAGATCAAACTACTAATTACTCCATTTGCTCATTACTGCCATTCTCCTTGGTCCTTAGTGAGTGGAAGGAGAATAAGCACCTACTATGTGCCAGGCATTGTACTAAGCACTTTAATCGTATTAGATTATGCTGTAAATTCTTTGAGGACAGGATTTGTCCTTTGTATTGGATTCTCAGTACAGAGCACCATATTTAGTATATAAAGATTTAGTAAATTCATTTTCTTTTTCTTCTCTTCCTTCTTCCCTTCCTCCCTCCCTCCTCTTCCTCCCTTCCCTTCTTCCTTTTCTCCCTCCTTCCTTTTCTCCCTCCCTTTCTCCCTCTCTTCCTCCCTCCTTCCCTCCCTTTCTCTCTTCCGCCCTCCCTTCTTCCTTCCTTCCTTTCTTCCTTCTTTCCTTCTTTTCTCTCTCTCTCTCTCCCTCCCTTTCACCCTCCCTTCCTTCCCCCCTCTCTCTGTTTTTTCTTTACAACCAACTTAGCTTTCTCTCCCCATCACCCTACTGAAACTGTTCTTTGTTGGATCATCATTTAATATCCTACCCCTTGATTATGGTTGTCCCTCAAGGGTCAGCCATAGATTTTTTTCTCTTCTTATCCCATAGTCTCTCCCTTGGCGACTTCACCAGTTATCTCTGAAGGTGTTCATATAGATTATTTGTGCCTGGTCTGTGGTAGAGCCTTCTGAACTCATATTGGTCCAGTGGGTCACACTATCTTGACTACAATATAATGATATAATTTTGGTCCTCTTTGAGAACAAAGGATAACAACCAACCAATTTTTATTCTATTGATGGCACTACCATCCTTCCAATCTCCTAGGTCTATTACTTCAGAAATATTCTTAACTCATTACCCACATTCAATCAGTTGCCAAACCCTACATCTGTCAATCTCCCATCCATCTTCTCTTCATTCACAAGGTCACCATCCTAATTCAGGATCTGTCCATCTCGGGGGTGGGGGTGTGTGTCTATTCAAAGTCTTCTAATTGATTTTCCTTCCTCAAGGCACAGGTTGGGCCACCCAAGCTCAGAAAAAATTTATTTACCCTCCTTATAGTATCTAAGGCAGGGGTGAAGAACTTTTTTTTTTTTTTTTAAATCTAAGGGCCATTTGAATATAACATTATTTATGGCCCTTTCAAGTTACTGAACTCAAGCAGAGGGAGGCTGTTGTTCCTAGCTTGCAGCTCATCATCCACTGGAGTTGCCTTAGCAAATGATTTAGAAGGGCCTTATGTGGCCTCCAGTTTGGACATTCCCCATCCTTGGTCTAGGGACTCTTTAACTGACTCTAATCTATCTTTCTAGGAGTATCTCACATTACTCTTCTTTATGTCCTCTTCCATCAATTAGCTTTTCCCCAATCGTGACAT
This sequence comes from Antechinus flavipes, assembly GCF_016432865.1. Taxonomy (NCBI): domain Eukaryota; kingdom Metazoa; phylum Chordata; class Mammalia; order Dasyuromorphia; family Dasyuridae; genus Antechinus; species Antechinus flavipes. Next base: position 323,043,689 of record NC_067400.1, on the reverse strand, counting down.
TCCATGTCCTCTGGCCTCCCATCCCTCTTCATCTTAGACTTTCAAAAGTCTTACCTTCCTTCAAAGACTTAGCTCAGGTGTCACTGGCTCCATGAAACTTTTCTTGAGTCCCTTTGTTGTTAATGCTTTCTCCTACCTCAAATTTTTATTGATCTGCTTTATATAATAGTAATAGTCATAATAACAATAGGTAGAATTTATCTAGAACTTGAAGGTTTGCAAAGTGCTTTACAAATATCATCTCATTTGATCCTCACAACAACCTGGGAGGTAAGTGATATCATTAGCCTCATTTTACTAGGTGAGGAAACTGAGGAAAACAAAGATAGGGTCATTTTTCCAGCTTCACATAGCTAGTGAGTATTTGAAGCAGTGAAATGGGAAATATTTTTGAGAGGTGAGACTCATTTTTGAGTCTCACAAAATATGGTGAATTCCACAAAAATAAGCATTTCATAAATCTTTGTTCAGAGAAATGAACTGAATGGAATTCTTGCCCTCTGGAGGATAACTCCTCAAACACTTGAAGAGCTGAGTTTGAAGGCTGCACTATTACTGGTGGTCCTGCCCTGCCAAAATTGGTAGATCTCTCACCGTTGGAGCAGAACTAGTCCACATTAGGTTCTTCCTTTTGAAGGGGCATCTTGTATTCTTGTACAGGTAAATGGCGTCCTCCAAGTATATGATGACAGAGATCACCGTGAATAATGTCAGGATCCCTGTGATAGCCAGCTCCATGGAGTTCAATTCTGAAGTGCAATAATAAGTAAGAATGACTTATTTTTACACAATACTTTGACATTTACAAAGTGCTTTACATAGATGATTTAATCTGATCCTCAAAACAATCTTGGAAGTCAGGTATTGAATATATTATTACTAGGGACATTTTAATACCTTACCCAAAGTCAGAAGGGGCAGCTAGCTATATGATGCAGTGAATACAGGCTTGAAGTCAAGGAGACTCATCTTCATGAGTTCAAATCTACCCTCAGACACTTCTAGCTGTGTAACCCTGGGCAAGTCACTTAACCCTGTTTGCCTCAGTTTCCTCATCTGTAAAATGAGCTGGAGAAGGAAATGGAGAACCATTCCAGGATTTTTGTCAAGAAAACTCCAAATGGAATATGAAAAATCGGACATGCTTGAAAAAGACCTGAATAACAAGATCTCATCCTCCTCTTCTTGATACTCTCTTCTCTCTGCACATTCAGGAAATAACTCTCTTCTGGTCTCTTCTTCCTCCTCCTCCTCCTCCCTACCAGACTACTCCTCCTTAATCTCTTGCTGGATTGTCATGCAGGCCATACCCTCTAACTTGTTCTTGTCTTCCTTCTCTTCTTCCCCTTCATCTGGTGATCTCATCAGTTCCCATGAACTTAATTATCATTTCTGTTGATGATTGCCTGTTCTATCCCAACCTTTCTGCTGACCTCCATCTACCTTTCAGAAATCTTGAACTGGATTTACAGTAGAGATCTGAAACTCAATATGTCCAAAACCCATTATCTTTTGCCCCAAACACGTTCCTTTCCCAAACTTCCTTTTACTTTTGAGGGCAACATCATAGTTCCAGAACTTCATCCTTGACTCCTCGCTCTCTCATCACCCATATCAAATCGGATGCAGAGGTGGAGGAAAGGGGAGGGATTGCCCCTTGGTTTCACCTCTGCAACATATCTTAAATAAGCCCCCTTTTCTCCTCTGACATTGCCACTATTACTTCACTCCTGAACTATGGCAGTAACTTGCTGGAGGGTCAGCCTGCCTCAAATCTCTCTACTCTCCAATCCATTCTTTCTTCAGTTGCCAAAGGGATTTTCCTAAAGTATATGTCTGACCATATCACCATCATCTCCATCTCCCTTCTCCATTCAGTGGTTTCTTATCACTTCCAGAGTCCAATATAAAATTTTTTTGTTCAGTATTCAAGGTGAGAAAAATAACTTTTTCTCTTACTGAGGACATCCCTGGAAAGTAAGTGCTCTTATTAGCTTCATTTTACAGTCAAGGAAACTGAGGCAGACAGAGATTACATGCCTTGCTCAAGTTAAATATCTGAAAACCAAATTTTAACTCGGGTCTTTTAACTTTCAAGTCTCTCTGTTCACTGCACCACAGCTGCCTGGTTGTAACTGGCTTTAAGTGCCAGAGAGGTTTGCATCTGATTCTGGAGGTGATGGGAAGCCCCCATCATTTATTAAGTAGAATAGTGACATAATAAGACCTATGCTTCAGAAATGTCATCTTGGCAGCTGTATAGAAGATGAATTAGAGATAAGAAAGCTATCATTTTAGAAGCTATTATAATAGTCTCTCCTCTCTCTTCTCTCTCTCTCTCTCTCTCTCTCTCTCTCTCTCTCTCTCTCTCTCTCTCTCTCTCTGTCTGTCTCTCTCCCTCTCCTTCTCCCACTTTCCTTTCCTATGGAAGTAGACTTCACAATTAAAAAGCTCTTGCTTTCACAGCTATGTAAGAACAACTATAGGGAAGTTAGGTGGCTAAGTGGCTAGAGCACTAGTCCTGGAGTCAGGAAGATCTGAGTTCAAATTTGACCTCAGATACTTCCTAGCCATATGACTGTGGGCAATTTACTTAACCCTGTATGCCTTAGTTTCCCCATCCCAGTTTCAAATGAGCTGGAGAAGGAAATGACAAACCATTATGGTATCTTTGCCAAGGTAACCCCAAATGGGGTCACGGAGAGTCTGGCACACCAAAAAAAAAAAATGACTAAATGATAATAAGAGATCAATCACCATTGCTGGGCAGGGAGAAGGAGTGGACAAGTCTGGAGAGCCTCACCACACTGGCCTAATGGAGAAAGCTGAGCTGTTTCTTGTGGTTACTGACTGAATATGGGAAGTGAGGGTAACTCCAGAGTGGCAAACTTGGGAATGCTAGTGGTGCTTCAACAGAAAATAGGATCTCTGAAAGAGGGGTGTGTTTGAAGGGCTCGGGGTGGGGGGGACTGAGGGGGAGTGTATAACACTGTATGGAATTACAGCAATGTTGTTTTAAGAGTGACTTTGAGCAAATAATTTTGACTATTATAAACACATAAACAAATTATAAAAGACATAAAGAGTCTGAACCCTAGATATCATCCAATTTCTCTTGCCCACCCTCCCTATCCAATTTGTTTCCAAAGCCTTCTTTGCAACATTTTTTTAATATATTCCCTTCTCTCTCTTGACACTGCCATCACTCTAGTACAAGTCCTTATCTCCTTGCTGCAGAACTATTGCAGTAGTCTGTGTGTGTGTGTGTGTGTGGATGGGGAGAGGTGTCTGCCTGCCTCCATTCTCTCCCCATAAATCCTCCACTCATGCACCAAAGCAGTTTTCCTAAAGTTCATGTCATATATACCCTTATCCTCTGCTCAATAAATTCTCTTGGTTTCCTATCGCTTCCAGAATCATGTACGGAATCATTCAAAATTCTCTATAACCTAGATTTCCTTCAGACTCCCCTTGCTTTTCAGGATTTTCAGGACACTGGCATGCTGCTTTTCACAATAAGATACTCCATCTCTTGGTTCTAGACTGTTTCTCTAATGACATCCCAGGCCTAAAATGCTCTTTCTCTTCCCTGGTTTCCTTAAAGTCCCAAATGAATTCCCAACTACAGAAAGCTTTTACTAACCCCTCTTAATTCTAATGCTTTCCCCTTGTTAATTATTTCCCTATTTTTCTGGCATAAATTTGTTTGCATACTGTCTCAATAAATTGTAAGCTCCTTGCCATCAGGAACTTTCTTTTGTGTTTCTAGTATGTAGCAGAGTGTCCAGCACATAGTAAGCACTTAATAAACACTTGATGGACTGACTGGCACATCTAAAAGAATGAGTAGATGGGAATAAACAAACCATCCTATAGAACATATGTGAGCTCTAAGGCATTATCAATCAGAGGCTGCTGGTTGGTTTCTCAGTCTACATGATGGAGGTGGTGAGGCTATAGCAAAGAGGATTGAGCACAGAGCCAGGAAGGTTGCCCACTCAATAGATTTTAAGAAAAATGACTCATAATAAATCAAAAATCTTTTGTAGTTTTCAATAATAACTATACAAGGACATGCATAGAAAACATGCACATATTTTAAATATATATATTTCTACATGTCCATGATATTTATTCTAGTTATCATTTTGTTTGGGGAAATGAATAAATGATGGATATCAATATTCATTAAGGAAATTGGTCTATAATTTTCTTTATCTTTTTTGACCCTACCTGGTTTAGGTATCAGCAGTATATCTGTATCATCAAAGGAATTTGGTAGGCCTTCTTCTCCTATTTTTCCAGTTTGTAAAATATTGGAATTAAATTGTTTTTTAAATGGTAAGTTGAATTCACTTGTAAATTCATTCGGCCTTGAAGATTTTTTTCTTAGGGAGATCATTACTAGATTGTTTAATTTATTTTTCTAAAATGGGACTATTTAAGTAATTTATTTTCTTCTCTGTTAATCTGGGCAATCTCTATTTTTGTAGGTAGATCTATTTTATATATTGACTTCCTTTCTAGAAGGACCCTGTTAATTCCTTTAGGGAATAATCTAGACATTATTTATCTCTAAAATTTGTTTGAGATTTTTCCTTAAGTTCTGTTACTATAGAGGGGAGCAAAATGAGCCAGATAGTATGAGAAAAACTAAACCTGCTCCCCTTTATAGGGCAGTTTCCTCCAGGATAGAACTCCATGGAAGTCACTCAAAATGTGGAAGCACCTTGATTGGAAATGGTGCTCTTCCCCACGCTTTCCCTACTCCTTACAGGGAAATATAATAGAGATCAATTTTAGACATGTTACACTTAAGATACCTATGCATGGGATATCTAATTCAAGGTTAAAAAAATTGTTTAAAAAGTTTTTTAAAAGTTTGTAATTAGGACTGAAGCTCAGAAAAAAAGAATGGGGAGTATGCGTGTGCATGTGTGTATGTAAATATGCATATATATATACGTTCAAAATATACACAGACATATTCATATTTAAATATATTGCACAGACACATACATATGCACATATCCCTGTCACTGAGAGCAAGTATAGAGAGAAAAGACAGAAGTCCAGGAAAGAGGTTTGAGGGCAGTTTATAGTAACAAAGGAGGATTGAAAAGTGGTCAAAAATGTAAGAAGAGAAAGATTGGAGTCAAAAGATCCAGAGAGAAGAGAATATCAAGGATAAGGTCAAACAATTCACAAGCATTTATTAAGTACCTACTGCATGCCCAGATCTATTCTAGACATCAGGATTAAAAGACAAAACTGAAAGTTTTCTTGCCCTCTCTTAAATGCTAATACATGAAATGCTACAGAGAAGAAGTAGTTAGGTGGCTCAATGGATAGAACTCTGGACCTAAAGTCAGGAAGAGCTGAGTTCAATCCAGCCTCAGACACTTATTAACTATGTGACCTTGGGCAAGTCACTTAATCTCTTTCCCTTAATCCACTGGAGAAGGAAATGGAAAATCCTTTTAGTGTCTTTGCCAAGAAAGCAGCAAGAACACTGTGCCACCTGGCACAGTGGATAGTTCTGGGTTTGGAGTCAGAAAGACCCATCTTCTTGTGTTCAAATCTGACCTCAGACACTGACTAGCTATGTGAACCCTGTCTGCCTCAGTTTCCTCATCTGTAAAATGAGCTGAAGAAGAAGACTACAAACTATTCCGGTATCTGCCAAGAAAATCCAAATGGGGCCACACATTGATGGACACAGCTGAAAAAGACTGAACAACATCTTTGCCAAGAAAACAACATGGAGAGTATGATCCATGGTATCGTGAAGAGTTGGATATGACTGAACAATGACAATGACAGAGAAAACAAGGATTGAGAAAAGACCATTGAAGATAGTCATGAAGAGATCATTGGTATTTTGGAGAAGAAAAATTCGTCTGAGTAATGAGATCAGAAATCAGATGGCAGGGGTTGAGAAGTGATAGGAGACAAGTGGAAGTAGTTATTTCTTAGATTTTGGCTGAGAATGGGAAGAGAGATAACAAATTAACAGATCCTACATCTAGAATTGGAAGGGACTTGAAACTCCAGGAATATGAGTCAAATGAGCTTTTCTTAAGTATAAAGGAAACTTAGAACTGATTTTTTGGCTTCAACAGAAAAAAAGAGCAACCTAATGATCTAGTAAGATGTTGCTTGTCAAATGTTTGTGGCAGCCCTTTTTGTAGTGGCTAGAAACTGGGAAATGAATGGATGCCCATCAATTGGAGAATGGTTGGGTAAATTGTGGTATATGAATGTTATGGAATATTATTGTTCTGTAAGAAATGACCAGCAGGATGAATACAGAGAGGCTGTACATGAACTGATGCTGAGTGAAATGAGCAGGACCATTATTGAACAATAGTTCAAAAACAATACTGTGTGAAGGTGTATTCTGATGGAAATGGATATCTTTGACAAAGAGAAGATCCAATTCAGTTCCAATTGATCAATGATGGACAGAATCAGCTACACCCAGAGAAAAACACTGGGAAATGAATGTGGACTAGTTGCATTTTTGTTTTTCTTCCCAGGTTATTTTTACCTTCTGAATCTCATTTTTCTTTTGCTGTATCTAAGATATATTTTAACATGTTTAACATGTATGAGACTGCCTGCCATCTAGGGGAGGAGGTGGAGGGAGGAAAGGGAAAAGTTGGAACAGAAAAGAGTACAAGGGACAAATGTTGAAAAATTACCCATGCATATGTTCTGTCAATAAAAAGCTATAATAAAAAAAAAGATGTTTTTGGTCTATATTCAAGTACCATATTTGCCACTTTCATCAGCCAGATAAGTAGATCTTCCCTAATAATTCCTTCCCTTTTAATCAATACTGCATAAAATTTGTTCTAAATCAGCATTCCCTGTACCATATTTCATGGAATTCTGGTGTTCTGAGGGTATGTGAAGAAAGATTCCATGAAAAAGTGTTATAAATAATTTCTTCCTAAAATATTTTTAAATTATGTATGGATTCATTTATGTTTTTTGTTGCTTTTTTTTAAAGTCTTAATTTCCTCTTTTGTACCAAAATATCACCTGCTCCCACCCTCTCCTTATTGCTGGGATTTTTCATACTTTCAGGCTCCCTAGCCAATGGTTCTCAAAGAATGGCTCAGAAAATCCTTGAGGGTCTCAGAAATCCTTTCAGAAAGTCTATAAATTCAAAATTAATTTTTATTTCTAATATGGTAAATATCTATAAATGTAACCCACATAAACAAAAATGCTTTTGACAGCGGCTCAATAGTTTTTAATCATATAAAGTTACTGAGAACAAAACTTTGAGAACCATTGCTCTAAACCAGTGGATATTTCCAACAATATATTTTCATCAAGAAAAAAACAAGTGGATGACAAATGTCTCTTGCTCAGATTAGAACTTGCATTTAGATGCCCGTTTATATAGAGTTTGTCTATCAATAAGCACATTTGGGACAGAGAGTACATATGGACAATGAGTTAGGCCTGGAGTTTAACAGGAAGAGGAAGGTGGGCTGAATTACCTTCAAGAAATTACAAAATTTCTTCAATGTCCCATACTTCTCATGTGATGAAAAATGTAAAATACGTTAGTCTCAAAAGAATTAAAAAAAAGAATAACAATAGAGGGCAAAGAAGAAACAACTAATGAGAATGTCCAAAGAAAACAGGAGCAAAGATATCATCAGTTGTTGTCTCATGTATAGTCTTGATATATCAAAAGACCTTAAGAAAGGTAGAATGTTTAAGATGAACTTTAACAAACTGAATATATGGTTCCTGGAAAATGTAAAAACTTAGCAAATTCCCTTAAAAGTTAGTCATCTGATCAACTGTGATGGACATGGTTCTTTTCAACAACAAGATGATTCAGGCCAATTCCAATAGACTTGTGATAGATAGAGCCATCTGTATCCAGAGAGTGGACTGTGGGGATTGATTGTGGATCACAACATAGTATTTTCACCTTTGTTGTTTTTGTTGTTTGCTTGCTTGTTTTTTTCTTTTTCATTTTTTACTTTTTTGGTATCATTTTTCTTGTGCAGCTTGATAAATGTGGAAATCTGTTTAGAAGAATTGCACATGTTTAACCTATATCACATTTCTTGCTGTCTAGGGGATGAGTGAGGGAAGGAAGAAAAATTTGGTACACAACATTTTTCAAGGGTGAATGTTGAAAACGATCTTTGCATGTATTTTGGGTTTTTGGTTTGTTTTTTATTTTCCTTTTTTCATTATTTATTTATTTACAAAGCATATGCATGGGTAATTTTTCCAACATTGACCCTTGCAAAACCTTTTATTCCAAATTTTCCCCACCTTCTGCCTACACCTTCTCCTAGCTGGCAGGTAGTCTAATACATGTTAAATATGTTGAAATAAATGTTAAATTCAATATATGTATATATATTTATTACAGTTATCTTGCTGCACATACAAAAAAATCAGATCAAGAAGGAAGGAAAAGAAAAACTGAGAAAGAAAACCATGCAAGCAAATAACCAGAGAGAGTGAGAATGCTATGTTGTGTTCCACACTCTGTTTCCATAGTTTTCTCTCTGGGGACAGATGGTTCTCTTCTTCACGGTACAAATGGAACTGATTTGAATCATCTCATTGTTGAAGAGAGCCATATCCATTGGAATTGATTGTATTATAGTCTTGTTGCTGTGTAAAATGATCTCCTGGTTCTGCTCCTTTCACTAAGTATCAGTTCATGTAAGTCTCTCCAAGCCTCTCTGAAATTATCCTTTGCATGTGTTTTGAAAATAAGAAGCAATTATTAAAAAAGTTACAATCATCTTATTCCAACCAAACTTTACTTTAAGTGCCAAACTCTGGCTTCTCTTTTGACAGCTTTTATATACCATTAAAAACACAGACATCCTTAAGTAGAAGCAAAGGAAAAGAAGAAGAAAGACTGGCCTCAGAGTTGAAGGCAAGAAATTACAAGTAGTCAGTCAAAGCATCCTTGTAATATTAGGAGAAATCAAGGAAGTACTTCAGTATATTGGATGGACCCTTCCCTCCCTGCTCTTCTTACTGTAGTCCCTCTGTGGAGAATTATGGGAAGACTTGGAAATAAATCACTCAGGATGAGTAGGCATGGATAACTTCAGACTATATCCAAATTGTTGTGATTATAGAGTTCTTGAGGTAGTTGGTTCACTATGTTTTAAGCCTGGAAATATTTAATTTAATGTTCCCTTAGCAAGCAGCAATTTTTACAATCCTCTTCTTTCAACTATTTGCCATTTTTTAATTTAAAATTTTTTTATTTCCCCAAGTAACATGTAAAACAATTTTTTTACATTTGTTTTTAAAACTTTGAGTTCCAGATTCTCTCTCTCTTTTTTCCTATCTCTAGTTAGAAGGCACATGTGATGCTATGCAAAACATTTCCATAAAAATCATGTTGCAAAAGAAAACATAGATCTCCTCTCCCTACTTTCCTAAAAAAAAAACCCTTGAGAAAAATAAAGTAAAAAAAATATGCTTGAATCTATATTCAGGCACAATCTTTCTCTGTGTATGGATAGTATTTCTCATCGTAAGCCTTTCAGAATAGTCTTGAATCATACAATCCTTTAAGAAAAATCTCAGGTTATATTTAAAATTATTTTCTTAAAGGGCACAACCTCCAAAATAGTCCCAGTTTGACTCCTTTATGTTCATGAAAGTCCTATTGTCTAAGACTCTCAACTTTGAGTTTTAACTATAATTTCTTATGTACAGTCAGTTACTAAATTTTATTGATTCTTTCTGCATAATGTTGCTCAACTCTGGAACTTTCTAGCCTCATTATCTTACTTTTGGATTGGTGTAATAATCTTCAATTAGTTTATCTCTGTCTCTTCCCATCCATTCCATCCATTTATTCCTATATACATTTATTAGTGTACATACTGATAAATCATTCTAACATACTACTTCTGTCCTGCCACTCCTTTCCTCAAAAACTTTAAATGACTCCCAATTGCTTAAAGAATAAAGTCCAGATTTCTCTGTTTTTCAAGGTTCTCCATACTCTGACTTCAACTTACCTTTCCAATCCTCTTTTATTTCCTATTGCTTCCTAATAGAAACCTTTCGATCTAGCCAGTCTAGCCTTCTCTCTTGTGCTCATTTCTGTCTGTGCTATTTTATTCATTCTATGTCTCCCACCTGTAGGGTCTGTTTCATCTCCTCTCCAATTTTTGCTCATCTTTTTAGGGCTCATTTTATATTCCACCTTATCTATGACGTTTTGCCCAGTCACCCTTCTCTGAATTGCTTTTATTGTCTGTATCATTCATTTGGGCCCTTACACTGAAATAAAAACTAGTAAATGATTAACTGGTATGTCAGGGTAACTTGTCTCCCTAATTAAACTGGGGGCTTCATGAGGACAGGGATGATGTCTTATCATTTGTTCATATGAGAAAAAAAAAAGGTTGGGGCAGCTAGGTGGGGCAGTGGGTAGAACACCAGTCTAAAGTCAGAAGGACCTGAGTTTAAATCTGATCTCAGATACTTAACACTTTCAAGCTATATGACCCTGGGTAAATCACTTTACACCAATTGCCTCAGGTAAAAAAACCCAATTAAAAAAAGGTTGGCATGGGTTTTCCCCCCTAAAGTTTCATGAACAGCTTTTGTTTTGTTCATGACTATCATTTCACAATAATTTCCTGCTCTTCTTCTCACCCCATAACATAGAAATCTCATAACAAAGAAAAACGATAAATAAAGCAAAATAGACACGGAGTCTGCTTTTTGAGATGGCTAAGTGATCATGTTTCCCCACTCAAATGTTCTGTTAACAAAGAATTCTATACTATATATGTAACAGATAGGCATAAAAAGCAAGTTTATAATGAAATCAGATACCTAGGGATAGTTATCCTGTTCACATTTGGTAAACCTTCATTATGATCAGCATTGTCTAATCTAATTCTAGTTTAATCCATAGCATGACCCGATTCAGTTGTTTTTGCACTTGAGTGCTAAGAGAGTTTTTCGTAGAAAAACATGAAACTCATCTGCCCGCTGAGATGCCTGCTTGAGAAGGCAACAGAGCTACTGACTATGGGAGCAAAGTCAATGTACAGTTCTAATTGGAATTTTCTCTTAACTTGCAATTTCGTGACATCTGGAAACAGCTACCTTTTAGAATTAATACCCTTGGACCCAGCAGTGCCATTACTGGGTCTGTATCCCACGGAAATCATAAAGGAGGAAAAAGGGCCCACATGTGCACAAATGTTTGTAGCAGCTCTTTGTTGTGGTGGCAAAGAACTGGAAAGAGAGTAGATGTCCATTAATTGGGGACTGGCTGAATAAATTATGGTATATGGAGGTAAAGGAATATCATCGTTATATAAAAATGATGAATAAGCTGATTTTAGAAAGTCCTGAAAAGATTTATACGAACTGATGCTGAGTGAAACAAGCAGAACCAGAAATAAATTGTATACAATAACAGCAACATTTGTATTTCCTAGAGATTCCTAGCATTTACAAGGTTGGATTTTCCTGTTGGTTTTTTTGAGCTATCCAGTAAGTAAATAAAGGATATTTTACACCCGAGGATATATACTGTCAATTTAGGAACCCATTCAGGACCTTTTCTCCATGCTTTCCCCTCCCCCTCCAGATTGTGTCAGGGATGTGTGACTCACTAGTCAGGAGCTGGGCTGCTGTGGGAGGATGAGAAAGGCATTCGACTGGAACGCTGTAGTTGATTGTCAGCAACTGGAAAAGACTGGGTGGAAACCTGGGGGAGAAACACATCTCACTAACCCCAATGTTCAAAATCATGTAGAAACAGAGGATTTGATGCAGGCAAGGATCTCTCCCTATATTACTCAATGATTTCTCTAGCCACTGTCTCCTCCAACTATTATGGACTGGCTTCTGTAATCATTGGTAAGATTCACATCTAGAAGCGATTTTAGAGATCCTCTAGAATCAGTTCTGATATTTTACAGATAAAGAAATTGTGTCCCAGAAAAAGAAAGGGCTTTTTAATCCCAATTAAAATCAGTCCAAACTATTTAAATTTAAGATACTAATTATTGTGGGTGAGGAATGATAGAATTCATCACATCAAACAAATACCAAAGTTCCAGAATCAAAATGAACCTTCAACCTGAAGAAACATGTTTATTATAGAGCAGAGTCAAGATTTGAACTCAGGCCTTTGGTTCCTAATCCAGGGTTCATTCTGCTATATTTCATTGCCTCTGTGTGTGGGTTAATTTCATTAAAATTTTTTAAATTTTGTTTTCAAACAAGTGACTGATTTTATTTATTTATTTTAGCTTTTTTTCCAAAATATATGCAAAAATATATGAAAGTTTTCAACATTCACCCTTACAAAACCTTGTGTTCCAACTTTTTTCTCCCTCCCTTATTCCATCCCCTCCCTCAGATAGCAAATAATCCAATATATGTTAAACATGTACAGTTCTTCTATACATATCTCCGCAATTATCATGCTGCACAAGAAAAATCAAAGGTTGATCTCATTTTTTCTCAGTTTGTCCTACTTCAACAAGGAATTTTGTTGGAGAGATCCTTGACTAAGCAGCTTGACTCTGAAAAATCTATTTTACTCTCTTAGCAAGACTTGGCATGGAGTGGGAAAGGAGAAAATGGAAGAAAATAAGCTTTTATATAGTGCCTATTATATTTCAGGCATGGTGCTGAAGTATTTTACTATCTCATCCCATTGGACTTTTTAACAACAGTCCTTCCAAGTCAATGCTTTTTTTTTTTTTTTTTTTTTACACATTTTACATTTACATTTAAGAAAGCTGAGGTAGACAAAGATTTTAAGTGACTTGCCTAAGCTACACAGCTAGTAAGTGTCTGGAGCTGGATTTGAACTCAGGAATTGCTGACTCTAAGCTCAATATTCTATCCACCACCAAATACCACCATGATATAATCATTCTGATTTTGGAATCAGAGAAAGTGGGCTCAAATTTTGCCTCTGATCCCTACTGTCTGAGTGACCCTGGACCCCAACATCCTCTTCGATAAAGTGTGAGAGTTAGGCTGAGTTGACCTCTTCTAGTACTAGCTATGATTCTGCAACTGCTTTCTGGGATTAATTTTGAATTCCAGGAAACCTGGCTTTCCTACTTATCAGTGTTCCATCCTCCTCTCCTCTGAGCTGGGGTGGCCAAATGACTCGGAGAAAATTACTCCTTTTTACATGGGGAAGAGGCAAAGAATAAGGGCCAGCATGTCAAATAGAACCACTATCTAAGGGCATTCTAGGTCACTAGTAGTCTTCTCCCTAGCTGCGTGACCAAGAAGAATCCCCAATCCCTCTCCCTGGGCTGGACTGCTAACTCACTCCCTTTCTTTACCGGGAAAAGGGTCAATATAGAGGTTCCCTCTATGAAAATTGGGAATAGGGGCTACATAGGTACAAGCAGGCTTATTTGGGAAGGCTTATAATTTAGCAAACAAACTTCCAGGGACTTACGGTTCCAGAATTGTCTCACTTACCTGGGATCAGGTTTTATCTGAGAATCGCTTAGCTCCATTATCCAGAGTTGTCTACTGCGGTGGTCTGGCTGCCTCAAGAGGTGGGTAAAGGTGACGTTCAAGGTGGGCTTTGGCTGAGCTGCTGAGATTTCAGTGTGAAGCTGATGGTTTCCGTGCTAATCCCCTCCTTCCTGTCAAGCCAAGTTCCTGGTATCAGAGTTCATTCCCAGAGAAATGTAATCCTCTCTGATCAGTGGAATGCCCCAGGTCCTGGCTCCTCCCTGATTTTTTTTTTTTTTTTTTTTTTACTAACAGAGATGAACCTTATCCATGCTAAGAGCCCTATTAGGGTTGGCTGTCAGTAAGACTCCTATCATGGGAATCAGGGTCCCAAGGCATTTGAAGTGAGCAGAAATCTTTTCTCCTCCTTTATGAGTCCCTGATGAGGAAGATGGAACTTCCTTTCTCCATTATAATTCCATGTTCTTATGCCCAAAGAGCTATAAAACTCTGCATACTCTTTGATCCAGCAATTCCATTGCTTGTCTATATTTTAAAGACCTCCAAAAAAAAAAAAAAAAAGGTGGTGATGGTGGTAAGGAAGACCTATTTGAACAAAAATATTTATAGCAGCAATGATGGCAAAGAATTGGACATTTTTTTTGTGGTGGCAAAAGATTGGAAATAGAGAGGATGCCCATTAATTGGGGGATGGCTAAATAAGCTGTGGTATATGATTGTGATGGAATATTACTGTGCTATAGGAAATGACAAACAGCATGATCTCAGAAAAATTTAGAAAGACTTACATGAACTGATACATAGTAAAGTGAATAGAATCAGGACTACGTTGTACACAGTAACAGCAATTTGCATGACAAAGAATTATGAATGATTTAGGTATTCTCAGCAATACAAAGATCTAAGACGTCCCCAAAAGACCAATGATGAAACATACTGTCTGCCTCTAAAGAAAGAAATGATTTAATTTGAATAGAGATTGAAGCGCTCTATTTTCCATTTTCTTTTATTCTCTTTTATTTGTGTTTTCTTGTATAAAATGACTAATATGGAAATGCTTTACACATTGAGCATTTATAAACTATATCTGATTGCTTACCATCTCAGGGAGGGATAGAGGAAGAAAGGAGGAATAAAATTTGGAACTTAAAACTTAAGAAAAAACAAATGTAAAAGATTATTTTAACATGTAATTGAGAGAAAATTATATAAACATATGATATATATGCATATTATATATGTATATATATATATATTTCCATGGTTTACAGGCAGTCTTTGCCTATCCCTATAATTCTATTAGTACCTTTCCTTTGTTGATTATCTCCAACTTATTCTGTTTATATCTTATTGCTACATATTTTTTTCCTTCTTAGATTATGAGTTCCTTGAGTCCAGGGTTTGCTTTTAGTACATGGTGGGTACTTAATAAATGCTTATTAACTTGACTTATTGCTAAGAGTCCAGGGGAAGGATACTTAGGTGAGCCATCCATCAGCTCTACTCTTTTCTTCTTACATATCCCTTTTCATCTCTGGAAAAAAAAATGGGACCCAAGGTTTACTTCATGACTCAAGGACCATTCTTAGGAACTGCATTTCAGAGAACAGAAACTAGAAGTTAGGGAGAGGGGCACGTGGAAGCCTTGGCCAAATATACTTGGCTAAACTCTACTACCTTGTCTGTACTATCATTGGTAAAGGAGGACAGAACTGCTAGTGGGGACAGGTCAGAAAGTAGTTTTCCAGGGTATTCGGTGTTAAATTAAAATGAGAATCTAACCATATCAGGGGGAATCATGTTCATAAATTCAGGGAAGAAAGAAAGCTTAACATATTTCTTGCCCTTGAGTTAGAGAGATAAATGATGACTAGGTGGAAAATCCCCATATGATTAGATTCTCATTCTATTTTAATACCAAGTGCACAAGAAATCTCTAAGAAGAGCAAGAGCACGCTGCTTACCAGCACCTCTGTCTTTCTTCACTCAGTTCCTAAAGAAGGGCTTGAATTCTACCTGGAGGTTGGGAAGAGGTGATGGAGGTGATGTGTGATAGTGGCTGATTAAGTTATTTTCCTGTTATTTATCTTTTTCTAGTTTTGTACATTTCTTTGTTAAAGAAATTATACTTTTTATATTTTATCTCTACTATCTATCCCCTTTTCTCTCATCTTAGCAGAAACTTTGTTCAAGCCTTCACTATTTCTAATCTGAATTATTGCTGTACCATTCTAATTATACTCCTTGCTTCTACTCTCACTGTCCTCCAATCTTATCTTCTACCCAATTGTCAAAATAATCTGTTAAGGTTTAAGTGTGACCATATCATTCCTGTATTTAAGAGTTTTCAGGGCTCACTATGATTAAATGCATATTTTTTTATGAGTCAGATAAAATACAAATTCCTCTGTTTGGCCTGTAAAGCTCTTTACAATATGGGTTCAAGCTATTATGAACTTATTTCATATCACTTCCCTTAACTGTTCCAGCCTAATTGGATAACTCCTAACCTGACATTCAATTTCCCATATCCATGCTTTTGCAACCTCCCGGTTGGAATGAATACTATCCTTTTTCATTGTGTTTCTCAAAATCCTTTGCTTCATTGAAGAGTAAGTTAAGGTTTCCTTTTTTTTCATCAATAGTTACAGTATTTTTTGAATTGGATTGGTGGAGACAGCCTTGGGGGCCAGCAGATGGGATGAGGAGAATGGAGGGGATAAATAAGTTTCATATCTCCAAGTACCCATTGAATATCTTGAACTTGATGCCTCACATATTCAATATTTTGTTTTTTCCAAATACATGCAAAGGTAATTTTCAACATTCATCTTTGTAAAATCTTAAGGGTGTTACAAATTTTTCTCCCTCCCTCTTCTCCCCAAGACTGCAAGCAATACTATATAAGTTAAGCATGCAATTCTCCAAAACATATTTCCATATTCATCACAGACATCTTAAATTCAATACAATTAAAATGGAATTCATTACAATTTCCTCTCAGATTCTTCTTTTTTCTTTTCCCATTATATTTTCTGTTTTTCCTTCTAACTTTTCTATTAAGGGAACTGCTATTCTCCCACTCACCTAGGATTATAATAGAGATGAAGTCAACTTTTCATTCTCTCTCCCTTTCTCTCCTTTCATGTTCAATCAGATACCAAGTCCTATCGATTACACCTTTGTAATCTCTCCTCCAATTATTCCTATATTATTCTCCCACATTGTCACCACTGTGGTGCAGGCCATTATCATTTCATGGCTTTTCATTTCATTTCAGACTACTGCAGTAGTCTGTGGATTGGTCTTCTTACCTCAACTCTCTCCTCATCCCAATCCATTTTTCACACACTGTCAAAGTACTCTTCCCAAAGCAAAGATCTCTGACCATGCTGCCTCCTCCTCCATTTCACTAAACTTCAATGGCTCCCTATTACCTTTGGGATCAATTGTAAATTCCTCTGTTCAGCATTCAAAAACCTAGTCACTTCCTACTTTTCCAGCTATCTTGTGCCTTGCACCCCACTACATGCTCTGACCCAGTGACACTGGTCTTGCTATTCCTTAAACAAGTCACTCCATCAGGTGTGGACATTTTCACTGATTCAGTTTCACTGGCCCATTCCTAGAATTCTCTCTTGCTCCTGGCTTCCTTCAAATCCTACAGTAAGACTTTCTGATTTCCCTTAATGTAATGCTTGTATATAGCTATTTGCATATTGTCTCTCCCATGAGACTATGAGCTTCTTGAAATCAGGGAGAATTCTTTGCTTTGCTTTTCTCCCCCAGCTCCCAGTATAGGGTCCAGCACATACCGGTTCCCAAATATGGGTTGGTTTAATTTGACTCTAAGGAAAAACCTCCATGTAGCGAGGAGAATGCCGGGGATCAGGAGTACGGAAAGGGAGGAGGCAATAGGAAAAGGTACTGACCTCTCTGCTTTGACCAGTGACACATCCGCTTATTCTTACAGTAGGACAAGCTGACTCAGCCTCCTGAAAATCATCTCCAATCAAACATTCCCCTGGGTCATTCAACCCAGAATTAAGGTGGGAGACCTTGAGGTTAACTGCTCAGCATACTGAACTTTAGACTTGCCCAGAGCAGGGATGAGGGCGGGAGGTTGTTTCCTTAACTTTTCTTTCACTGGGGCCTGAAACTGTTTTGGGGAGAAAAGATTTGGGGCATCCAATCCAATACCCTCATTTTGCAGATAAATAAACTAGGGAGACTTTCCCAAGATCACATAGTTAATAAACACCAGAGGCAGGATTTGAATCCAGGTCCCTTGACTCCAAAGGATTTCTCCATTAGTTAAAAAAAAGTTAAAGCAGTATGGAGTAAGAGGTAAAAATGGATTATTAATTTTATTTGAAAGAAAGAGAGAATTATGGATCTGAGGGAATGAGCTGTCTTGTCTTAGCCCCTAAAGCAGTTCACCTCTGTTTTTATTTCATATTTCCTTCCACTTCTTTAAGCAAAGAGAGAAAGCTTGTTTCCTACCTACTTCTTCCCAGGAGATTTTCCCATGTCCTAGCCAGTTAGACCCAAAAGTGATGCACAAGGAGATAGGGAACAGAGCCTCAACATGACCCCCTGAGGCAATTGGGGTTAAGTGACTTGCCCAGGGTCACACAGATAGGAAGTATTAAATGTCTGAGGTCAGATTTGAACTCAGGTGCTCCTGACTTCAGGGATGATGCTCTGTCCACACCACCTACCTGCCCTCTCCTTATCTTCTTTCTTCCCAGTTAAGAGTGTAAGCCTCTTGTAGGCAGGGACTGTTTTATACCCCTTTGTCTCCTAACAAAGCATCTAGGTGACGTTATAGTGTATCCGGAAGATTCATCTTCCTGAGTTCAAATCCAGTCTCAGACACTTAATGACTAGGTAACTGTGGGCAAATCCCCTAATCCTGTTTGCCTCAGTTTCCGCATCTGTAAAATGAGCTGGAGAAGGAAATGGCAAATCATTCTAGTATTTTTTCAAAACAAACAAAAACAAAACAAATGAGGTCACAAAGAGTTGGATTCAACTAAACAAAATGGTTTTCCAACACATAGTATAGAATCCCACCCGTAGAAAGAGCTCAATAAAGCTTCTGGGTCCTACTCTCTTTTTGACATTCTTCTAGACGAGGCTTGTGAATTAATATAGTGCTTACTAATTAATATTTATTACAATAGCAGGTAACAATAGTAATAAGTTATATTTGTTATAAAAGCAGATTTTTATTTGAAAATTATTAGGACTATTATAAAATGTATAGGGTAGTTTAAAGATATAGCTTCAAAATCTTATTGATGAATCAAACATCAAATATTTGATGTAGTTATGTAACTACATGATTGCCTGTCAATTGTGACTCATTCCTGAAATTAAATAGACCTAAGGGAATTTTTTTCCCCCGAAAGAGTTGAGAGTTTGTCCCCTGTTATAATATAGTTATGTCCCTCTTTTTCCTTTTATATAAAAATTCTTAGCTCCTGAGAGAGTCTTCATGGTTAGCTTCTTTTGTTAAGAAAACTAAACCTATTAAATACTAGACTGATGCTGGAATATCTCTGAGTAATTATAATAGGAGACATGCAAGAACATTTACAATTTTTAATGTATATATCAAATTATAGTATAGAGAGATTATTATCTAAAGGGGGAAATGATTTGGTAAGGTAATAAGACAAAGTGTTGTGCCACAGTTCTCTTTTATTGTCCTGGCTCAGTTTCCCTAATTGTTCCACCTCAGTTTCCCTAAATTATTTTGACTCAGTTTCCCTAATTGTCCTTACTCAGTTTCCCTAATTGTTCTGCATCAGTTTCCCTAAATTGTTCTGCATCAGTTTCCCTAATTGGTCCTGCCTCAGTTTCCTTAATTGTTCTGCCCCAATCCCCTTAGTTGCAAACCCTCCCTCCTGTTCATTAAGACTGCTATAACTCAGAGGTTATAAATTGTCAATGTGTAAACAACTCAAAAAGGGGGAGTCCAGACTTTCTGTCTCTAGCCAGAACCTCCCCATTAGTGAGAATTTATGGTCCTACTCCCCATCTTGTCAGAATGGGATTAATAGTTCCTGCCTGGAAATTCCCACTCACCAGAGTTTGGATTCCACCTCCCTGCCTTTGTTTAGCTACTGTGTATAAATATGTCATGGAGAACTCACATTCTCTGCTGGAGGCTGGATGCTGGATTCTTGGAGATGATAGTCTCATTCAGCCCTGGGACCAAACCATGGATCCATTTGGTCCCAGTAAATCTCTCCCTTTCAATAAAATATTAAAAACTCTCTAATCTCTATCTTGCCTCAGTTTCTCTGGCATTACAAAAGATGTAATGTAAAAAAAATTTTAATTAAATGAAATAGTAAATTTTGAAAAAAAGTAAGAAGATCAGACTGTTTTTTCTAAGAACTATATATAGATGTATATAATTGGTCTCCAAATTTATCAGTCATGGAAATTCAGACTTTAAGTGTATATTGGTAATAAGTTCTAAGATTTTATTAATTAAAGATTAACTGGATTTTACACATAAATTGTATTGATAATGGTACAAAAAGTGGAAAATTTTCCCCATTTTAAAAAAGTGTCTGATAATTTAAAAAGGCGGAACAGGCCATAAATGAGCTTCCTAAGGAAATGCACTAGAACCAAACAGATTTACAAGTGAATTTTATCAAATATTATATCAGGTACAGATATATTATATCTAGGTAGATAGAGATAGCAAATGATATAAGTATACTGAAATTCTCTGAAATTTCAAAATTGGAGAAACACAGTTAAGTGATAATATTAGATTAGATCATAATCTCTAGATTTTGAATGAGAGAAGCCTCCTGGGAATAAAGCATATTGTTCAACAAAAGATATCTAGAGATCAGATAATTACATGAAACATCTGGAACTATCCTTTCTGGATAGTCTGTTCCCCTAAGCAATTATTTCTGCCTGCTCTGTTTTGGCTCTGCCCCTGAAAGCTAAGAGAGTGTTTAGTTAGTTCATACAACTGTTAGATGGAACTTAATGTAAATGTTTAAATTTTCTTGATTACTTTGATGACAAGTAAATCTCCCTTCTCAGAATTAGTCTATTGTGAGCCCTCTAAGTAATTTGATATGTACTTGACTTAATATAATCATGCCATTATGGCAATTGTGAGAAAAACTTTTTTGCATTGTTTAAACCTAAAGAAACTGAAGTGAATCCCTGATGCTAAGTGGATGAACCAGAAGCATCCAACAGCCAAATGAGACAGCTATCCCAAGATTCCAGATAAGGGCTGAGTCTACTATTTTAGCTTTTTCCTCTTTTTTCCCTTTTGTTATGCACCTAATTATTTCTTATTTGTTTTGTGATTTGATTTATCTAAATCTGAGAGAGCAAGATTGAGATCTCCCACTATTATAGTTTTGCTGTCTATTTCTTCTCGCAACTCTCTTAACTTCTCCTTTAGGAAGTTAGATGCTATACCACTTGGTGCATATATGTTTAATACTGATATTGCTTCATTGTCTATAGTACCCTTTAGCAAGATATAGTTTCCTTCCTTATCTCTTTTAATTAGATCAATCTTTGCTTTTGCTTGATCTGAGATAAGGATGGCTACCCCTGTTTTTTTGACTTCACCTGAAGCATAATAGATTCTGCTCCAGCCTTTTACCTTTACTCTGTATATATCTCCCTGTTTTAAATGTGTTTCCTGTAAATAACAGATTGTAGGGTTCTGACTTTTGATCCAGTCTGCTATCCGCCTCCTCTTTATGGGAGAGTTCATCCCATTCACATTTACGGTTAAAATTACTAATTCTGTATTTCCTGCCTTCCTAATATCCCCAGATTATACTTTTCTTTTTCTTGCCCTCCTTCCCTTCTTCCCTAGTATTAAACTTATTGTTCCCACTTATGTCATGCAGTTTTCCCTCTTTAGTATCCCTCCCTCCTCCTTTTGAATCCCTTTCCCTTTCTTATACCCTTCCCTTATTACTCTTTTTCCTTCTCCTTTTTCCTCTCCCACTTTTTAATGAAGTATGCACCTAATTATTAAGGGCTTGATTCAAGTGTTCATTGGCATGTTCTTACTCAGACATTTTTGTTCCCTCTCTTTTCAATAAATTACTTAGGATATACTTGCCTGAGAGATCTTCCTTCAATGAACTAACTCCCTGGGCAATATCTTGTGATATATACCTGCCTCTTCTTTATTGAATATAAGGACAGGGGTCCTTTGGTCAAAAGGAGGAAATATCAAAATATTTTGGACACCTTGTTTCCCAGAGGTAAGGCTCAGCAAGCAGACTGTGCCCTGGATTTGGTATAACAATAAACCTTTGTGCTGAGGATGATATCACCTGCTGGCAAAATGTATTGCTAGGAGCAGCACCAGGTGTTTGCTGAAGCATTTAGCTTTCTTTATTTCCCTTGACCATCCATCATATATCTGATGAGAGTAAATTCTGTATGACCTGAGTGAGCCCTGTAAAATTATGTAAAATCACACACAAAAAAATGTCTCCTTTGATCTACAAACCTAAATGGTTTTGTATCCTCTCAGAGCAAGATAAGCTTTCTTAAGGGAAGTCATAACCCCCAGCAATATCTCACATTTACTTGAGACTTCCCTTAGACATATATAAAATGAGTCTTCAGAAAATGACTTTTTGCAAATCACTTCTTCCTTGAGAATGGTATGCCCGACAAAAGAATCCCTCTTGATGCTTCTTTAACAATAAAGCTTTTTTACCATAACCTTTGGGTTTAGTGAATTCCTTCCCTCAGAACTAGTGCTTTGGAGAGAAAGAACCCCACCCATTCCAGCCTAACCTCTTCATCAGTACCCTCATCCTTATCATGTCCATAATCCCTGTTCCTTGTCACTGATAAGTACAGCACTCTATACCCATCACAGGACCCTAGTTATGTTCTCTATAAAGTGGCCATGACCCCTAAAGACAATGGCTTTTCCCACAGGATCAAAGAACACCTGTATTGTCCCAAGAAATGCTAATCATGAAGACTCTCTCAAGATCTAAGAATGATTATATTATGGGCCAATCCCTTTCATGTATATAAGTGACCCTAACTTTAGCATTTCTAAGCCCTGCTTCTTAGGAGGTGAGGCTTCCATTTGCAAATGCCATTTTTCTCACTCTTAATAATTAATTAGACTTCTATTTATGTCCCAACTCTCTCAATTTTAGCCTACTTTTTGTCATTTCAACCACCCAGAGGTTAGAAGGTAGTTCCAATTTGGTTGACAAGGCAGTTTTTTTAAATGTCATTGGCTAAATCTCCACTGATGTTCCCCGCCCCTCGCCCCCCATTACCATTAGTTGAGAATTAATATAGTTAGCCAGGCAACCAGGTGGCTGGGCCTAGAGTCAAGAAGAGTGGTATTTTTAAATTCAGATATGACTATGTGACTCTGAGCAAATCACTTAATCCTATTTACCTCAGTTTCCTCATTTGTAAAAATGAGCTGGAGAAGGAAATGGTGAACTCCTCTACTATCTTTGTCAAGAAACCTGCATTTGGGATTACAAAGAAACAGATATGATTGAACAACTGTTGTGCCATAGTTCCCTTTTATTGTCCTGACTCAATTTCCCTAAATTGTTCTGCCTCAGTTTCCCTGGTTGCAACCCTCCTTTTCTGCCCATTAGAACTGAGATAATTAGGGCTGTGGAGATCTGACATTCTAGAAGATAAGACTCCAGATGTCCTATTTCAGATACCTAATTGGCATTATTTATAACTCTAAGTTTCAGACTTCCTGGCTCTAAGCTGGACACCTCCTTAACTCCCAGTTTGTTAGAATTTATAGTCCTACCCCCCAACTTGTCAGAACCGGATTGATGGTCCCTGCCTGGAGATGCCTGCTTACCAGAGTTTGGACTCCACCCTTCTTTGTCTTACAGCCCCAAGCTTGGAGCCAAGGATATATATGTCATTGAGAATTCACATTTGCTGCTGGATGCTTTGGACATCAGCCCTAGGGGCAACATGCCTCCAGTACAATTCTCCCTTTCAAATAAATTATTAAAAACTCTCTAATCTCTATCTTGCCTCAGTTTCTCCGGCATTATGCAACAACAAATAGCCAGCTTTAAGTAGATTTTAGAAAGGGATATTTATATACTAAGATGGTACAAGGAGGTACAAAAATTTTCCCCAAAGGATCTGTGACATACTTTTCCAAAAATACATACAGAGACCCAGATAAAGTGGGTTCAAGTTAAGGGAGCACATGACAAAGTAATAACTCATAGTTAGAAATCATTTTCTTCTATTCATGGGATACTCAAGAAGTTATTCTGAAGTACTGTTCTGTTCTTGGATGTTAGACATTTTCCCTGTAGGAGAGAGACCTATAGGTTCTGCTTTAGACCCCACCTTTTCAAAGAAAAGCAAGATAGAAAATGGTCCTCCGTCCTGGGTGTATCGTTTCTACTTCAGCGAAGGTGACAAAAATTATAGAAAAGGAGGCAGAGAATACTAAGAATCACAGTTTTTGGAGAGTCTAAAAGACTTAATGGTTGATACTTTTAATCAGTGATTATCAGAATATGTTCAGGGATCCATAGAACCCTTTAGGAAATCTGTGAGGATAAAACTATTTGTATAACAATACTAATGTTATAATTTCTAATGTGGTAAGCCTTGCCATATAAACAAAAGCTCTTTTTTTTAGACCCAAAGGGGTGTAGAGAAGATTCTGGGAAATGGGAGAAGTAGATCAGAAAATTCCAAGCTCTCTAGATTTCTTCTGGGACACCTGAAAAAGATCTGAGGAAAGAAACCAGAACACACGTTTGGCTAGTGTGAAATGTAAATAACTCTAGACTAGCTTGATAAAACAACTGTCAGGGAGACATAAGGCTAGGTGGGTTGTGAGGTAAGCCTCAGCACTTGCCCCAGGCTGGATGGTATGGGGAGTTGGGCTTCTCAGTGAGAGAAGACTGAGGGAACCTCTGCTAGTAAGGGACACTGGGTCCAGTCGTGCTATCCAGACATGGCTCTGGTTGAGGAGGAACGAGCACCTACCTGGTGAGTGCAGAAGCAGTGAGGTGGGGATGCTACTGGCCATGGGAACTTACAGGAGGATAGAGTTCTTGGTTTTGGTTCCAGGTGAGAGGGGAGAACTGAAGGATGACTTGAAACCAGAGGCACCATCCTCCACATCCCAGGACTAGAAGTAATTACAATAACAAGCTGCTATAAATTTAAAAAAGACTTAGCAAAGGTGCAAGAACCCAACCATATAGAGTTACTGTGGGAATGGAGAAGACCAGGATTTGTTTTCAGTGGAGAATACTAAAGCAGAAAAAGTCTCTACTATCCCAAAGAGTAATATCAAATGGTCACTTGTCCCAAAAGAATTCATAGAAATCAATTGAGAGAGATAAAAGAAAAAAAAAAAGATTATGAAAAGAAAGCTAACCAACTAGAAAAGAAGAACCAGAATCTTTTTTTTTAATAATAACTTTTTATTGACAGAATCCATGCCAGGGTAATTATTTTACAACATTATCCCTTGTACTCGCTTCTGTTCCATTTTTCCCCTCCCTCCCTCCACCCCCTCCCCTAGATGGCAAGCAGTCCTATATATGTTAAATAGGTTACAGTATATCCTAGATACAATATATGTTTGCAGAACCAAACAGTTCTCTTGTTGCACAGGGAGAATTGGATTCAGAAGGTAAAAATAACCCGGGAAGAAAAACAAAAATGCAAATAGTTCACATTCATTTCCCAGTAGAACCAGAATCTTAAGGAAGAAAATGACTCTTTGAAAATTAAAATTGGGCAAAGGGAAGCCAGTAAAGTTATAAGAGACTAAGAAATAATAAAATAGAAAGAATGAAAAAATAGACCAGAATGTGAAACATTTCACAAGAAAAAACAATTGATCTGAAGAACTGGTCAAGAAGAGAAAACAAGTATAATTGGACTATCTGAAAGCTAGGACCAAAAAAACCAAACGCTATAAGAATGCAAGATATACTCGGGGCAGCAGAGATGATGGAGTGGACAGAACACCAACCCTGCAGTCAAGAGAACCTGAATTCAATTCCAGTCTCAGATATTTAACACTTACTAGCTGTGTGATCCTGAGCAAGTCACTTAACCCCAATTCCCTCATCAAAAAAAAAAAAAAAGTAATTGAAGAAAATTGTCCTGAAATGTAAAAATAATAGGAGGAAGTAGAAATAGAAAAAAAAATCCATTTATCACCTGAAAGAGTTCCTATGAGGATAACCTACAGGATATGAGGATAATATGAGGATAATTCTATAGGAATATAATAGCCAAATTCTGAAACCCTTAGCTTAAGCAGAAAATATTAATAGCAACAAGAAAAAACAACAATTTAAATATAGTGAAGCTACAATTAGAATTATGCAATACTTAACCATAACTATACTACAGAGAGGGTCAAATACCACAATCATTCTATGAGAAAAAAGAAAAATAACACATATATCACATTTAAATGAGACTGCATTATAATATTATTTCAGAGTTCTTCCTAGGAGGAAGCAGAGGGTGCAGACAAGTGAATTGCAATTTATAAGCAAAAAAAGAATTTTAAAATTGTTACAAAGGAAAAAATGTGTCTTTGATTAACATATCTCTTTACTCAAGGCCAAAGGAAACAGAACCTTCCTTTTCAGATAAGATTAAGATAAAGGGACAAATGATACTGTAATAAGAATCTTTCATTTTCCTTTTATAACATTTTGTTATATCATTTTTCATAGGTATTTGATGAACTATTTCCTGTTAATATTAATTTCTCTTGGCTAAAACCTGTTTCATGGAATGACAAAATAAAAGGAAAACTTTTTGACATTCTTTAGACAGGCAGCCAAAGGGGAATTTAAGTCTCCCAAAGTGATATAGGTATTTATGAAAGGCCTCTGTAAGTATGTCAATCAGTTCAATGAAAATCTTCTAAATACAGTTTAATCTGTAATTTACCTTAATACATCTGTCCAGTCTATTTAACTAGGTTTATTTCTATAAAAATGTATGAGATTATAATTCTGTTTAAATTTTTCAACTTTTATGATGTTGAAGGAAGCATAGGATTATAAATCGGTCTTTGTAAACTTTCAGAGCCTAAAATAATGTATGAGATTTCAATATGTAATTTATTTCTCTGCCTTTCTGATATAATTTTGTCTATAAAAAGCTTCATTAGAATCCTACTCTTTGTTCAGGGCTATTTTTCTACCTCTTAATGTATTTATGCATAATAAAACCTAGATTTTTATCTCTATAATTTCTGTATCACAGTAGAGGCATTTAGGCAGCAGTAACCTACTACATTCACTCAAAGAGGAGATATTTTTCTCATCGCAATACTTTTAAACTTTTCCTGAGATGTTCCATATGGCCAAATTTTGGGATACATTCTGAAAGTGGGAATTGTTATCATAATCTCTATTACATGGTCATGAAATCATGGACTTTATATTCCCCACAAAAAGATACAAATATATTCTTCTGTTATTTTTTAAGGTAAAAATTTTAGTTTGCTATACTCAAAATATTCTTATGCTGTAAATGTCAGTCAAGAATGGTTTTTTTAATCTTTTGCCTTTCTTTTTTATTATTATTATTATAATTAGAGCTTTTTATTGATCAACATATGCTTGGGTAATTTTTCAACACTGACTCTTGCAAAACCTTCTGTTCCTAATTTTCCCCTCCTTCCCCTCTCCCCCTCTCCTAGATGGCAGGCAGTCCCATACATATTAAAGTATATGTTAAATACAATATATGTATACATATTTATACAGTTATCTTGTTGCACAAGAAAAATCAGATTTAGAAAGAAGGTAAAAATAACCTGGGAAGAAAAACAAAACTGCACGCAAACAACAACAGAAAGAGTGCACATGCTATATTGTGGTCCACAATCATTTCCCAGTGTTCTTTCACTGGGTGTAGCTGGTTCTGTTCATCATTGATCAATTGGAACTGATTTGTACCAAATGGTTTTGATGACCGCTGCTTTATAATATAGCTTTAGATCTGGTACAGCTTTATTTGCTTTTTTTTTTATTAGTTCCCTTGAAATTCTTGACCTTTTGTTCTTCCAGATGTATTTGCTTTTTTTTTTTTTTATTAGTTCCCTTGAAATTCTTGACCTTTTGTTCTTCCAGATGTATTTTGTTGTTATTATTTCTATGTCAGTAAAATAGTTTCTGAAGAGTTTGATTGGTATAGCACTAAATAAGTAGATTAGTTTAGGTAGTATTGTCATCTTTACTATATTCACTCGACCTATCCAAGATCACTTGATATTTTTCCAATTGTTTAGATCTGACTTTATTTGTGTGGAAAGTATTTTGTAGTTTTGCTCATATAATTCCTGACTTTCCTTTGGCAGATAGATTCCCAATATTTTATACTATCGACAGTTATTTTAAATGTAATTTATCTTTGTATCTCATGCTGTTGGATTTTGTTACTGATGTATAAAATTGCTGATGATTTATGTGGATTTATTTTGTCTCCTGCAACCTTGCTAAACTTGTGGATTATTTTTAATAGCTTTTTAGTAGAATCTCTGGGATTCTCTAAGTATACCATCATATCATCTGCAAAGAGTGATAATTTGGTTTCTTCATTACCTAGCTTTAATCTCTTTCTCATCTCTTATTGATGAAGCTAGCGTTTCTAATACAATACTGAAGAGTAATGGTGATAGTGGGCAACTTTGTTTCACTCCTGATTTTATTGGGAATGGTTCCAGTTTATCACCATCACATATGATGCTTACTAATGGTTTTAAATAGATGCTACTGACTATTTTAAGGAAAAGTCCATTTATTTCTATATGCTCTAGTGTTTTTAATAGGAATTGGTGTTGGATTTTATCAAATGCTTTTTTCTACATTTGATGATCATATGGTTTTTGTTAATTTCATTATTGATATAATAAATTATGTTAATAGTTTTCCTAATATTGAACCAGCCCTGCATTCCTGGTTTAAACCCACTTGGTCATGGTGTATTATCCTGGGGATGATTTTCTGTAATCTCTTTGCTAATATTTTATTTAAAATTTTTGTATCAATGTTCATTAGGGAGATTGGTCTATAATTTTCTTTCTGTTTTCAACCTACCTGGTTTAGATATTAGTACTATGTATGTGTCATAAGAGGAATTTGGTAGGACTCCTTCATTCCCTATTTTTTCAAATAGTTTGTATCACATTGGAGTTAATTGTTCTTTAAATGTTTGGTAGAATTCACATGTAAATCCATATGGTCTTGGAGATTTTTTTCTTAGGGAGTTGATTAATAGCTTGTTCTATTTCTTTTTCTAAAATGGGACTATTTAAGTAATTTATTTTCCCTTCTGTTAATCTGAGCAATCTATATTTTTGTAAATATTTCTCCATTTTGCTTAGGTTATCAAATTCATTGGCATAAAGTTAGGCAAAATAACTCCTAATTTTTACTCTAATTTCCTCTTCATTGATGTAAGGTTCTTCCTTTTCATTTTTGAGATTAACAATTTGATTTTCCTCTTTCCTTCTTCTAATCAAATTAACTAAAGGTTTATCTATTTTGTTTTGGTTTTTTCCCCATAAAACTCTTAGTTTTATTTATTAATAGATCTAATAGATCTAATTAATCTAAATAATAGATCATCTAAAGAAATAAAATTTCCCTTATTACCACTTTGGCTACATCCCATAAATTTCAGTATGTTGTCTTATTATTGTCATTCTCTTGGATGAAATTATTGATCGTGTCTATGATATGATGTGTCTATGAGACTGTTTCACCCATTCATTCTTTAGGATGAGATTATTTAGTTTCCAATTGTTTTTTGGCCTATTTTCCCCTGGCCATTTATTGAAAGTAATTTTTATTGCATTATGATCTGAAAAAATGTATTTACTGCTTCTGCCTTTCTGCATTTGATTTTGAGGTCTTTATATCCTAAGATGTGGTCAATAGGTTCCATGAACTGCTGAGAAGAAAGTGTACTCCTTTCTGTCTCCATTCAATTTTCTCCAAAGATCTTTCATACCTAAAGTATTCTATTTACCTCTTTAACTTCTTTCTTATTTATTTTGTGGTTTGATTTATATAGTTCTGAGAGAGCAAGGTTGAGATCTTCCACTATTATAGTTTTGCTGTCAGTTTCTTCTTGCAATTCTCTTAACTTCTCCTTTAAGAATTTAGATGCTATACCACTTGGTGCATATATGTTTAATATTGATATTGCTTCATTATCTATGGTACCCTTTAGCAAGATATAGTTTCCTTCTTTATCTCTTTTAATTAGATCAATTTTTGCTTGATCTGAATGGCTTTTTTTACTTCACCTGAAGCATACTAGATTCTACTCCAGTCTTTTATCTTTACTCTGTATGTATGGCTCTGCTTTAAATGTGTTTCTTGTAAACAACATATTGTAGGATTTTGGCTTTTAATCCAGTCTGCTATCCATTTACACATTTTGGGAGAGTTCACCCCATTCACATTTACAGTTAAAACTACTAATTCTGTATTTCCTGCCATCTTATTAACCCCAAATTATACTTTTCTCTTTCCTTTTTCTCCTTTTCTTCTTCCCCAGTATTTTACTTATGAGCACTACTTGCCTCAAGAAGTCCTCCCCCTTTAGAGACCATTCCCCTTTCTTATGTCTTTCCCCTACTATTTCTGTTTTCCTTTCTATTTAGCTTACCCTTTCCCTTTTCCCCTTTCCACTCCCACTTTTCTATAAAGTGAGAAAAGTTTCTTGATGGAACCAAATATGACTAATATTCTTTCTTTGAGCCAAATCTGAAGAGAGTAAGATTCACACAATGTTCATCACCCTCCCTTCTTGCCCTCAATTATAATAGGTTTTCTTTGCCTCTTCCTGAGATGTAATTTCTCTTATTTTACCTCCATTTTCCCATTTTTTTTCTGGTACAATCCCATTTCCACCTCTAGTTTCTTTTTTATATTATAACACTAAAATCAGATTATGCATACACTCTCTTTGTATACCCATAACAGAAATACAATTCTCAAGAGTTCTTTTCTTTTTACCTTTTTATGCTTTTCCAAATATTATTCATAAATTTACAGGTATAGAAATTTTCCCATTTTTCTCTGATCTCAATGGGATCCAAAATTCCTAAAATTTTCTTTCCATTTCTTCCTATGGACTTTAATTAAAGTCTACCAGCTTAACATCTTAAAGATAATTTCAGAGTACCCTTACTAATTTCTCAGTTACTCACATTTGTATATTTCTCAATCATATCGTAAATCTATGCTCAGAACTAGTTCCTGCATTCCAGTAAATTCTAATTTGCAAATTAGTACTATACCAGTTAAGCTGAAATTGTCAACATGTTTCCCACAAATCAAAATTGAAACCCCTTAGAGATCAAAGAATCTGTTATAAGATTGTGCAAATAGAGACTGTTCCCTGTCAACTGGTTACCCAGCTTTTCTATTTTGAAAGAGATCTTCACTATCTTAAGAGGATTCTTGCCCTACCTGGATGGAATTAACTAGGACTTTTTACAGTTCCTCAGAAATTTTCTCATAGAATCAAAATCTATTTCAATTTCTATTATATGTATTTGCATTTAATTTATCTAGGCAATTTTGTTTTGTTTTGTTTTGTTTTTTGCTTTTCATTATCATATTTATTAGTATAAATGTTAGTGATTGAAAATGTGAATAATGCTAAAACTAGTTAGAATAGGTTATAATATAGTGCTTTTTTTTTAAAATAACTTTTTATTGACAGAACCCATGCCAGGGTAATTTTTTACAGCATTATCCCTTGCACTCATTTCTGTTCTGATTTTTCCCCTCCCTCCCTCCATCCCTTTCCCAAGATGGCAAGCAGTCCTATACATGTTAAATAGGTTAGAGTATATTCTAGATACAATATATGTGTGCAGAACCGAACAGTTCTCTTGTTTCACAGGAAGAGTTGGATTCAGAAGGTAGAAATAACCCTGGAAGAAAAACAAAAATGCAAGCAGTTTATATTCATTTCCCAGTGTTCTTTCTTTGAGTGTAGCTGCTTCTGTCCATCCTTGATCAATTGAAACTGAATTAGATCTCTTTATCGAAGAGATCCACTTCCATCAGAATACATCCTCATACAGTATCGTTGTTGAGGTATATAATGATCTCCTGGTTCTGCTCATTTCACTTAGCATCAGTTCATGTAAGTCTCACCACTCTTCTCTGTATTCATCCTGCTGGTCATTCCTTACAGAACAATAATATTCCATAACGTTCATATACCACAATTTACACAACCATTCTCCAATTGATGGGGAACCATTCATTTTCCAGCTTCTAGCCACTACAAACAGGGCTGCCACAAACATTTTGGCACATACAGCTCCCTTTCCCTTTTAAAAACTCTCTTTGGGAATGTTTGTAGCAGCCCTATTTGTAGTGGCTAGAAACTGGAAAATGAATGGATGCCCATCAATTGGAGAATGGCTGGGTAAATTGTGGTATATGAATGTTATGGAATATTATTGTTCTGTAAGAAATGACCAGCAGGATGAATACAGAGAGGACTGGCGAGACTTACATGAACTGATGCTAAGTGAAATGAGCAGAACCAGGAGATCATTATACACTTCGACAACGATATTGTATGAGGACATATTTTGATGGAAGTGGATCTCTTTGACAAAGAGACCTAACTCCCGTTTCAATTGATAAATGATGGACAGAAGCAGCTACACCCAAAGAAAGAACACTGGGAAACGGATGTGAACTATCTGCATTTTTGTTTTTCTTCCCGGGTTATTTATACCTTCTGAATCCAATTCTCCCTATGCAACAAGAGAACTGTTCAGTTCTGCAAACATATATTGTATCTAGGATATACTGCAACATATCCAACATATAAAGGACTGCTTGCCATCTAGGGGAGGGGGTGGAGGGAAGGAGGGGGAAAAAATCGGAAAAGAAACGAGTGCAAGGGATAATGTCAATATAAAGTAATCATTAAATAAAAATTAAAAAAAAATCTCTTTGGGGTATAAGCCCAGTAGAAACACTGTTGGATCAAAGGATATGCACAGTTTGATAACTTGGTGTATGGTGTTAAGTGTGGGTCAATGCCTAGTTTCTGCCATACTAATTTCCAATTTTCCCAGCAATTTTTGTCAAATAATGCACTCTTATTCCAAAAACTGGGATCTTTGGGTTTGTCAAACACTAGATTAGACAATTTGGTTTTGTTAAATTATTCACAGTATTGTGATTATGATGGAAGACTAGTATTCTATAAGAAATGATGAACAGAATGTTCTCAGAAAAACCTGGAAAGTTCAATAAAAGTAAAATGTACTGTTTACAAAATGATAGCAATGTTGTGACAATGTGAGTTGATCATTATCAGCTCTGAATGACTTTGCTATTCTCAGCAATGCTATAATCCAGGATTACTCTAAAGGATTTATGATGAAAAATGCTATCCATATCCAGAGAAAGAACTGGTTGTGTATAAATACAGATTGAAGCAAAATTTATTTTTACTTTATTTTTCTTGAGGGTTTTTTTGGGGGGTGAGAAGGGAGATCTGTTTTCTTTCACAACATGACTTATATGAAAATGTTTTGCATAGCTTCACATATGCTTTCTCGATGGGGAGGGATGGTGAGAAGGGAGGAAAGGAGAGAATCTGGAACTCAAAAGCTTTAAAAACAAATGCTAAAAATTGTTTTACATGTAATTGGGGGAAATAAAATATTAAATTTACAATCCCAGAAAAAAACAAGTGAGATCTCAAAATGATTACTGACCACTCAAAAAAGAATATTATTAGTATTTGTCCAGATCAGACCAGACCAGTCATGAATTTACATAGGGAGGGTAGCCAAGATTGTGCCACAATGACAAATAACAGAAAGACCAGCCGGTTGCTTATTTGTCAGTGGGAAAATGAAGTGAAAGAGTACAGCGTTTAAAAAATACCTAGTCTTTCCTGTTAAAAACCAAGAGTTTCTCAGGCCAGGTCTTACTTTTGATTTCTAAATCACAGTGCCTTATGAGCAAGATTAATGCACTTGCTAGACTGAACACTCTGGAATTCAACATTTTCTGTCTGATTATTCAGGGGAAAGAGATAGACAAACAATACAGACAACATAAGCAAGTACACAGAACACCAATCTGTCTCAGTTATTTGTAATGTTTTATACATGTAATATTTTATTTTTTTCCAGTTACATGTTAAAGAAATTTTTAAACATTTTTTGATCACATATTGTAACTTGTTCAGTCATTCTCCAATTTGTGGATATTGCCTCAGATTGTGATTCTTTGCCACCACAAAAAAATCTTTAAAAAATTTTTATACATCCTTAGAACTTCCCAGCTATGTTACTATCCTCTTAGATCTACTAGAGAGAAGGCAAAAATGAGTCAAGTCCAGGTAGGACAGATCTGTGCTCCATCTTTGAATAGTATATACTCTAAACCTGTTAAATATCTAAGTGTTACAGGTAGTGGTCCTGTGAGCCCCAAATTCTAATTCAATGTATAATAAAAGGACTGTGAGGTACTCTAAACACTTTAAATTTATCAGGGAATCCAAGGGTCTCTAACTGGGTCCAAAATCTTCCTTATGATTAGGGACCCTACCCTTAGGTGCTAGCTTTTTTTACACACTTGGGAAAGAACTAAAATAGAATGAGGTAGTCCAATTTCATAACTAATTAACACCAGAATCAGGGAAAACTCTATGTTTGGTTGAGGACATGTCCATCAGTTATAACCACTTTGCCAGAGACTTTTCAATTATTAGTTGCAGGTTTTATCCAGTCCAGGCATTCTACTTACACCTTAATAGAGATTTTCATAGGAAATCAAACATCCAGTGTTTGGATCAATGATATTCTAGGAAATATGGAAGTAGAAGAAAAAGGAAAAGTCACAATGGAGCAGTGACAACGATTCATGAAAATGAAGGTTATGGTTGCTCTAATCAGCAAATTTCGATTCAATTTAATGGGCTTTTCTTTAACAGCTATATGATTTTATTCTATATTCTACAATGATACCATTAATGCATAATATTAATATCACTAATATATAAGAAGTTATTTGGTTTTAACACATACAACTCTTATCCATACATAACTAACTTAATCTTAATACTATTCTGCTTAATTCACTAATATTGTCATGGATATCTATGAAATCAACATAAATTGAGTAAAGGCTGATTAATATGAGTAGAGGGTACAAAAATGATTGTCACAGGTTCCATACATATATTACAGCCGAACATTCTCATTTCTTTGCTATATGAGGCTAAAACTGGAAGGAGGATAAAAACACAAATGATGGGGGAAAACATCTGCAAATGTGTTTATAACAAACACTTTTTTACTATCGAGGGCAGTGAACCCACTGCATATAAACTGAACAACACAGGTCTTAATATATAATAGAAGAAGTGTAAATGTCACTTAAAAAAAAGATATTGAAAAGCAGTAGGATTGAAACAAATATGCAAAAAAGACATCAATATCATTTTGAGAATAATAAGGAATCAATATTCAAGCTACCTGACACCTTATCATTACCAAAAAAAAAAGTTAAAAAAATAACTGAGAACTCATTTAGATAAAGTTTTATGAGAATGATTTAGATATAAATAAAATTCATGTTGATGATGGTATCAAAAGGAAGAAAACTTTTACAAGCAATTGTACAATAAGTCTCAACTTTATCATAACTTAATGAAAACTTATGATTCTACTATCCTCATTTTCTAATTTATTCAAGCAAAATTTCACCATAAAAGATCTTCAGTATCAAGGTGCCTTCTATGCATATAATATCAAAATTATACAAGATTTTTGGAAGACTATAACCAGAGATAATTCCATTCAATAACTAATCTGATTTATAGTATCAGACTAAATATAAAGCAAGGAAATGTCTGTTATCTAGAGGTATTTGCTATTTACTGCCGTGGAAAAGATACAATGAAGAGATTACATTGAAGAACTCATTATATATGGCAAAGTCTTCCAGATGATGCTGGGAATAGATGACATTGCACTATTACATCAAGCCCCAAAATATTGCAGAACCTCTTAAATAATCACTCAAAATAATTTGGCCTAACTATCCACACAAGAAAAATCAAGTGGATAAAGAATGCTTATATTCAAGCCATATTACCAAGTTGGGTGGAACTTATAAAGTCAAGAAGACCCATCTTTAAAATCAGCCTTAGACATTTAATATCTGTATAACTCTGGACAAATCATTTAACTACTAAAGAAACCTGAGCTTTTTAAACTGCAAAATGGGTGTAATAATAGCATCTTCCTTACAAAGTTATTTGCATCAAATGAAAAAATAAAAATTATAAAGTACTTAGCACAGGGCATAGGCATAGAGTAGGTGCTTTAAAAATGCTTAATCCCTTACCTTTCCCTCCTCCCAGTTTATCAATTATTGATATATTACACAATATCTAGAGGATAACCTGGATCCTGTGAAAATTTGGTTTGAATTTGTGCTAAATGGGGATTGTTTTAAGGAACTGGATTTTTTTGCCTAGAGAAAAGGAAACATTTGGTTTTAAATATTAAAAGGGTTGTCCTGTGGGACATGTTCTGCTTGGCCCCAAAAGGTGGAACTAGGAGTGATAGATGGCAGCTACAAAGACATGAATTTAGGCTTGAGGCAGATAAAAACTGTATAATACTTAGCTCTATTCAAGGGTAGAATGAACTGTCTCAGAAGATGGTGAATAGACTCCCCCTCATTAAAAGTTTTAAATGAAAAAACCCAAAGGATTACTTGTTAAATATATCACAGAAGAGATTGTTATTATGTTTATAGCATTGGTTGGACTAGCAGATCTCTAAGGTCCTTTTCAGCTCTGAAATTCAGTGAATTAGCCACATGTTGAACATTGACTTTTATACTCCTCTTGTGTGTGTTATGGTGGATTTATTTTGTGTGAACACTAAGGGGCACTAATGTTCAGCATAATGATGGTATTCCATGTGGGTTCCTTACCATGGTGTGAGTTTGGAGTCTATATATTTAATGTTGCATTGATTTTGCTACTCAGTAATAAAGCTCATAAATGATAAATCCTGCTCACCCTTTGCCTGTTGTTGATATTACCTCTGAAAATTATTAGTCTTTTCTGTAGTGTTTCATCTGCCAACACAAATGAGTCATCCACAATTCCCCAGAGTAGGTATCATCATCAGAACTTGAACACTTCTTCTGTCTTCTGGTTTTTGTCTTTCCATTATATTAGGCTGTCTACATAAAAGAATAAGTAACAACATAAATGCCTATCGAGCAGGTGGAGAGCATAGCTGTCTCTGAGTTTCAAGGGGGAAGGAGACACCAAACATCCCTGACAGATTTTGTCATAGACACATGCTAGACTGATAAAAATAATTCTTTCCCAAAATTCTTTCTAACTTTTAGCTATTTGGACTGGATCTTGGTTGAGTTTTTTTCAGTAGTCTTCAACTCTTTGTGATCCCATTTGGGTTTTTTTTGGCAAAGATACTGAAGTGGTTTGTCATTTCCTTTTTCAGCTCATTTTATAGATGAGGAAACTGAGGCAAGTCCAGTTACACAATTAGTAAGTACTTGAAGCAGATTTGAAATCATGAGATGAGTTCTAAGACCAGTGATTTATCTACTTCTTTACCCCTTGGACTGGGTCATCTCCAACCGTAGAAACTATTACTCTCATGCAGCAACTTTTAATAATTTCTCCCCAGAAGATTACAGATTTGGAGCATTTCATAAACTCTCAGACTCAGTTGATATGTTGATTAGTTTTGTTAAACTGCTTTTTTTCCTCTTTCTTTTTTATTCTTTATTACCAGAGATGACTCTGTGGGAAAGAACTGGGAAGGAGGAGATATTTGGAAATGAAAGTGATACAAAAACCAAAGATATCATTAAATGGTTCTTTAATAAGAAAAGAAAAAGAAAGAGCCATATCCCTCCACCCTAAATCTCAGGGTATTCCATTCTTGAAGGAGATTGTGGTAAATCTGTGTTTGGGCCCAAAATATTTTCTTACTTTTCTCTTCCACTGTTTAAATTGAATTTTTAATATGGTCTTTGGCAGATTAAGTTGTGGTACATCAGCAAAATGGAATGCCCCTGGACCGGCAAAAGGAAAGATATGAAGAATACAGAGAAATGTGGAAAGACTCAATAATATAAAGTGAAGAAGGAAGAATTAGAACATAAATTGACTAGAACAATACTTTTCAGGTCTTTAAACAGAAAAAAAGATTAGGCGTTACAGAGTAAATAAATGGTTATTTTTATTTTGCTAAAATGTATATTATTGTCCTACACTCCACTGGAACTGTGATCTCATCCATGTGAGTGTCCCCTCTATCCTATATGATTCATCTAGCATCTTCTTCCTCTTAAAAAAATCAAAATGTTGTCAGATTTTATGGTTTCATTTGAGGTTTTATTCTATATGTTATTTATTTGTATTGAGACATTAAATTTAATTCAATTTCAATTAAATTTAACAAAGACTTCCTCAGTATTTACTGTGAGCAAAACATTGCACCAGGACTGGGAAAGACATAAAATAGAAATTAGATTCAATCCCTGATTAATTAGCATGACAGAACTGACTTGAAAACGACAAATGACCCAGTGAGCAAAGAGTTTCAAAGGCAAGAAGCTCTAGGTTCAAGTCCTACTTCTGAATACACTGATGAATCTTTTGATCTATAAGTACCCCAGACAACACTTCTAGCAAATTGTAAAGAAATGACTCATCTACGATTTTAAAATAGTATTTTATTTTTCCAATTACATGTAATGACAAATTTTAACATTCATTTTTTGTGTAATTTACCTTTAATGAGAGAATTTAATACACAAATATTAAATTAAACCTAATAATGTAAATTATTTCATTGCACTATTTTCTTTTTTCTGCAGCACATAAATACAAGCATATTTTGATCTATAAACAGTAGTAAAGTATAATATTAACTGTGCTTAGGGTTTTTGTTTGCATAACTAATGACTAATGTTTAATTCTTCTAGGTAAAAACTTTTCAAAAATATAATTGTTATCATTCTTTTTTTTTTTTTAAATGTTGAGTTCCAAATTTTCCCCCTTCTTTCCTCACTTCCGTCCTCCCTAAGATGACAAGCAATTTGATAAAGGTTACATATGTGCAATTATGTAAAACATATTTCCACATTAGTCATATTGTGAAAGAAGATACAGACCAAAAGAAAATATGATCATATTGGGAAGGTTTCTAGCTTATTGTATTCAGATGTTACCAATTCATTCTCTGGATGTGAATAGCCTTTTTAGAGTCCTTTGGAATTGTCTTGGATCACTGTATTGCTAAGAATAGCTAAGTTATTTATAGTTGAACATATAGTGTTGAGCATACAATAATTGAGAATACAGTGTTGCTATTACTATATACAGTTTTCTCTAATCAAGTGATTTTTTTCATATGATTATAGATGGCTTTGATTTTCCAAATTTTCTCCCTTCTTTCCTCACTTCCGTCCTCCCTAAGATGACAAGCAATTTGATAAAGGTTACATATGTGCAATCATGTAAAACTGCCTGTTTATATCTGACCATTTATTAATTGGGAAGTGATTTATATGCTTAAAATTTTGAATCAGTTCACTGTATATTTGAAAATTTTCCTGTATATTTCCTGTAAAAATTGCTTCCCAGCTTTCTGTTTTCCTTCTAGTCATGTATCCATTGGTTTTGTTTGTATAAAATAAATAAAATAAAACCTATTAATTTAATATAAAAATTATCCATTTTGTATCTTCTGCTTTATCTCTCTTTTGTTTGATCATAATTTTTTTTTCTCTTCCATAAGTCTGACAGGTAAACTATTCCTTCATCTCCTAATTTTCTTATGATATTATTTTTTGGGTCTAAATTATGTACCCATTTTGACCTTATTTTAGTATATGGTATGAGATGTTGGGCTATATCTAATTTTTGCCATACCATTGTCAAATTTCCCAGCAATTTTTGTCAAATAGTTGAATTCTTCACCCAGAAGATGGGGTCTTTGGGTTGATCAAATTCTAAATTACTATGGTCATTTACTACTGTCTTGTGTACCTAATCTATCCCACTGATCCACCATTCTATTTCTTAACCAGTACCACGTAGTTTTGATGATTACCACTTTATGATATAATTTGAGATCTGCTATTGCTAGGTCAAATCTTTTGGATTTCTCACCCCCCACTCCCATTAATTCCCTTGATATTCTTGACCTTCTGTTCTTCCAGATGAATTTTGTTATTTTTTCCTAGCTCTATAAAATAATTTTTGAGAGTTTGGTTAGTGTGGCACTGAAAAAGGAAAGTATTTTAGGCAGAATTGTCATTTTATTGTCCCTGTCTATTCATCTGCAATTGATATTTTTCCAGCTTATATTTGATTTTGTGTGCAGTGTTTTTGTAATTATGTTCATATAGTTCTTGGGTTTTTCTTGGCAAGTAAATCCTAAAGAATTTTCTATTGTCTACAGTTATTTTAAATGGAATTTCTCTATTCTTGCTTTTGGGCTTTGTTACTTATATATAGAAATGCTGATGTTTGTGTTTGTTTTATATCTTGCAACTTTGCTAAAGTGAATTATTTCAAGTAGTTTTTTAGTTGATTCTCTAGGATTCACTAAACTTACCTTCATATCATCTACAAAAAGTGATAATTTTGTTTCCTCACTGACTATTCTTATTCCTTCAATTTCTTTTTCTTCTCTTATTGTTATAGCTAACATTTCGAGTATGATATTGAAAAATAGTGATGATAATGGGCATTCTTGCTTCACTCCTGATCATATTGGGAAGGCTTCTAGCTTATTGCCATTACACATAATGTTTATTAATGGTTTTAGTTACATATCATTTCAAAGAAATTTCCCTTTATTCCTATGCTCTCTCGAGTTTCTTTTTTTTTTTTTTAATAGGAATGGATTCTGTATTTTGTCAAAAGTATTTTCAGCATCTATTGGGATAATTACATGATTTCTGTTGCTTTTGTTATTGATTTGGTCAATTATACTGACAGTTTTCCTAATATTGAACTAGTCCTACATACCTAGTATAAATCTTACCTGGTCATAGTTTATGATCCTTATGATATATTACTATAATATCCTTGCAAGCATTTTATTTTTAAAAATTTGCATCAAAATTCATTACAAAAATTGGCCTATAGTTTCTTTTTTTGTTTTAGGTCTTCTTGATGTAGGTGTCAGCATCATATTTGAGTCATAAAAGGAATTTGTTAGTACTTGGCTCTCTACATTGATAGAGTTCCTCCACAAAAGGTTTTCGCATCAATGAAATCATTATTATAATAATAATGATGATGATGAAATTTTAAAATTGTGGGGTAGAGACAGGGCAAGTCACCTTTTGGTGATTCAGATTTTTTTTAAAGTAGAGAACAGCCACAAATCTGTTTTTAATATATTTTCCCCAATTTTATATCCTCAAAGACCTGAGCAGCTGTCCACCCATAAATGACATTCAGGTTTCCATGACACATCTTCACTGGTTTTTCACAATGGTTCTTTGCTCTGAGCATCTTCATTTTAATGATAATTTGGATTCCACCCTTGAATCCTTAGGATTTGATAGTTAAACTTCTATTTAACTTTACTAGTTTCCTGTTCATCTCCTCACCATAGTCCT
The DNA here is from genome assembly GCF_016432865.1 of Antechinus flavipes. NCBI lineage: Eukaryota > Metazoa > Chordata > Mammalia > Dasyuromorphia > Dasyuridae > Antechinus > Antechinus flavipes. The sequence goes on along the minus strand of NC_067400.1, from coordinate 323,002,467 downwards.
AGGTTTGAATATTTTTTCCCTGCTTCTCTCTCCACTATTGTTCAGTATCTCAGTCTTTAGCATCATGATTGGCTCATAGTAAACATTTCATAAATGCTGTCTTCCTATCTGTCTATCTATCCATCTACTTATCTATCTATACATCTATATATTTATCTATCTACATATCTATTCATCTACTTATCTATTTTTCTACCTACACTATCTATCCATCTACTTATCTATCTACCTATATCTATCTACATATCTATCCATCTACTTACCTATCTATCTATCTATCTATCTACTTATCTATTTATCTACCTACATTATCTATCCATCTACTTATCTATCTACCTATATCTACCTACATATCTATCCATCTACTTACCTATCTATCTACTTATCTATTCATCTACCTACATTATCTATCCATCTACTTATCTATCTACCTATATCTACCTACATTATCTATCCATCTACTTACCTACCTATCTCTCTCTCTCTCTCTCTCTCTCTCTCTTTATCTATCTAGTTATCTACCTACATATCTATCCATCTACTTACCTACCTATCTATCTATCTACTTATCTATTTAGTTATCTACCTACATTATCGATCCATCTACTTACCTATCTATCTACATATATATATCTACATATCTATCCATCTACTTATCTATCTATTTATTTACTTATCTATCTAGTTATCTACCTACATTATCCATCTACTTATCTATCTATCTATCTATCTAGTTATCTACCTACATTATCTATCCATTTACTTATCTATCTATCTATTTATCTATCTATCTACCTACATTATCTATCCATCTACTTACCTATTTATCTACTTATCTATTTATCTACCTACATATCTATCCATCTACTTACCTACCTCTCTATCTATCTATCTACTTATCTATATATTTATTTATCTACCTACCTACCTACCTACCCATCTATCTTCTTCATTCTTACAAGAGCATTCCTACAATTCCTCACAAGAGCAGAACTTAGACAATAAACTTGGAAGCTAAAGCTTAAAAAGTAGATAAATAAAATAAGAGAACTAGATGGAAGCATCTCTGTTTCAAAATTCCTAAGTTTCTCTCTCTCTTCATTCATTATGATGTCACTTTGTATTTTCTTCCTTCTGGTATCCATCGACTTGGCAACTTCTCCTCATAGGATTCTGAAGATCAACGACAGGTCATGGATAGCCAGCAGGGAGGAGAGAGTCCAGCACCGGCTCTATTCTCCCCTGGGGGTCCTAAGTGTCTGGTCATGCACCCCAGGAGGCCGGCAGTGCCCCACAGGAATATACGTCACTCCTGGGCTCCATCTAGCATTTTTGCTGCCTTCAATGTTGTGCTGTTGATTACCATCAGTGGTCTGTTCTTCTCCTTTCCGTGAGTGGGTCTTTCTTGATTCTCTGCTTCTGACAGAGCTCCCCGTCTCACATGGCCCAACTGGCTGCCCTTTCTCTTTGTAGGAATACTGAGTGGAAAGGGAGGGTCTGCTAGAGGGTGCTAGATACTCCCTCATCTCTCACGGAAATCGCAGCATCTCACAGATACCCATGGCTTCTCCCAAACAGTGAGATACTTAACTTCCTTCAAGCCAATGCTGCTATTCCTGTAGTCTTCAGGGCTGGTCTAGGGCAACCTCCCTGTCCTTCTCCAGAGTCCATCCAGATACTTCAAGGCCCTGAATGGGTTTAAAAAAAAAAGGACCATATTTCTTGATCCTTGTTCATCAGAGTTACCAAGAAGGACAGGAATTCTCATCCCTTGCTGCCTTAGAACAGGCCACCACCTGACTTGGGCCCAGGTGGAATGAATGAGACAATAACCAATTCTGAAAGTTTACATTCAATATACTTTCCTTTTAGTCCTACTGAACCCTGTGGGTTGAAGTGAATTGGGAGGGGAGGGAAATATATAGAGGGGTGGAGGGAAGACTGGATACTTAGCCCGGCATTGGTTCTGTTTTCAGTTGCAGGTGGCTTGCTCAGCATGGTGACTGGATATCTCCCACCATCACTGGCTTCCTTTTTGTTCCCACTGTGGTCAGTCTCATTTTTCTCAATTTCTCTGATCCTGGCATTCTCCACCGAGGTGAGGTCCCCCCACCTACCTGAGTCCTCTAGGAAGTAAAAGGAGGTGGGAAGGAGGAGGAGGGTTAGTGGCTATAGATCAGGCAAACCACGGAGATCTAAAACTCTCCCTTCTTTGTGCCTCAGTTTTCCAGAATACCTGCCTTTTTCTCTTCTGCTTCTAACAGCTGCATTTCCTAAACTATCAAGCAATGACACAGGGAGTACCTGAGGCCAAAGTGGGTTTCTGCTTTTGGCTGGAAGCGAAGAGACCCAGAATCTCTTCCTGACTGTCACTAATTGGCTGTGCAAGCTTGGGAAGTCATTTTCCCACTTGGGATAAAGGATTCTGCAACTGTAAAAGGAGGAAACTAGTCTGGATGACTGAACATGGGAAGGAAGAGGAGGGGAGAAACTTAGCAGTTGTGGAGCAGGATGATAAAAACTTGCTCCTTCTTCCATCCCACTAGATCCCTCCTTCCTTTCCTGATAACCCCCATTTTTTCCCTTTTCCTACCTGCCCCACCCCCTTCAAATTAAAAAGGGCAGGCCAATGATAACTCCAAAATCCTTGTTTCTAAATCAAAACTTCTCCTGCTGGAAAATCCACATACTCAGGTATCCCTGTAGGGTTGTGCCCTGGGTCTGGATGCCATGTGGGAATGTTTCTGCTGTACCTCTTCTCCATAGACAGTTCTTTCCCTCCTAGGAGGATTTTTCAGACCTGCAAGGTCTCAGGTTTCCAGTATATTTTTCTGGTGACCAACTGGTTGGTAAGCATCATCTGGCACTTCCTGCTTTTCTCTCTGTCAGGCTCTGAGTGGCAATGCCCACTGGCCATCAAGGTGGTATGGGTGAACCGGAGAGCTTTCCGCCTGCAGTGGTGCCAGAGGTGTTGCTACCACCGGCCTCCCCGGACCTACCACTGTCCCTGGTGCAACATCTGTGTGGAGGTAAGTCCTGGATGGGCATCTAAACTGGCTTCATGACCCTATCAGCCAAACTGAAATGGATATACCAACATCCCACATTTCCTATTGTACCTTCCTCAGAACAACTTCTGTGAGGTAAAAATTGAAAGCATTATCTCCATTTTCCAGATGAGGAAACTGAGACTCAGTGAGGTCATATCCTTTTCTCAGCAAATCTATTGATTTTTCTTGTACATCAGCACAGCTCCTACTATATCACATTGACACAATTATGGAGAAAACCTTTTAAAAATGTTCCAAAACATGTCTCCCATCAGCTAACTCCACTACAGTAGGAAATATGTATGTGTCAGACATGCTTATAAAAGTTAGAGATGCAGGAGAGCCCAGGTGTTGGAAATCAGGGAAATTGGGAGAACTGGGTTTGATTTCCACTGATTCTGGAGTCAGAAGATGTGAGTTCAAATTTTACCTCTGACCCTCACTACCTATGTGATCTTAGGCAACTGACTGAACTTCTCTGTGTTTGGTTTCTTTTTTTTTTTTTTTATCTCTAAAGGTGTGGAGGTTGTACTTGGTACCCTTCTTGTTTTAAATTTATAATTCCTCTTCAGATCTTTATGTCGTCATCTGAAAAATGAATCATATAGATAGGTGATTTCAAAGAATCCTTCCTGAGAGTTTGGGTAGTCTAGAACACAGAGGTTCTTAGCTTTTTTGAGTCAAGGGCAACCTCCTTTGGTAGTCTGGCAAAGCCTTTTTAAAAATTGATCATTGAAGGAAAAAGATAAATTTCAGTGAAAGAATGGTGAAAAAGAGATGTAATTTTTATTCCAGAGCAGTTAGGTAGTGCAAATGGATAGTGCAAATGAAGTCAGGAAGATAATTGTTCCTGAGTTCAAATCTAACTTCAAACACTTATTAGTTGTATAACTCTGGACATATCACTTTACCCTATTTGCCTCAGTTTCTTCATCTGTAAAATGAGTTGGAAAAGGAAATTGCAAACCACTCCAACATCTTTACCAAGAAACCCCAAATGGGGTCACAAAGAGTCAGATATGACTGAGCAAAAATTTTTATCTCACCCAACTTCACAAATCCTGTGAAACCTACTTAAATACTTCAGACCTTGCATTAAGAATCTTTGGCTTGAAATTTGCATATTCTATATTTACACAAACATAGTTACATCTCTTTTGGGGCATGGACAAATGTGATACTATTAGCCTTCTTCATCTCATCTGAGGAGATTATGTAAGAGTGTGTGCTTGTGTCAGTGCATATATAGGAATGGGATGAAGGCAGAAATAGTCCAAGGTGAAGAAACTCTGTCTCTTGCTGACTCAAGTCTTTGGGAGGAAAAACTCCCAAGTTTCCAAGACAGGGGACTTTCTTAGAACAATAATCAAAACCTCATTTACAGCACTTTTATAATTTTATCATTTTACAGCATTATTTTATCAAATAGCTTTTCATTCATGTTCTAATGAGATATGTAGAAAACCCTTTCAATCCTTAAAATTCTATATAATTGCCAGCTATTATAGTTTCTTATTTGCTTTCCTCATGCCAACTCTTTTGGATAGGCAGGAACAGTATAATTAGCATCTTCATTTTATAGTTAGGGAAATCACCACTCTGAATGGTGATATGTTTTGCTCAGAGTATGTACCTCCTGATTTCTGCTCTGGCAGCTCCAGGCTGCCTCTCTGAAAGGATAAAGTGGGCAGGGAACAAAAGTTGTTGACTAATTTACCTCTGGATTTCTTCCTACGGATGGAAGGGGGGAAAATGAATCCAAAGGAAAGGATTTGACAATGAGTGGGAGATAAAGGGAAAGGAACGAAGAAGGGTTTGAGGCTTAGGAATTCCTTAGTTGAGCACCGGGCCCAATTCACTCCCTTCCTCCTAGGATTTTGATCACCATTGTAAGTGGGTCAACAACTGCATCGGGCAACGCAACTTCCGATGCTTCATGCTGCTGGTGGTCTCGCTCTGCCTCTACACGGGATCCCTGCTTTCTTCCTGCTTGGCTTTCCTCATCCGAACTTCCCAACAGCCCTTCTCCGTGGATAAGGCTTTTGCGTATCCTCTTCAGGGTCACTGGGGCTGGGGCTTCCTGAAAGAGGATGTGGTGTGAGAGCAAGGGCAGGAGAAGGGAAAGGACAGCAGGCAAAAAGGGGGAGATGTCAGGGAGAGGCCCGTGCACACAGACAGGGGAGGGAAGGAATAAAGATAAACGCGCTTAAGACTGGGAAGAGGAAAGAGGATGGGAAAAGGAGCATGAGGTTAATGAGCGCAGGGAATGGGGGAGGGAGAAGGGAGAGGGGAGTAGTCAGAGAAGGAGGTAAGGACAGGGAATGAAGAGGAATAAATACAGGGAAGGGTTGAGGGAAGGATTCTATGGACCAGAAGGAGGAATGAGAAATGGGAAGGGATCAGAAAGGAAAGGAGTGAAGACGGAATGATGGGTCGGGGAGTTGTAAGGCAGGAGGAGTCGGAAGGGGCAAAGGACTAGGAAGGGAGCAGGATGGAGGGAGGAGGGGAAAGGGACCAAGGAGACAGGGAATGGGCGGGGAAGGGGCAGGAGGACAGTCGGGAAGGACGAAGGACTCGGAGTTCTCTGGCCTTAGCCCAGCTGCCAGGATTGTGGTCGCTATCCCCGCGGCTGCCTTCCTGTTGCCGCTGCTGCTGCTGCTGGGGATGCAGGCTCTGTCCGTTAGCTCGGCTGAGCGCTCCTACGAGGTCAAGGTGCTGCCGGATGCTTGAGCTTCGGGGTGGGGCTGGGGCGGAGGGTTAATCTCCGGAGGGGCTCCATATTGCCAGTTTTGCCTCAGGCATCGACAGGCTGCGATACTCTGGGCAAGCTGCCGCTTCTCATCCTCAGTTTTCTCATCTGTAAAATGGGAATCATAATGGCACTTACCTCCCAGGGTTGTTTGTGGAAGCAAAATGAGATGACATATAAAATGCCCTGCAGACCTTTTATAGTCATTAAGCACACCCCATCTTCTCTGCAAGGAAGGCACTGTGCTGGGTGCTGGGAACCCAACAGCCTTCAAGGTGCCAATATTCTAATGAGGAAAAAGTTTGGGAGAGGGGGAAGAAAGCTAAAACAAGTATTATCAAATGACTATAAATACAAGACAATGCAGTAAGTAGTAAACTGACCAACTTTCTTCTTGCCTCTCCCAGTGCCGTTACCTGCAGGGTTATAATCCCTTTGACCAGGGTTGTGCCAGCAACTGGTATTTAACCTTTTGTGTGCCACTGGGACCTAAGTAAGTGTGGGGCTCCAACCCGAGAGGATCACCCCGAGGGTGGAAGGCTGTACTGAGCTCCCTAGCCTTTTCCCCACCCCCTCCCTCCTCTGGCATTCTCAGTCTCCATTCTTTGCTCCTTTCCCCAACCCTCTCCTTAGGGCATCACATAAAGAGCTAGTGTGGTTAGTGGGGCTGGGCAGCCTTCCTTGCTATACCATCCCCTCCCAGTTTTCCCTGGCCCCAATTTCTCTAGAAGTGGGCTATTCAGCTTCAAAACATGGGGTGGGGATGTTGGAAGCCTAGAGCGATGAGAATATTCCAGGCCAACCACCCTGGCATTCTTCCTTCTAGAAAGGGGATGGGAGAAGAGCTAGCCTAGATATCTTGTTTTCTTTTTCCAGGTACATGGCTGAAGCTATCCGGCTGCAAAGGGTAGTGGGGCCAGACAAGGTCCCAATATCCAGATTATGTTCTCCTCAGTGGCACACTGCCCCTTGCCCCTTCCCTGTGCCTTACTCCCACTCAGCCGGTGTATCTTGTCCCTACGCCATCTCTGTGCCCACCCTTCAGTCTACAGGTGGCGTGCCAGGCTTTCGCCCTACCAACATGCCAAGACCCCACCCCACCAATGCGCTAAACTCCCATTCTGTTCCTGGGCTTGCCCCCCAACTCTTCCCCATGAAACCTTGGAGGCCAGGGAGAGGTCCTTTGGGGGGTGGGGAAGCAGCTCCTCAGCAAAAGGTAAGGTCCAAAGAGTGTGTGTTCATAAAGGGGGAGAGTGAGTGTATGTGTGGGCAGGGGGCTGTTGGCTGAGGGTCGGAGGGCCGGGAGACACCGCATTGTCAGATTCTGGCAAACTTCGCCAAGCCCATTGAGTCTCTAGAGACAGACTGTCCACTGCATCTCCCTTACCCATGAAAAAGGAGGAGGGAACCCAAAGGTTGTCTGAAATATGTTCAAGTACCCATCCCGCTATCCAAATTCACTATGACCCTCATGGAAGTGGAGGTGGCGGTGGTAGTAATGGCAGCCAGATGTATTGGTAACTAAGAGATGGGGCTTCTAGCCCCAGATCTCCTACTTACTGGCTGGGTGACCTAGGGTTAGAAAGCTCCCTCTCTGGGTCCTAATTCCCTTTTTGTAAAAGAAGGCCATTTGCGCTCTGAAGGTAACCTTGAAATAAAAGAGCAAGGGACCTTTCAGCTTTGCCAAGGCTAGTAGGGAAGGGTGTGTGTGTGTGTGTGTGTGTGTGTGTGTGTGTGTGTGTGTGTGTATGCAGGTGTGTACCTCTGTGGATGATAAGGTTCCGGGTAGGGGGAATTCCCCAGAGCACTATGGGTATATCCCCACCTCTTTCTCCCTCATTGTTCAGCTTCAAGGTGTGGGGATTCTTCCTCAACTCAGAGAGGTCCAGATAGAAGCTTTGGGGAGCCACTCACCTGGAGCCGGCCCGTGCCAAGGAACTCTCCTATGCCAGCACCACCCTTCCCTGGGCTCCTTCCCTTGAGCCACGCTACGTGGGGCTTGCCATTCCCAGATCCCATCCTTTCCTTTTCTCATTTTGGCTTCCACTGATGGGAGTGTTTGATTACCCTAGAGTCTCCATTAAATATCCCTTTACTACCTTCCTAGAGCAGTGTGGAGTGGTGGAAGGGCCATTGGATACATCGCAGTCTTCGCCCCTTCCTCCCAGGATGCCCTTAGAGGGATGTCACTCTCTGGGCTCTCGTGGCTTTGCCGGTAGAAGGAGAAGGTTGGCTTGGGTTGCTGGCTTCTGGCTCTTGTATTTTGTGGCTCTGAAATATTCATCAGAGAACCAGCGTGAGCCAACAGTAGCCCAAGAGCTCATGCCCATTGGTCTCTGCTGAGGGGGGTCCAGCTGTTGATGCTTTCTGTCTGCAGGGGGCAGCAGACAGCTATTGATGACATTTGCCCAGGTGGAGTATCTCACCTGGGCCAGGTTCCTGAGGATTATGAAATCCCTTGTGTTACAAGCCTCCCATTCCTAGTGTTTATCTGGGTTGGAATCTATACACAGACATGAAGAAAGACCACATCCCCTCCTTTCAACTCACTGTTGATGTGGGTTACCCCTTGCCATCAACTACACAAGGTTAAAAATTTGTAATTTTTTTTGGGTCTAACCCTAGGTCACCCAGCCAAAAATTTGTAATTCTTGGGGAATGCTGTGTTGAAAAGAATATCCATGAATCTAAGCCTGGTAAAGTGCTGGACTTGGAGTCGTGGAGCCCTGGATTCTAATCCTACCTTAGGTTCAATGCTGGATAAGTCGCTTGCCTTTTCTGAGCCTGCTTCGCAACTGTAAAATAGGGTTGGACTAGATAGCCTCAAAGACTCTTTGTAGGGCAGGCAAGTGGCACAGTAGTTAATGTACTGGTCTTAGAATCAGAAAAATTCATCTTCCTGAGTTCAAATCCAGCCTCAGATACTTAACTGTGAGACCCTGGGCATTTAACCCTTTTGCCTCAGTTTCCTCCTCTGTAAAATGAGCCAGGAAGGAAATAGCAAACCATTCTCATATCTCTGCCAAGAAAACCCCAAATGTAGTCACGGAGAGTCAGAATTGAACAACAAAAATCCTTTCTAGCTTTAAGTCCATTATTTTGTGGTGATTAGGTTTCCTCTCCATTTACTCTAAGCCCTGGCCAGGAGGGCTATGGTTATCCCAGCTCTACCCCTGTGGAGAACTATTCATACAGATAATTGTTGGAAAATCAGTCCCCTTGGGCTCATCTACACTCCATTTTTATATAGGTGAAATAAGATATACATGAACTGACGGTGGTCCAGGGAAATGGATTTAAACTAGTGTTAAAATATTAACAAAGAGGGGTGGCTAGATGGGGCAGTGAATAGAACACCAGTCCTAAAATCAGGAAGAGCTGAGTTCAAATGTCTCAAACACTTAATACTTTACTAGCTCTTTGAGGCTGGGTAAGTCACTTTACCCCAATTGTCTTGCAAAAAATAAAATATTAATCAGAGTGATGTGGTAAACAGGATTCCTGTTTTACCTTTCTAAGGAGAGGCAACACGATGAACTGAAGTGGTGTAGAGGTCAAGAATAGCTTAAATTTGTATAGATTTTTTTCTCTCAATCTCTATTCTTTGCTCCTTTCCCCAATACTCTCCTTAGGGCATCATATAAAGATAACTCCATAAGATAGATTGTGCAAATATTGCCTAATTTTATAGACAGGAAAATTAAGGCATTAAATACCTACCGTGTGCCGCCATCTCTGCTAAGTGACTTAAGTTTCTCATTTGATCCTCAGAACTACCCTGGGAGGCAGGTTATCACTGTTAAGTATTAGAGCCAGGTTAAAACACAGGATTTAAGGTCTGGATTCAGCATTTATTTTCTCATTGATACATTTGTCCCTTGGGAGCCCTCAATCAACACACTTTTGAGCCTCCAATCTTGGGAGGAACTTTTCCTATTAGCACCTCCGTAGTTTCCACAGGTATAAGATCCTTTCCTCTTCCGGTTCCCAGTTCATCCTTTTTATAACCTGTTCCGATAGCCACCCATCTCATTTTATCTGGCTAGGATCTTCCCTGGGAATCCATGAGAGGTTGGACTTCATGGCTTCCAGACCTCTCCCATCTCTAATTCCCATGATCTAGGAACTGGAGTACAATGTACCAATGTACCTCATATTTCTGATCTCTATTTAGGTCCCCCTCTCTTTCTTGGCCTTGTGTCTATAGCCCTAACCCTTTCAATCATACCCAAGCCAAACCCCGGACACCCTGATATACATTCACCTTGTCCCACTGCACACTCACCATACACGTTGTCGTGTTAAAAGACAGCTCCAGTCTGGTCTTAGGAAACCCCCTTGTTTTTACAGTATTTTTAAAAATACTTATCTTCTCACCCTACATTGTAAAATTGAAACCCCCAGACTGGTTTGAGTAAGCACGCATTCACCAGGATCTCCCTACCCTTAGCTTAAGCCTAGAGAGGAACAGTGTTTGAAACTTTTTACATCTCCAAGTGGGGACGGCTCTTGGGACAGAAGGAGGGGTTTTAGTCTCTGAAAGGAGCATAAGAGGGAGGCTTGAGAAGGAAAGATTGGGCCCCAAACCTCAGAGACAACCCAGGATCATAAATACTGAGGATGATGGGGAGAAAGTGGGGTGAACTCAGATTGCTCTATCCGGGTTTGCTGGGGTTCAGAACCTCCCTAAATAATTCCACTCAAAGTTTTATCTCACAGTTGAAATAACTAGGTTTTATTGCAGAAGGGTGCAGCAAGGACCAGTATTACATAACTATTGGGTGGCTAATGTATGTGGAACAGTGGATAGAGCCTACACTCAGATCTGAGTTCAAATCTGATCTCAAATGCTAGCTGTGTGACCCTGGGCAAGTTACTTAACCCTGTTTGCCTTAGGTTTCCAAAGAGCTGGAGTGTCTTTGCTAAGAAACCCCAAATGGGGTCACTAAGAGTCACACATAATGGAAATGACTGTAGTAGGGGCCCACAGTAGTTGGGGGAAGATAACATTTCCAAGCTTGGGCTCAAAGGCATTGTGGCTTGTCAAGGACTTCGGAAAGTAGACATTACTTGGGTCCCTGACTTCAAACTGTCTCCAAAAGACAATCCCAAAGAATAAGATATAATGGCTAATCTCCTTCCAGGACTCATGTTTTTCTATGCAAAGTCCCTCTTCAGCTTTCTTCCTGAGAACTTCAATCACCCTCTGTGAGTTTTTCCCCACCACTTGTCAAGCTATTAGGAGACACCCTTTTTTCCTCAAGCCAGCAAGCAGGCAATGCCTCGAGCTTGCCATAACAACAATCCTTTGGGTTTACCCCCTGGCAAAATCACATAATTATCATACTGCTTTGACCAGCACCAGGTGTTCTCAGAGCTCAGATAAGCACAGGACAATCTCAGACAAGTTCTGGTCATGGAAGCCTGGCTGAATCACACTTGGCTCATTGTTGTTCTCATTGTCAGGGCTACAGCTGACTGCACAGCCATTGGGATAAGTATGGGGATCTCCCCATACCGCCCTGGGTCCTTCCACTGGGGTGGGCCCCTGGCACATGTGCTCACAAGCCATTTCCCTCACAATGAAATTAAACTTTTATTTGATAACTGACTCATCTCTTGCCTGCTTTATATGGCTCTGGTCATCCGGTCAAGTTAGGTTAGGTTAGGTCTGGTTGATATCATCTATATACACATTTCATTTCTTTATCTCGACTCCAGCTCTTAATTTCTAGGTCTCCATGCTGATAGTAGATAATTTGGGTATAAAATACCTTCCCTCTAGTATCATTCTTTTTCCTCCTCTTTTTACTTCTCTTTCTCCTCTTCCTCTTCCTCATATTCTTCCTCCTCCTCCTGTTCTTCCTCTTCCTCCTCTTCTGTTATTTCTCTTTTCTTCCTCTTCCTCCTCCTCCTTCCCTCACCCCAAGTCTGCATCACCCCACCCATCTCTCCTTAAGTCCTGATAAGGAAAATGGGAAATTATCAGGGCACCCCAGCCATTTACAGGGCTGGCTCCCCAGACCAGGCCCAGAATTCTCTGTTGACCCCAACCTCCCACCCAAGCAGTAGCTTAAGAGATATTTGGATCAAGAGAGAGCAGGAAACCCTTAATTTTACAGTGAGAAAGACTGATCACAAGAGTCAAAGATGCCTAGAAGCCCTACCTCCTTTTCCACTGCTCTTCTCCCCCAGCCCGCCCCCCAATCCAGACCAACTCTTAAACCCTCTCAAACATTCTTGGGAAAATGTGGGAAGGATGCGCTAATCACAGGAACCTTTGGTACCAGTCAGGGTGTAGAAAGCCTCTTCCTAGGCAACCAAGCTTTTTGTTTGAGGGCTTGGAAGGCTAATTCTGCTGTGAACTCTGGTGAGTCAGAATCTCTCTGAACTTCAATTTTTTTTTTCTATAAAATGAGAGGCTTGTAAACAATATGAACACACATGGTCCCCCCGGGGATGGTTTGGTAGATTAGTCGAGGTATGGGTTTTCCCCGAAGGTAATACTTCCTAAAATCTCTCTCATACTATAGTACTTTGGGTTGCCATGGGAAATCCCATCTCCCCCCTACCTTTACGTAGAAAGTCATTTGGGTATAAACAGGACTTTGGTTTCTCTCTGTGTCTGTGTCTCTGTGTGTCTGTCTCTCTCAGAAATGGGGTTAAATAAATTTCCAAGTGTCTGAGGCTGGTTTTTAGCTCAGATCCTTCTGACTCCAGAACTGATAGTCTATCCAGTGTGCCAAAAGGTATTGGTTTCTTACTTTGTACACTGAAATGGGTCATCTGGAGTCCAAGGAAATTTTAGAGATTAGTCTCTAGGGGTCTTAACCTTTCAGCAGATTGGTAAAGTCTATTGATCCTGTTTCAGAGTAACATTTATAAATATTGAAGGAAATACCAAATTTCACCTAGAGATGAGTGGAAATTATAACATCTATTTCTTAAGTTCAAATCGATCTTTGGACTCCTATCTGTAGACCCCAGATTAAGAACTCCTGCTCTAGTCCAAACTTCTCATTTTATTGATGAGAAAACTGAGACTCAGCAAGGTCAAGTGACCTTCCCAACATGGCTCAGAGCTGGATTCCATCATCTCAGAGTCCATTTCATCCGTGGCTGAGCAGGAGTTCAGGGAGCCCTAGTGTGGGAAATGCAGACCTATGTTGGGACCCCAGGCTTTAGATGCCTGCAGCAGCTCCTCCTCCTCTTCCCTCACCCCTTCCCAGGGTCAGAAGAGCAGTCTTAACTGACCAGCTCCTGAGATTTGAAGAGTGTTTCCAGGCCTGTCGGTTTCCTCTCCCATAGGAAGGACCTTTTAAGAGAACAAGGGACAGCCAGGTAGTGAAGTACATAGTGCACTAGTCTGGAATCAGGACCTGAGTTTGAATGTGACCTCAGGCTCTTAGCTGTGTGATCCTGATTTCCTCAGAAAGGAATAGAACAGAGACTTTAGCTACTGAGAAACAGCTTAGAAAACAGACCTGGGAAGATAAGCAACCAGAGGTGGTAGTTTAAAAAGTTTAGAAATATGCTTTCCAAAGGTGGGGGGAAAAGATAGTGCATGACACACTGAAATTCAATTTGCACTGCTAACATTTTATCACTTTCTTGTTCAGTCTTGTCCAGCTCTCTATGGTATCTTTTGGGTTTTTTTTTTTAATTTTTTTTATTATAGCTTTTTATTTACAAGTTATATGCATGGGTAATTTTACAGCATTGACAATTGCCAAACCGTTTGTTCCAATTTTTCCTTTTAGGGTTTTCTTGACAGAAATACTGAGGTGGTTTGCATTTCCTTTTTCAGCAAATAAAGTTAAGTGACTTGCCTGGGATCACACAGCTGTGAGGGCCTTGGGCTGGATTTGAATTTAGGAAAATGAGTCTTCCTGACTTCAGACCTGGCATTCTATCCACTGCACCATCTAGCTGCCTACTAATAAACAGTAATAAAAAATACAAACAAGCATAAACAAAATAATAAATCAAGCCTTCATTTATATCATTTGTTAATTTTTCTAACTGTAAATGTTGATACTGAAAATATAACAAAGTGCTCCCCCTGAGCCAATTCGAACTGGCTCTGGGACACCTCTGGAAGCAGCACAATACTTACAGGAAAAGTAGGATCCAACAGATATAGGTTCTAATGCTAATTCTGCTGATAACAGCTATGTGACTTGGGGCAAATCATTCCCTTCTCTGAACCTCAGTTTCTCCCTCTGTAAACTAAAAAGATCTCCAGGATCCTTTTCAACCGTAATTAATGGTCCATTGTTCTATGTTAGACTTAAGATGAGGGAATTTAAAATTGGCTGGTTTCTGAAGGCAAAGCTGAAAGAAAGAAAGAAAAAGGAAGCAAGCAAGGAAGAAAGAAACAAGAAAAAAAATGAGAAGGTAGGAAAAAAGGAAGAAAAAAAGAAGGAAAAAAGAAGTTAGGAAAAAAAGAAGGAAAGGAAAGAATGAAAATAGGAAGAAAGAAGAAAAAGAAAGAAGGTAGGAAAGAAGGAAGAAAGAAAGAATATGGGAAAAAAGAGAAGGAAAGGAAAGAAGAAAGGAAAAAGGTAGGAAAAATGAAGGAGGAAAAAAGATAGGAAAAAAGAAATAATAGAAAGAAAAGGTAGCAAAGAAGGAAGGAAGAAGAAAGGAAAAAGGAGAGAAGGAAAAAAGGAAAGATGGAAGAAAAGAAGGAAGAAAAGTAGGAAAAAGGAAAAAAGAAAAAAAAGAAAAAGGAAAGGAAGAAAGAAAAAGGAAAGAAGGAAAAAAGAAAGAAGGAACAAAGAAGGTGGGCAAGGAAGAAAGAAAAAGGAAAGAAAGAAGGAAATAAGAAAGGAAGAGAAAAACATTTTGGAGGGAGGAAAAGAAAGAAGGACCTACACCCAGAAGTGTCCATCTACAATACAGAGATAATAGCACCTCTCTCAAGGAGTTTTGGGGAAGATCAAATGAGTTGTCATTCTAAAGTATTTTGCTATACTGGTGCTACTTATAGTTTTAATTTTTAAAGCAGATTAGGGCAGTAATTGGAAAGGCAAGACCTGGACCTCAGAAGATAAATGGTACATGGCAGCAGAAGATAAGGGGAACAGGAGTAGCACAGACAGCTTGAGGACCAAGGGTCTCCTCCGGACCGCCACTTACTAATGGACCTCAGTTTCTTTATTTGTACAACTAGATATCCTCTGAGATCCTTAGCTTGATGATTCTAAGACCCTGTGATCTAAGTTCCCGTCAGGTTCTGAGCCCCATGATTTGGTAGTTCCTTGGGACAGCCAAGTGGTGCAGTGGATAGAGCATCAAGCTTGGCAGCTTGATTCGGCCTGAATTCAAATTTGATCTTAGAAACTTGAAAGCTGTTGAACAAGTCACTTAACCCTGTCTTCCTCAGTTTCCTCCTCTGTCAAATGAGCTGGAGGAGGGAATGGCAGACACACAGTATCTTTGCCATGAAAACCCTCAGTGGGTTTTCATTATTTCTTGCTCCTCTTGCCTTTTCTTTCTTCCTCTTTCCCTCCCTCCTTCTCTTCTTTCCATCTTTTCCTTTTCTTTTTTCTTTTGCAAAGCCAGGCCAGCTGGTTTGGGTCCTGTGGCCCTTTCAGGCCCTTAGATTGATCTGAACTACCTGGGATCAGTCATGTGCACCCCTGGAAAAGTGTCTGAAGCTAGAGAGAGGCTCACGGCTGATAATAAATTGGCAGGTTTCCTGAACAGATGTCAGCATCCCACCAGCAGGAGGGCTCTGATAATCCAGCCCTGCCTCTGCCCTGCCCTGCCCTGCCCTGCCTTGCCCTGCTGTTACCCCCCACTCCACCCCAGAGACTGCCTTCTTAGAAGCCGTTTCCTGCTGCTTCTGTTCGAAAGCCTCCTGGCACAGGTGTGGAGAAGCTCTGGGGGGCCGGGAGGGCTAAGAGAAGAGACAGGGCTTGAGGAGGAAGGAAGTGTGGGTTACTTCAGCCTTTGTCTCTGCAGGGGAAGTGGGACTGGAGCTGTCAGCAGCAGGGAGTCTGGACTGAAGACTCAGAAAACGAGAAGCTTTATAAAAGATTTAGACATGCATCCAACCCTTTCCCTGCTGGAGAGCAGGATGTGCTGTGCATGAGAGCCGGGGGGCAGGGAGCCCCCCCAAACCCACTTTCAGGACTCTGTGACTTTTGGAAAGAGGGGACCTAGATTCCATTAGCTCTCTGTGACTTGGGCAGATTACTTTTTCCTTTTATCGGTTATCTATAGACTTGTTATTTCTACCTCTTTCCCTTTGCTGGTCTTTGGGCTAGAAGTCCTTTGAGAACAGGGTCTGGTTCACAATTATCTCCTAGGGCTTAGCACCGTGCCCTGTGCCCATGCAAACTCATGATAAATGTCTGTTGTAGCTGATATTAATGAAACCCAGCTCTAGGGGACAGAATGTGCATTCAATAGGGGCTCTGGACCGAAGTAAAGAGATTAGAATTCTAATCTTGGCCCTGTTACTAACAAACTTATTAACTCACTATGTGACTTCTTTCAACACCTTTCATTCCATTCATTCATTCCTTCATCCAACTAATGAATCCTAATATTTAATGAGCACCTCCTCTATACCAGGCACTATCCTAGGCACTAAATACAAGTGGAAAGAATAAAACAATCTTTACTCTCAGGGAGCTTCCATTCTTCTTGTCCCTACTCCCCCATATTTTTAAAATTAATGTTTATTTTTATTGAATTTATTATTCATAATTGAATTAATTAATAAAATTATTACTTATGTAATAAAATTAAATTTATTTTTAATGTTTATTTTAAAAAATGTTTGATTCCAAATTCTTTCTCTCATTGCCACCTGTCCCTCACCTATTAAAAAGGTAAGCAATGTGAGATTCATTAAATGTGTGAAATTTTGCAAGACATTTTCATATCAGCCATGTCACTAAAAGAAAAGCAAGAAAAGTAAAGTGGAAAATTATGCTTCAATCTGCACTTAGAGTTCATCAGCTTTCTATCTGGGGATTGATAACATTTTTCATCATGAGTCCTTTGGAATTGTCTTGGATCAATGTATTGATTAGAGTAGCTAAATCTTTCACATTTGATTATTACAATATTGCTATTACTATACACAGCATTCAAGGAGCTTCCATTCTAAAGACAAATATCTATAGATAATTATTTCCTCATCTGTCAAGGGGTTGGTGAGACAGCTCCACCTACATCTCTCAGTGGTTTCAAAAATAATATATGTAAAAAATATGTGTGAAAATTTAAAAATTAGCCTGGATTGAGAATGAAAGCTAATTAAAAAACTATTACTGAGGGAGACAGAGGAAGAGAGATATTTTTATTTATGATCATAAATAAAGCATAAACATTTACTTATAACATAAAATGAAGGGAATAAGGTCAAGGTCATTGAAGAAGCAGAGTGGGGATTTTTTTCTTAGGAAAGTCCCTATCTGTTTCTGCTTTCTGATAGTTGGCTATCTTTTTTTCCTTCTTTTTTTTTTTCTTCTTGTTTTTACTTTTCAAAATTATGACTGGTGCTGAGTTTAAAATCAAAGATAAAGGTAACAGTGGCTGTGGAGGGCTTCTGGGAGAGCGAAGCATTGGATAAAGGGGATATGTAGGATATTTGGCAGGAGATCAGAGCCAGAAATGGGAAGAAACCCCTTAGAGATGAAGGCAGGATTCCAACTACCTACTGAAACCATGAATAATCCATGACCTAAAGTTTTCCCAACTTAGACTTGGGAGTCAGAACATCATGGGACCCTGGAGAAGGAAGTCATCTGTTTCAACCACTCATTTTATTTTTCAAAAATCTAATGATACATTTTGTTTGGACATAAGAAGTACTTCTCAGTGAAAGTTCCCTACAAAGTCCATCCATTCAAAATAGTTAGTCCTTTTATTAATTACTAACAGAATGAATTTGTCTTTTAATTTGAACACCAATTGTTGCATTTAATTCTGGTTTTGTAATTTCTTTATGTTAATTTAATTTATATTTTCATTGTGTACACTGATCTTTTAAGGTTTTGTTCTTTATTTTCCTTCCACATTTCTTTGAATTTTTCATATTTGTCATTTATTGTGATGTAGAAATAGTCATTGCATTCCTGTCATAATTTGCTCAGTCATCCCCCTAGTTACTGGGCATATTTCCCAACCCACCCCCAGATTTTTGCTATCACAAATAGTACTTTTATGAATATTTTTGTATACACGGACCTTTCCTTGCTGTTAAAATACCTCTTTGATTCTTTTAACTCCAGTAGTGGAATTTCTCGATCTAAAAGCACAAACAATTTAATAATTTATCTTATATAGTTCTAAACTATTTTGCAGATTGATTGCATCAACTCATAGTTCCACAATAGTGAATTAACTTGCCTATTTCCACAGGCAACAAGGAATTTTCTCGTTTTATCATATGCGTGTAGGAGCATAACTTCGGGTGAGAAGGGATTGTTGAGATAATCTAGTACTTGTTATTTGTCATTAATTCATTTTTCAGTCTTGGATTCTTCATAACATCATTTGGGCTTTTCTTGGCAAAGTTACTGGAGGGATTTGCTATTTCCTTCTTCAACTCATTTGACAGATGAGGAAATTGAGGCATATAGGGCTAAGTGACTTCTCCAGAGTTTCTTGCCCAGGGTGCCAGATTCCAGACTCAGTGTTGTTTGCATTCTAGAGCTACCAAGCTCTTTTACTTTTCCATTATACCATAGCCATTTGTTACAGGGATCATAGAATCACAGTAAGTCATAGTTGGAAAGTACTTTAGAAATCATATACAACTTCTTCTTTGTATAGAAATGGAAACTGAATTATAGATGGAGATTTCTTTTCCTCTTTCTTCAATGTCCAAAAGTCCTAAATTGATTTTATGATGGGAAACCCTACTCTCTTGTGCAACCAAGTAGAACAAAGACTTAGGAACCAGATCTTTAAGTGGATCTAGAATTTCCTTCCCTTTCTGGGTAAAAATTTTTGTCACTCCTTTTGTATCAAAGAAAAGGTCTGAAATATTATGATATTAAAAGAAAGAATGTTGATATTGAACAATGCTGTTTTTTAAATGAATTTCTGAGTTTTCTAAACTTTTCCTGTGTTGTCTGCTGGTCTTCATGTATCATCTGCGGCTTCTCCAAACTCTCCAAAAATTCCCATTTAATTTCTTATACCAACATGTGATGTGTTGAAATCACAATGGGGTGAGTCGGGATGTGGAAGGGTTAACTGTACAAAACCAGGAATCGAGTGAACAATATAGAAAGGTGTTAGGAATGTAGGATTTCCAACGTCTTTGGCTGTGGAGTTGGGAGTCTTGGTTCTTTTGAGTTCATCTAGTTCAATCTCCACTTAGTACAAGGTTAGCTAATCAGTGAAAATAAGACCCAATAGTAGCAGAAATAACAGATCAATTAGGCCTAGACAGAACCTGTGGGAACCTAGGAAGGAACACAGAATTGTAAAAAATTATTGATCTTTTCTGTCTGTGGTGATATTTGTGACCTGTAACTTTCAGAGCTGGCCATTTACCAAAATGATAGAGAGATGTTGTATGTGGGGAAGGAGATGAAGGATGAGCATAGAAAGTCTTAGCTTAATTAAATAGGAAAAGCATTTTTCTAACTATCCCATGAGCTTTTCACAGATTCACTGATCAGATTTAGTGATGGTGCAGTAGAAGGATACGCTGAGAATCCAAGCAACTAGGTTGTTGTCTCTAGTTGAGCAATTGAAAGATAACAAGGATTTCAACAAGTTGCTTAATCTTTTTAGGTCTCATCTTATTCCTTTGTAAAAGGAGGGGATTATTGGAACAGATTAGATAAAATCAGTCTAGTATTTGATAACAGAAGAGCACATACTACTAGTGAAAGCACTCTATCTGAAACAAGAATTTTAGGAAAAGTGGAAATCAGTTTGATGGAAATTAGGTTCACATCAGTATCCTTATACTTAATATCACAAGTTCCAATTAGATATTCAAACTAAACATAAATTTAAAAAAATGATAATTTAATAGAAAGTGATATCTTTAACAACTATGTGGCCAGTGAGACAATTTTTGACTGGATAAAAGTTAGAGGAGATCATAAAAGATGAAGTAGACAATTCCACCTGTTTTTTTTTTTTTTTGACATTTTGCACTAATAAATTAAGACAGCTGCAAAAAAAAAAGAAAAGAAATTAACTAGGAAAAAGATTTGCATCAAACTCTTCAGCAGAAGTCTAAATTCAAGATAAATAAGAAATTGATACAAATGCAAAGGAACCAATAGTTATTTTTCAATGGATAACTAATAAAAAGATCAACTAGTTGAGTAAAGGGGGGAGGGCAGGATTGAGAACCACAAACTATCAACAGCCATGCTCTATGCTACTAGGAGTAGGGAAAATGCAAATTAAAACAAATCCAAGGTTTTACTTCATGCCTATCAAATTGGTAAAGCTGATAAAAGATGGAAATAATCAATGTTGAGGGATCTATAAGATATATAGGCACAAAAATACATTATTGGTGGAGCTATCAATTGATTTAAGCATACTAGAAAACACTTTAGAATTATTCCAAATTCTGTATCCTTTGATATAATGATCCTATTATTAGACTCTAAGGAGGTCAGGGAAAGAAAGGCCCCATACATATCAGAATATTTATAGCAAAACTTTGGGGGAGGCAATTGAGGTAAAGTGACTTACACACAGGTAGGAAATATCTGAGGCCAGATTTGAATTCAGGTCCTCTTGACTCCAGTATCAGCGTTCTATCTACTGTACAATCTAGGTGCTCTGATATATAGTTCTAATGGAATATTAATGTATCACAAAAAATAATGAATATAAGGAATTCAGAGAAACATGGGAAGACTTGTATATATTGATGCAGAATGAAGTAATCAGAACCAGCTCAATAATATACACAGTGTTTATAATAATGGAAATTAAAGAAAACAACAGCGAAAGGCAACTGGATTCTGATTGATTGGTCCCAGAGAGCAACAGATAAGGAAGCAAACTTCCCTTTTGAAGGGAAAGGGACTCTTTTATGGGTCTTTGACAATCTCTGATTTGACAATCTAGGGAAGTTTTTCTTACAATGATGTTTTTAAATTTATACAATAAAAATATATTTGATTATCAAGGAGACCAAATATATTGAAATGCAATTATCTACACACACACATATATATATATATGTATATATATTTTATTTTTATTTATTTATTTTTTTTAAATGATTTTTTATTGATAGAACCCATGCCAGGGTAATTTTTTACAGCATTATCCCTTGCATTCATTTCTGTTCCGATTTTTCCCCTCCCTCTCTCCACCCCTTCCCCCAGATGGCAAGAGTCCTTTACATGTTGAATGGGTTGCAGTATATCCTAGATACAATATATGTGTGCAGAACTGAACAGTTTTCTTGTTGCACAGGGAGAATTGAATTCAGAAGGTATAAATAATCCGGGAGGAAAAACATAAATGCAAGCAGTTTATATTCATTTCCAGTGTTCTTTCTCTGGATGTAGCTGCTTCTGTCCATCTTTGATCAATTAAGGCTCTCTTTATCAAAGAGGTCCACTTCCATCAGAATACATCCTCAAACAGTATCATTGTTGAGGTATATAATGATCTCCTGGTTCTGCTCATTTCACTCAGCATCAGTTCATGTAAGTCTCGCCAGTCCTCTCTGTATCCATCCTGCTGGTCATTCCTTACAGAACAATAATATTCCATAACGTTCATATTATATATGTATATATATTTTAAAAGATCAAGTTCAGAGACCTCAGGTCAAGAATTGCTTCTTTGAGGGAAGGATATGAAACAATGAAGATCCCATACTAATTGGGCCCAACTGCCATAAGAAATCCAGACTATCACACGGGCCCATGCCATATATAGTCTGAAATCTATGGACCTCTTCTCAGAATAATGTTTTTAAAATGCATAAAAAAATGGTATTATGCATAAAACATGGGATCATAAAGGAAATAAATTATATTTAAAATAAAGATATATATTTTCCTGTCCAGATTCACAAATCTTCTATAATCTCTTCATGGAACCAATGGAGCCCAGGTTAAGACCTTTGATTTACATTGTGACAGATGGGAGGAAAGCATCAGGGACAGGGGGAAGAATTTGAGATTAGAAACTCAAATTCAGTCTTCTGTCACATACATACATGCTGTACAGCAAGTCCCAAAAGTCTTAATGTGATTTAATAGTACTAGCTATGGTTAACTCACACAGAATGTAGACTACTGGACAGGAAAATATATATCTTTATTTTAAATATAATTCATTTCCTTTATGATCCCATGTTTTATGCATAATACCATTACTTTATGCATTTTCAAAACATTATTCTGAGAAGAGGTCCATAAGTTTCATCAGACTATATATGCCATGGACCTGTGTGATGGTCTGGATTTCTTATGGTACAGAGAAAAGATCTGCTTCTACTTCTTTGTGATTTGGAGCAAATCGCTTAATCTCAGTTTCTTCATCTTAAAATAAGAGAGTTGGATTAAATGATCTCTGATTATTCTTGCAGCTCCAAAGCTGTGAGCCTGTGATAGATGCTTAGCCACCAATCTCAGGAAGTCTCTTCTAACAGGAGATTTCTTGCTTAGTTTCTTTCCCTTTTGGGGTTCTGCTCTCTGAAAGCTGCTTCATTCCCTACACCACAGCCTTTAAAACTCTTTTGAGGAAAATCACTGAACTGAATGTTTAAATGCCCCCAGTCCAGTCTACGTCCCCAAGACGTAGGTTATTGGACTTTCCAGGATGGTGCTCTGAGAGGAAGGGCTTGTAGTCATGTTAGGGAAGAGGGTCTCAGTCATGGTGTGTTTGATCCAAGTCAGAGAGAAAAGACCATATCCTTAAGTGCCACTGGGGCTATTAATGTAAAGGACCTTGCTTTCAAGACACAGACGTTTGTTAAGATTAGGTGGGTTCCCCTACTCCCCCCCAATATCCTGTGGCAGGAAAGAGAAGTAAAAAAAAATAAAACATCCAAAAAACACAGATGTGAAGTTACTTTAAAGAGAGGAAAAAGGATCAGCGGTTTGGTTTATGTTACACCCTGTTTTGGCCCAGCGGGTAGTCAAGCCACCAGCAGCAAAAGCAGTTTGGCGGGGGAACCTTCTGCCCCACGCCCTGGACCCCCTGCAGTCCAGCTGCTGTGAGACTCACAGACAGGTCCATCCTGGAGTTCCTCTCCTGGCCAGTCCTCAGCAAGCAGCTTTGTTCCTCAGCCTCCCTGACCTTCACCATGATAAGCGTGCATTCTTCAACCTGCTTGAACTCTTCAGTAGCTGAGTCTGATCCTAGAAGAACTCCCTCCTGGAAACTCTCCGACCTTGCATCCCAGACAA
Source organism: Antechinus flavipes (assembly GCF_016432865.1). Taxonomy (NCBI): domain Eukaryota; kingdom Metazoa; phylum Chordata; class Mammalia; order Dasyuromorphia; family Dasyuridae; genus Antechinus; species Antechinus flavipes. Next base: position 322,979,293 of record NC_067400.1, on the reverse strand, counting down.
TGCCCTTCTCTGGTTCTTCTGTGACCTCTCTGACCACCCCTTCTCTGCATCTGATGGACATTCCCCAGGTGGTCTGTGGCCCTCTGCTCTTTTCTTTTTTTATACACTGTCCCCTCTACTTGATCCCAGCCTTGTGTTTCCAAACACTTGAAGACATTACTACCGGGATATCCTGTAGTGAGGGCAGCTAGATTGGGCCTGAGTCAGGAAGACCGGAGTTTAAATATGACATCAGTTATTTGCTAGCTGTGTAACCCTGAGCAAGTCATTTAACTCTTTTTGCCTCAGTTTCCTCATCTGTAGAAAAGGAAATAGCAAATTACTCCAAGGATCTATGCTGCTCACCTGTTACGTTTGTTTTGTGTTTGTTTGTTTTGCTCACTTCTTTATCAATGAACATTCTAGTGCCTATCCCATTTCATATTTTAGTTACTATTAGATCAAGAAGAATTATTCTTATTTTGATCTTACAGGCCCAAAGCCTCCTTTGTGCTCAATTTATAACTCAGAAGAAAAATCAAGGAGTTACAGTTTATAGGGGAAAAGTCCATAATTTTAGTTGTTTGTTAGGGAGTCAAACTCTTATGCATTCAATTAAAACAACTCTTGAGATCTCTCCTCACACCTCTCAGATTGACTATATGATAAAAAAGAAAATGACAGATGTTGAAGAGAACGTGGAAAAACACTAATATATTGTTGGTGGAGTTGTGAACTGATCCAACCATTCTGAAGGGCAATTTGCAACTATGCCCAAAGGATAATCAAGCTGTGCATACCCTTTGACCCAACCATACAATAACTAGTTCAGAATCCCAAAGAGACCAAAGAAAACAAACAAAAAAACAAAAAACAACAACAACAAAAAAGCAATACACTGTGCAAAAATTATTACAGCTCTTTTTGTGATGGTAAAAGAATTAGTAATTGAGGGGATGTCTACCAATTGGGGAATGGCTGAACAAGTTATGATATATAATTGTGCTATAAGAAATGATGAGCAGGATGCTTTCAGAAAAAAACCTGGGAAGATTTATGGGAGCTGAGAGAAATGAGCAGAATCAAGAGAACATTGTACATAGTAATAACAATATTGTACAGTGATGAACAATGAAGGACTTGCCTACTCTAACTAATGTGGTTCTAAAGAACTTACAAAAAAAATGCTATATACACCCAGAGAGAGAACTAATGAACTCTGGGTACAATTTGAAGTATAATTTTTTCACTTTATTTTTCTTGATCTCTTATTTTTTTGCAACATGGCTAATATGGAAAAATATTTTACATTATTCTACAAGTGTAGTTGATATTATATTGTTTGCCTTCTCAAAACGGGGGCTGGAGGGAGAGAATTTGGTACTCAACATTTTAAAAAATGAATGTTAAGAATACATAAAAATAATAAGCTAAAAAAACTCTTATGCATTTGTTGAGGAGTGAGATACCTTAACAGCAAGAGGGGTCCCCAGGATGGTGTTGCAGGTTTTGCAAAAGAATTTGCAGTTCCAATCTCCAAGTGAGGTTTGGCAAAAATGGGCTTATTTTCACTGAGAAGCTCTTTCTCTCAGTGGGCCCCTTCCTGATTAGGAAGAGAGCAAAGTTTGGAATACAGACTTTTGATTTTATTTAGCTTTCTATGGCTTGGGGATAAGAAGTTATTTGAGGGGCTAATTTCCAAATCAATAAGGGTGGTGATTGTTTTCCAGGCCAAAGTGATTCCTAAATCAATTGGAGGTGGGAGTTTCCTGTGGGAACTAGGTAGTTTTCCAAGAAACAGAAAGGGTTAAGATTCAGGCTTTTTCTTTCTTCTTTTTAAAAAATTTTTTGCTGAGGCATTTGGGGTTAAGTGACTTGCCTAGGGTCACACAGTTAGGAAGTGCTAGGTTTTTGAGACCAGATTTGAACTCAGGTCCTCCTGACTTTAGGGCTGGTGCTCTATCCACTGTGCCACCTCACTGCCCCAATCAGGATTTTTCTAACCCAGGTCCAAGATCAGGAGGACACAGAGTCCTATTACATCATATTCAAAGCGTCCACAATCTGTCATCACCTTACTTTTGCAGAGTTATATTATTATTCTCCTGTACTCATTTCATTCTCTAGGCTAATTGGATTATTCTCTATCCCCTCCAATTCTTTTTTTCCTCCATCACTACTAAGACTCATCCCATTGACTAGAAAGCCCTCTTTCCCTTCTTTGCTTCGTGTAATTGCTCTGCATGTTTTAAAATTCTTCAGAGAACCATTTTTTTAAAAAATAACTTTATATTGACAGAATCCATGCCAGGGTAATTTTTTACAGCATTATCTCTTGCACTCACTTCTGTTCCGATTTTTCCCCTCCCTTCCTCCACCCCCTCCCCCAGATGGCAAGCAGTCCTATACATGTTAAATATGTCACAGTATATCCTAGATACAGTATATGTGTGCAGAACTGAACAGTCAGAGAACCATTCTTAAGATCTGTCCATAGAAACTTTTACCCTCAGACCTCGAATACATTGTGTTTTGCACCTCTCTGGTGTGCTTATATAGAGTGTGCTATTGATATAATAAGGACTCTGTCTCTCTGCTCTTTGTGGAGGGTGGGCCACCTGGCCTAGGAAATTCCTAAAAATGACCCCCACCCACCTGAATCTCCCTTGGGAAAGCTACCAGGTTTCCCAAGGGAAATTCCCACTTTCCAATTGATTCTGTAATCACTTTGGTCTGGGAAACAACCCTTTATGGATTTCAAAATTAGCCCCTAATCACTCCCTAGCCTCAAAGCATAGAAGGCCAATAAAAAGCAAGATTCCATACCTTTGCTAATTCCTAATCAGGAACTGGACCACTGAATGGCTTTTCAGTGTAAATAATGCCTCCCCCCCCCCTTTTTGGCCAAAAACCTCCTTTGGAGATTGGGACTTCAAATTCTTTCCCAAAAACCAGTGACACAGGCCTGGGGATCCCCATTGCTACTGGGTATCTCTCACCCCTCAACATTTCTCACTTCTCAACACTATAATTCATAGGGTCAAAAATTTGGAGCTAGAAGCAGAGTTGGGCTGGAGCCAGTTTGAACTGTTCTCAAAAGATCATTGTTAGATTTTTTTAATGTGAGTATTTATGTATCAGAAATCAAAAAACATGGTGTAATGCCAGAGAAATTGAGGCAAGATAGAGATCAGAGAGTTTTAAATATTTTATTTAAAAGGAGAGATTTACTGGAACCAAATGGATCCCCGGTTTGATCTCAGAGCTGAATGAGCCAGCCAGCATCCAGCAGCCAATGTGAAGCAGGGAGGTGGAGTCCAAATTCTGATGAGCAGGAATCTCCAGGCAGGAACCATTAATTCAGTTCTGATAGGTCGGGCGTAGGACCATAAATTCTAACAAGCTGGGAGTTAAGAAAGTGTCTGACTACAGACACAAAGTCTGGAGTCCTCCTTTCTGAGTTTACACATTGACAATTTATAACTTTAGAGCAAATAGCCCTGAGTTATATCAGTCTTCATGAACCAGAGGGGAGGTTTGCCATTAAGGGGATTGAGGCAGAACAATTAAGGGAATTGAGGCAGGACCAATTAGGGAAACTAAGGCAGAACAATTTAGGGAAACTGAGAACAATTTAGGGAAACTGAGGCAGAACCAATTAGGGAAATTGAGGAAGAACCAATTAGGGAAACTGAGGCAAAACCAATTTAGGGAAACGGAGTTAGAACAATTAGAAGAGAACTGTGGCACAGCAATGGATAGTCTAGAATTTTAAAAGTCATGGAAAAAATGTAGGCTGATGTGGTCAGAGAAAGTTTTGTGGAGAAGATAGGACTGTCTATTTCAATAATAGACAGATTTGGATAAGTACCATGGAGGGTTTTCGTGAGGAATTTGAGGAGATAATCTTTGTTAGTTTGTTTCATTCGTGCCCTACTCTTTTGATCCCATTTGGGGTTTTCTTGGAAGAGACACATCAGTTGTTTGTCATTTCTTCAACTCATTTTACAGATAAGGAAACTAAGGTAAGGAAAGGTAAACAGTTTTAAGTGACTTGTCCCAGCTAATAAGTGCTTGAGACCGGATTTGAACTCAGGAACATGAATTTTTCTAATTCCAAGCACAGTGCTCTATCCCCTGTGCCTCCACTAAATATTTAGTGTCTATGCGACAGGCATAAGACCAAAAAAAAAAAAAAAAGAAAGAAAGAAAAAAAGGAAGGGAGGAAGGAAGGAAGAAAGCAAGGAAGAAAGGAAGGAAGGAAGGAAGGAAAGAAGGAATGAAAGAAAGAAAAAAAAGAAAGAAAACAAAGTCCATGCTATATTTAGTTAAGAGAAAAGTATGCACGTGTAATTATAAGAAAGCAACAAGTCAGGGCAGCTAGTTGGCAAAGTGGATAGAGCACCAGCCTTGAAGTCAGGAGAACCTTAGTTCAAATCTGGTCTCAGACACTTACGGTTTCCTAACTGTGTGACCCTGGGCAAGTCACTTAACCCCAACTGCCTCAGCAAAATAAATAAATAAAAAAGATAGAAGTCAATTTTGTAAGGGAAGCAGTGGTAACCTAGAATAGGAAAGACCTCATGCCCAAAGCTCAGACTAGAAAGGCAGATCAGAGCATCTCGGAAAGTCGGACTTTTATCTCAAGCAACCAAGAACTAAAGAAGCATTTCAAGCAAAGTTCAGTTGATTGGATAAGGACTCCTATTTCCATATCATTAAATATCATTTATCTGACAACAACCAAGAACATGAAGTACAGGGTAAAAGTGTAAGGTTCATTTCATTGCTCCCCTCGCCTCGGGCATCCGAATGAATAGAAGTTGCAAAGTGCAAAGTGGATTGAGGAGGAAGTATGGAGAGTCCTAGAAACGTTCCTCACCTTGTCTCAGCTCTTTGCTTTGCACTAGGTTCTTAGGAAAGGAGGAGAGGTGCGTGAGATCCCGGGAGAGTCCGCGGTAGTTTACCCTGGGTGTGAAAGTCTGTGGGTGGAAGGATTAAGTGTAGATGCCCAGAGGGTAGAAGCTGGTGAGGTTAGAATGGGAGCATTGATTTGCATAGATTGGCTGGCGAAGGGAACAGTATCCCTCCAGGCTAATGAAGAAGGAAGAATATTCACTTAAGGGAAAAGGTAGAAGAGGAACTACTCCCCAATCTAATCCACTGGAAAGATAAAAGTTAAAAAAAAAAGACTTCATCATTGGCTCCCCACCCTGCTATACTTGAGCCACCTTGCTCCCAAATATGTTCAATCCAATGCAATCTCCATAGACTTTGGACAGAAAATGCCATCTGCATCCAGAAAAAGAATTATGGAGATTGGATGCAAATCAACACATGCTATGTTCACTTCATTTTTCTGGTTTTTTTTCTCCTTTGGTTTTTCATTTTTGCTCTGATTTTTGTCTCCCAACATGATTAATAAAGCAATGTGTATTTAAAAAAAAAACACTACTAGGTGAAGAAATTATCTTTTTTAAAAAAAGAAATATGTTCAAACATGGTAATATGTCTAGAAGGTTTGTATGCATTTAACCTATATCAGATTGCTTGCTGTCTTCGGGAGAGCGGAAAGCAAAGGAGGGAGGTTGAAAAATTTAGAACACTAAGTCTTACAAAAATGAACATTAAACACTCTTTTTACACATATTTGAAAAAACAAAATATCGTTGAAAAAAGAAATCCAATTTATGGTTGATTCAAATACCTAACTAAATTTTTCTCCACTGTCAATTAAATTGTCCTTTGAATCCCATCGTTACCCTCTCTGAACATCCTGTCCAAAAATTTTTTCTGTGGCCACTCCTCCTCAGTATGGGGGTGAAGGACTGTCTTATTTGTTTAAGTTTGGATCCCCAAAGCTTAGCATAGTGCATAGCATAAAGTAGTGCTTAATAAATGTTTCATTCATTCATCCAGAGAGGGAACTCTAGCTACAGACTATCTCCAAATGACAATAAAAAGCACAATTCCATATTATTAAGTTAATTTTGCATGGGTTTAAAACACGCATGCTGGTCTGCTGGCTGCAAGAGCATCCACAGTAACCTGCCCCTTTCCCCCCCTCTTCCAGAGGTCCCTAAGCATCAGTTTTTCAGCCATCTTCCCCCTCCCTCAACTACCAGCACATTTTGGACTGGTAGCCAGATTTGTTCCATCTAAGCTATCTTTTTTGTAAAAAGCAAACTGAGATCTGGAGAAGGAATGGTTACTGTGGAAGGTTAGTGGAGGAGGTAGTACTAGAACCTGGGGCTCTTGACTCCCAGCCTGGGTACCACTTCCATGAAATAGCACCATCCAGCTCCCCCCAGCCTAGAGGAGGGAGGAAACCTGTTGTCACTGTAGAATCCTGCACCTGGATCAGGAACGTGTGGATTCCAACCATTCTGGAGAGTAATTAGAACTAAGCCCAAAAAGCTCTGACCCAGCAGTGCTATTACTGGGTCTGTATCCCAAGAAAAAAAATAAAGAAGAGAAAAGAACCCACAAGTACAAAAATATTTGGAAGCAGCTCTTTTTGTAGTGGCAAAGGATTGGAAAGTGAGAGGAAGCCCATCAATTGGAGAATTGACTGAACAACTTGGGGCACATGAAGGTTAAGGAATAGTACTGTTCTCAAAAAAAAAAAAAAAAAAAAAAGATGAACAAGCTGATTTTAGAAAGGCTTGGCAAGATTTACACGAATTGATGTTGAGTGAAGTGAGCAGAACCAGGAATACATTATACACAATAACAGCAGGAATGTGTGATGGTCAATTATGAAAGACTTGTTTCGTTTTAGTTCGTGATCCAAACCAATCTCAATAGATTTTGGACAGAAAATGCCATCTGCATCTAGAAAAAACAAAACAAAACAACAAAGGAGACTGAATATAAATCAACATATGCTATGTTCACTTCTTTTTTCTATTTTTATTCTCTCCCCCATGTTTTTTCCCTTTTGCTCTGATTTTTCTCTCCCAATATGATTCATAAAGAAATGTGTATTAAAAATAAATAAATTTACTAGGAAAAAAAAGGAAAAAAGGGAAGATGTGGATTCCAATCCTAAGAAACTTGTTAGTTGTGTGATCTTTAGAGAAATGACTTCGTTCTTCTCAGAATCCTCAATTTCCTCATTCATAATGTAGAATAATTACATTTGTTACTTATTTAGTATATAAATGTATATAGTTATATATGACACAACTTCATAAAGTGGTGGTGAGGCTCAAATGTTTGTAAAATGCTTTAGCAACCTTGAAAGACTATGTAAATGTCAGTTATTATTAAATGGAGAAGTGGACTATCTTTCAGCCGTTCATTCTATCACACTCATTTCACATTTATTACTCTTCGAAAGATCACACTGTTTAGAGATTTCCATTGCTGCCTGTTTAGCTGGTTTAGAATGACTTGTCATTTCCCTATTCTCCTCTCCTCCACCCACTAGTGTCATGGGAATGACTTTCCTGGATGCTTTCCTTCTGATTTGACTGTAGGTTTGCAGAGGGTAGGGTGAGAGGAGACTGTATGTAAATTAGGGTTTGTTTATTAAAAAAACCAAAAACTTGCTTTATTGATATTATCTTCCTTCTCCCTCTCTCCTTCCCCAATTTTATCACCACCCAATGACTCCTTCTATTACCCTCCTTTTAGTCATTTTATCTCTTGAAACAATTGCCCTTCTTCAGCATCCACCCCCTTCTCTGTGCGCCCATCCTTTTTAATGGATGACACAGCCCAAAGCCCAGAGATATTGGGCCCCTGCATCCAAACTCCAGTCATACTTTGATTACTACTTTTATGTTGATTTCTGTGACAGCCACAAACAAGAAGCTCTCCCTGCTCTGTCTGGCTGACAATTGTTCATATGTGGGGTTTTCCCCTCTTCTAATACAGTATAAACTCCCCTGCCCACTGCCTTGTGAGGCTGTTCCATAACATCTGGAACAGAGTTTGAAGTGGGTGGTAGACAGCCCAGCCCATTCACCCTCAGCACTGTGGGTAATTTCCTGCCTGTTACTCAAGACTGTATTAAACATCCCTTCTGTTCCCTCCAATACAATTTTAGGTTTAGTTCTGGGGATTAATAATAGTTGACATTTATGTACTACTTCAAGATTTCTAAAATGCTCTATTAGAGACACAATCTCATTTGATCCTCATAACAACCCTGTCTGGTAGATTTTATTGATTATATTATCCCTGTGAGGTACGACCTCCACTAAAGTTTCCTCAGTACTACTTGCTTATCAGCTTAGTTTTACAATTCAAGAGGATGCAAAAGGAGAATTATACTAGCCCCCTTTAGATTGGATATTTCCAAACTTGGTGAAAGGAAATGCATAATAAGGATTTGTAGGAAATAAGTGTTCTGATGGGCCATAGATAGCTATGAATAATTAGGATAATGAAGGATTGATATAGCCTTGCTTCCATTAGCTGAGAAGATTGTGAGCTCTCTTATCAGCAAGTGGTAAGAGGAGAGGAGGGGTGGGGGGCTATAAAAGCTTTGTTCTTTGTTCAGTTCCCCACACACCCTGGCTATAGTTGTTTAAGCAAGGGGATCTATGCCCTTTCTCAAGAGAAAGAATAAAGACCTTTTCTGATCTCCAACTCAGACTCCCAAATTTCAATTTTGGTGGCTTTCTATTCCACATATTCCTATTTAACAGATGAGGAAATTGAGATTATTCCCTTGTGATCCCACAGTTATACAAGTTCTGGAAACAGGATTGGAATCAGGTCTTTCCTGATTACCTTTTTAGAAATTTTTTTTTTTTAATTTTCCTGATACCCCGCTCAAATCCCTTTCTGCCATGAAATCTTCCTTACTCACCACAGGCCACCTTGATAGTTCCCCCCTCTTTGTGTATGGAAAAGCAACATAAATAAATCTACCCCTTGTGCCAGATTTCTTTCTAGAAGAATATAACAAAGACTAGATCTTCAATAGAATATAAGCACTTTGAGGACAGGGCTTTCATTTTATTCTCAACATCTTCAGGTGCTAACATCGAGGCTGGCAGCGACTATTTATGGATCCTAATATAGCTAGTTCTATTATGGCTTATAATAATAATAATAACCAGCAGTTTTTTTTAGCCCTTTAAAGTTTTCGAAGTGTTTTATTAATATTATTTCCTTTTCTCATTATATATGTAATTATATTATCATCTTTTTTCATTGTATATGCAATGTCCTTTGACTAAAATAGTGAAATAGTGCGTATTCCCATGGTCCACGTGGGGTCTCTCCTGGATTAGGGTCCTTCCTTCATGAAATGTTTTCATCAAAATCTGGATGAACCAAATCCTAACTAATAGCAGAACTTGCCTTATGTGATTTGAGTGTTAGAATTTGGTGAGACCTTAATAGATTTCTAATCCAACCTCTTTCACAGGCAACAGATTTATCCAGATTAAATGATTTGCTCAGAATTATAGGGGCAGAGCCAATATTTAAAACCACATCCTCTGGTCCCAAATCTCAGCATCATCCCTTTTCATTGCCTTCCCGCTTTGAAGGATGCTGCTCCTTGGCTCAGAACTACATACTTACTAATTGAATTCTGACCTTATTTGTACTTCTTTCCATTACTCTTTCCATTCCCCCTCTCCCTCAAAGCTTTTTCCATTCTAATTTTTAAAAGGTAGTGATTGGGGGGGAGGGCAGAGAGGGATGAGAACTATGAAAACTGTGAAAATATAAGAGAAAAATCAAATCTCCAAGTACTATTAATTAAAATTGTTTAAAAAACTGCAAAAAAAAAAACACAAAACCTCTGCTTTGTTTAAATCACTCTATTTACAACAATATCATTTTCTTGTCATTCAGTCATGTTCAATTCTTCGTGACTCCAAACAGGATTCTCTTGTAAAAGAAACTGGAGTGGTTTGCCATTTCCTTCTCTGCAAACAGGCTTCAGTGACTTCCCAGAATCACTGGTGAAGGTCTGAATCTATATTTGGGTCCAGGGTTCTACTCACTAAGTCACCTACTTGTGTACAGCATAATAGTCTATATATACATATATATTTTAAAATCACAAATGTTTAACCTTTCAGCAACATTATGGTTATACCTTAGGCTTCTGATGGGGCAGCTGATGAGAAATTGGATACGACTAAGTGACTCAACAACAACATAGGCTTCTGAGGTCTGTTCTGGGAAACTGCCTACTTCCTAAATTGGGGATATCTAGACTTCCCCTTTTTTTTCTGTTAGTATTATATACTTCTTTTTCTATTTCCATCAAATATTTTTTCGCTTATGTATCTTTGTTGGTTGATCCATATATGATGTTAATGCCCCGATAAGGTAAGAGTCAGAGACAATATGGCAAAAGGGAAAGAACATTGGATTAGCAACTAAGGCATTTAAGTTCCAGTGTCCATCAAATCCACTATGTGATCTTGGACAAGTCATTTCTCTCATATGGGTCTCAATTACTTCTTCTGAAATATAAAAGGTGGTGAATTAGATAGAGCGGTGAACCATGAGTCAAGAAGACCTAAATTCAAATCCAACCTCAGATACTGGCTGTGACACTAGGCAACTTAATCTCTTCTTATCTTTGTTTCCTAATCTACAAAATAAGGGCAATAATAGCACCCTTTGTGTGGATGAAATGAGAGAATATTTAACAAAACAATTTGCAAACCTTAAGAACTATATAAATGTTAGCTAACTATTATTTGATTCAAAAAGCATTTTTTAATCTATTTAGTGCCAAGCAGAATGTTAGGTGCTTAGGATACAAAAGCATACAAAGAGAGGACTGTGGGGACTGAATCTGGATCATAACATAGTATTTTCACCATTTCTGTTGTTATTTCCTTGCTTTTTTTTCTTTCTCATTTTTTTCCTTTTTGATCTGATTTTTCTTTTGCAGCACAATAATTGTGGAAATATGTATAGAAGAACTGGACATGTTTAATATATATTGGATTGCTTGCTGTTTATCCCCTACTTTATACCCCTACTTGCTGTTTAGGGGAGGGGATGGAGGAAGAGTGGGAGAAAAATTGTAACATGAGGTTTTGCAAGGGTGAATGTTGAAAACTACCTTTGCATATATTTTGAAAATAAAAGGCTATTATTATTATTTATAAAAATGAGGGCAGATCTGCCTGCATTTTTTATTTTCTTCACAGGCTAATAGTACACTATTCCAAAGTCCGATTCTTCTTGTACAGCGAAATAACTGTTTGGACATGTATACTTATATTGCATTTAATTTATATTTTAACAGATTCAACACGTATTGATCAACCTGTTATCTGGGGGAAAAGGGGAAAAATTGGAACAAAAGGTTTGGCGATTATCAATGCATATAACTTGTAAATAAAAAGCTATAGTAATAATAATAATAAAATGAGGGCAGATACACTGGCCCTGGAGCCAGGAGGATTCAGCTCAAATGTGGCCTAGACACTTACTAGCTGTGTGACCATGGGCAAGTCACTTAATCTTGGTTATTCAAAAAAAAAAAAAAAAAAAAAGGGAAAAAATCGGATACTTTCTGCTCACAAAGAACCTACATTCTACAGAGGGATATTTAGGCTAGAACATTTTATATGTTTACAGGCTTCCAGGATTAGTCCTAGAGTCTTTGGACACAAACCCAGAAGACCTCTCCACAGTGCCCCAACATTTTCAGCTCCTTAACACACGTTATTTTTCTTTCCAAAGGGTAATTTGGCCAGCCTTGTGGCCAGAGTTCGATGCAGTTCAGTGGGAGACTTATGAAAGAGGGATTGTTAAGCCCTACATACACATGATGGAGAGGTGATTAAGTTAGTTTGCTTCTCTTTCTTGCCAAAAGAATAAACTTTCACAGAGCTCAACTTTCTAAGCAGTAATGCCGGACAGAGAAAATAGAGCACTGGAGGGGAAGGTGTGGAGGGCTGTCTAACTGGCCAACTTTCCAGTAAGCCTTCAGACATGGCCCCTGACTTGGAGATTTGTGTGGAGAGGTGGAGGTGGGCACTAATGAAATGCTGAAAGAATGGCAACAAATTCATAGGTTGACTGGTCCTGGGCTGATAACTTTGTTTTCCCTTTAATTGTCCCAATGAACTAAAACTCAGAGAGATGAAAGAGCAAATTCTGGAAGACTTTCCCCTATGCTGTTCTCCTCCCCCCAGAAAAGCAAAAAACCAGCCCCCCTTAAGATAAAGTCCAACCCATTTATTCCTTCTTTCTTCTTCCCCACTTTTTAGATAGTGTTATATCTAAGATCCTGTACACAAATGAAGGAGGAAGTATAGCATATGGTGAAGTAGGAAGAAGGCATGGCTCTGGACTTAAGGTCAGAGTCAAGAAATCTGGTTCAAGTTCTGGATTCAGATCCGGGGCTCTGTTATCATCCATGGGACTTTAATTTTCCTACCTGCAAAATGAAAATAGCAGAATTATACTATCAGATTTGGAAGAGACTAGGAGACTTAGTCCAAGATATACTAAACAGAAATTCCTTTCTGGGGGATATATTCTTCCCAAGTCTTGTTTTCTCTAAGTTAAAACATCCTTTGTTGCTTAATTGTTCATTCCGTTCACCAGTTCTAATTTTTTCAAAGTCTTTTAATGTGGTGCCCATAATTGGACATCCATGACAAGTGGTCATACAGCTTCTGATAAAAGACCTCCATTGATTGGGAACTCACTACTACATGAAACACCCTATTGCCTTTATGGATGGACCCTGCTGAAGCCATGCTAATTAGGACCCTGATGTAGAAGGCAGAAAACCTGGGCTTAAGTCCTTGCTCCTACACTAGATCCTTGTGAAAGACACTTACAGTACATTGTCTTCCATGTTTCAATCTGTAATCTATTGCACTACCTGCCTCACACAGTTGTTTAGAAGAAAGTGTTTTGCTAAATTTAAAAAGCTATGTAAATGATAATAATTTTCCTTCCATTGAACTGAAATTTGTCTCTGAAACTTCCACACTTTGTTTCAAGTTCTTTCCTCTGGAGCCAAACAACATAATTCTAATTTCTATTTGGAAGGACACTTAAGACAGCTTTTACATCCTTCCTAAATCTTGTCTTTCCTGGCTAAACATCTCTAGTCCTTTAGCTGATCATTTTTCAGGGAGGCTCCATGCTGGCCACGCTCCTGTGAGTTGGTTCTACTTTTCCAATTTATTTCCTAAAATATAGCGCTCAAAACTGAACATAATATTAAATATGGTTTGTCCAGGGCAAATTACAACAACAATGATACTTCCTATTAATATAGTGCTTTTAAGGTTTCTGAAACACTCTATAAACATGATTTCATTCAATCTTCATTCAAATGCTATAAAATAAGTGCTGTAGAGCAGAGATTTCCAATGTGTGATTCATGAGCTGCATGGACACAGAGTGGGCACATAACGGGCCAGAATCAGATTAAGATGTAATTGGGAAATGTTTTAAAAATAAATAAAAATACAACAGAACATAGATAATGTTAATAGGAGGACATGTTAATGGCATAGTGATAGAGTAGCTAGTCTGGAATCAAGAAGATCTACCTTCTTAAATTCAAATCTGGCCACTTATTAGCTGTGTGACCCTGCAGAGATCATTTAACTACTTGCCTCAGTTTCCCCATCTGTAAATGAGCTGGAGAAGGAAATGGCAAATCACTCCAGGATCTTTGCCAAGAAAACAAATACCAAATTGGATGATGAAAACTCCAATATAATTGACATGACTGAACAACACTAGATACTTTTCTCTTTTTAACATCAGGTTTTGGTTCTTGTCATTTAAAGAAATTTATTTAACTGAACTATTTTTCTTGTCCCATCTTGTCCTCAAGAATAAAATGAGAAACTATTAAATGTATTGCTGAAATCCAGATATGCTTTGCCTAATGGAATTCCTTTGATCTAGGAGGCCACAACCCTGGGTTAGTTTTGCATAAACTTTTTTCGATGAAACATTGCTGGCTTTTAATGGTCACTGCTACCCTTTCTTAATGTTTATACATCATGCTTTTATGAATATGTTCTAAAATTTTGCCAGTAATTTAAGTTAGGCTTATTAACTGGTAGTTTGAACATTTCCCTCTTTCCTGTTTTGAAAATTTGAACATTTTTCTTTCTCCAATTTTGAGATGACAATTCCGATTCTTATCATTTTTCAAATATTATAGTAGTTTAGTGATCACACTTGTCATTTCAGTTAGTATCTTGCAATGTAATTTGTCAGAACTGTGTAACTTGGATCCACTGAAGCTAGCTAGATATAGTTTGATTAAGTCTCTTATTTTTGTTGTTGTTCAGTCATTTCATTCATGTCTGACTCTTACTGATCCTTTCTGGGTTTTTTCTTGGCAAAAATATTGGAGTGGCTTGCCATTTCCTTCCTCAACTCATTTTATTGTTGAGGAAACTGAGGTAAATAGGGTTAGATGACTTGTCTAGGGTCATATAGATAATAAATGTCTTTGGCCAGATTTAAACTTAGGAAGATGAATCTTCCTGGCTCTAGGCTCATTGCACTACCAAGCAGTCCTGTCTTTTATCTTAGCTTTCCATTCCTTGTTAATCATGTTGATTCTATCCTTTCTAATTTATGTATAGAAAGGGAAATAAAATAAAACTTAGAGAGAAAATGAAACAAAATTTCCTTTTTTTGTAAAGCAAAGCAAAATGAATTTTATCTTCTGTTTTTTTCATTATCGTTATGCCATCTACTCCCAGACTTAACTCCCTGCACTACCATCATTTCTTCCAGCTCTCTTTGTACCTACTTTGACCTTTTCTAGGTATTGTGATTCTGAATTTTGTCAGACACAATGCCCTCCATGAATCTCAGATTTCTACAGATTTTAAACAACAAGTTACAGAAAGAATGGCTGGTGCAAGAAATAACTATGACTTTCATGGGAGGAAGAGGAGATAGCCCTTCTTTTACATTCTTCTCATTCTCAACAGTTTTTTTTAAAAGGAAGGAAGGAAGAAATGGAGGGAGGGAAGGAGGGAGGAAGAGAGGGAGAGAGGAAGGAAGGAAGAAGGGAGAAAGGAAGAAACAAGAAAGAAAAGAAGGAAAGAAGGAAGAAAAGAAAAAGGAAAGAAAAAAAAAGAAAACTTTTTTTGTGCATCTGTTCAGATGGTGCAAAGATTTAGTATTTTTTACATTATTTTTATAAGATCATGCCACTCTTTTATAGTCAACCTTAATTACCTGCCTTTGTTTCCATCAACAAAGCGGAGGTAAATGCATGGGTGGAGTTCATGTTCTCATTATGACTAGACTTGAAAGACAGCCTCCCTCATGTGGGGAAAATTCTTTACACCATCCTTGAGGTTAGTATATGAACTCTTCAGTATGATAAAGTCATTCATAGACTTTGGCTAAATATGTTCTCAGTATATGCAGTTTAAAAAGGAAGGAGTGGAAGGATATTGTATATGACATTTGAATTGATGTCAGAAAAAGTGAGGGTATAGGCAAAAAAGGAGATGAGAGAAAGAGAGACAGCAACAGAGAGACACAGAGAGAGACACAGAGAGAGAGAGAGAGACAGAGAGAGACAGAGAGAGAGAGAGACAAAGAGACAGAGAGAGAGAGAGAGAGAGAGAGAGAGAGCAAGGGAGAAAGAGAGAGAGGAAAGAGAGAGAGAGAAAAGGAGAGAGAGAGAGGAAAGAGAGAGAGAGAGAGAGAGAGAGAGAGAGAGAGAGAGAGGAATAGATAGAGAGTAGAGCAACTTGAAGTAGAAAACCTACAACTGTGATCTCAAGAGAGAACTAGTCCTGTTAATAAATAATTGATCTGTGTAAAAGATGTGGACACTAGACCTGTCTGAGAGATTCATCCAGCAAAGGTACCATAGGAAATAGTGTCAGGACTGCACCAAGAGAGAAGAAACAGTGGGGTACAGTGGTACCGGATGTGTGGGTCGACTTGGCCATATCCTTTATATGGCTTGAGTTCCAGTATGATCTACATTTCTACCCATTCTTCCTGCAGGTATTGTATGTGCTTATGTGAAAGCACACACCCCTTCCCCCAGATTTATGGGTGGAATAT
This sequence comes from Antechinus flavipes, assembly GCF_016432865.1. NCBI lineage: Eukaryota > Metazoa > Chordata > Mammalia > Dasyuromorphia > Dasyuridae > Antechinus > Antechinus flavipes. Next base: position 322,963,300 of record NC_067400.1, on the reverse strand, counting down.
TTCATAGTTACTATTCTTTTCATACCATTTTAGTAAAGCCTTTTTTTGGGAGGCTAATTGTGTCTACCGGCTATCTATTAAAGGTCAGATCATTGGTGGGTGCTCATGAGCTACAGTTTTAGGAAAGTGGGCCTACGGAGTACCCTTGGCACCTGGAAGTCACAGCCACCTTCCTGGGAACCTAACCTGCAAACTTATAAGCACCAAGTTGTACTTATAAGTACCAAGTTGTTAAACTAAATCTTAGCCTGGAAGGACTATTTTCACTGGGTAAAACATTGACGAGAAGTTTTGAAGTCTGTGGAGGACCAGGAGCATACACACTTGCCCAGCTCTGACATGAACGGAAGTGTTTGGGACAAAAAGACCTACCCAAAGTGACTACTCAGAGATCATTCATAGAAAGTGGAATTAGTTATTAGAATCTCGAGAAGCCGACCCCATCCTGGTCTGTGAGCAGAATTCACAGCAGGATAGGGCCAGATCCTTGAAAATGTTCACAGCTTTTATACATTTCAGATAAAGAACCTCCAAAATCCCACCCTCTGTATGCTGTGATTGGTCACGTAAGTCTACTGTTCCTCTAATCAGTCAGTGAGATGCAGTAGACAAGGGGATGTACAGCTTCTTTGGCCACATAATCCCTTCGATGGACAATGGAATGTAGCCCAGGCCTGCTCTAAACTCACGTGACTGGGGCCTATAGGCTTGATCTACTTTAGCTAACAGTCTCTGATCAATATGTGCTTAATCTGTAAGTTCTTCACCTTTTCCCCACACAGAAGTAAAAGCAGACACTGAACCCATTTGAGAAGCCCCCAAAGCATAATCACAAGCAGGTGCAAGTTTTCATAAATAGGATAACCTATAAGCAAAGAGAATAGCCTATTGTAATGCCGGAGAAAGTTTTGAATATTTTATTTGAGTTTCTGAGAGGGAGACATTGTGCTGGAGGGATGCTGCCCCCAGAGCTGATGTCTAAAGCATCCAGCATCAATTGTGAGTTCTCAAGGACATATATATGACTCTAAGCTTGTCTAGACATGGGAGGGTAGAGTCCAAACTCTGGTGAGTGGGAATCTCCAGGCAGGGACCATTAATGCGGTTTTGACAGATTGGGTGGGGGGTAGGACCATAAATTCTTACCACTGAGGGAACTTAGGAGGTGTCCAACTAGAGCCAGGAAGTCTGAAACTTAAAGATATAGATAATACCAATTAGGTATCTGAGATAGGACATCTGGAATCTTATCTTCTGAAATGCCAGATCTCCACAGCCCTAATTATCTCAGTTCTAATGAGCAGAAAAGGGGAGGGGGGTGTTACCAGGAACCTGAGGCAGAACAATTAGGGAAACTGAGGCAGGACAATAAAAGGGAACTGTGACATATTGTAAATATGCATACATATGTAAATATTAATACCTCTAGACTTAACTGAAAAAAGTCTTTAAGGGGAAAAAAGTGAACAAAGCATAGAAGTGGAGTGATCATACTTATCCACAAAGTGTCCATCTTTTAAACTTCTTGCTACAATGGAAATCATCCTTAAATTCTTTGATTCTGATCTCTTTTTGCCACCTTTTGCTCCTTTTTGCCATCCTCTCAATCGTGTACCATGTGGGATACCCTTTCATCTACTCACACACTTTAAATCTTACCTATGGAGTCACACCTATATTAAATTCTATAAGTGAAAACCTTTTATTAATTTCTTATATGAGGAAATCCAAGACCCAGAGTAGCAAAGTGGGTGATGGAAATAGAAACAATATTTTGGGTTTTTTTTTGACATCAGAAAGAACAGATGGATAGAAAGTCACTGAAACAGTTGAGAATCATGGGAAACATCATAAGTTCTGCATGGAAACAAATTATAGTAGTGATAGGGGACTTCTGATGGAGGGCTTTTGCTGCCAAAAGGAGAACAATTAATAATTTTTCAACTCATCTTAGTGACAATTCCATCCTCCTGTAGGGCATGGTCCCTTTACAGTCCTTTCATATGGAATAGTTTAATGCTGAAAAAGGAAGAGAAAGAGCTTTTGTGTATAGAAGGAGTTAAAGAAATTAGTAAAGTATATAAGACAGATGAACATTTTGATGCCTGAAAGAAATAGAAAAAGGGCTTTGGTTTAATAAAAACTATTAAACTATGTATACAAAGAAGCAGAGTTTTCAGATGGAATTTGAACAGCTTTGTATGGAAAATTAATGATGGCACAAATATAAAGACATTTCATCTTGCAAGAGATAATGGATGATGTCTTCCTTGTCAGTGAGTGTTTTAGAAGGAGCAGAAAAAGAACTTTTATTTGGTTAAAAAAAAAACTGGGGAAATGTGATCACAAAGAAATATAATTTCAAGGGCACAAAGTGAGATAAAGGACTATGATGACATACAAATTTATGTTCTCACCATGGTTCATTATGAAGGGCACCAAAGGACAGCTTGTTGTGATCTTCTTCCTTGAAATTGTATTTGTTCTTGTATTTTTCCAGTTTTTAATAGTAAAGACTATAATGCCATGCAGCTCCAAGTTCTTATCATGGTGCAATATAGAGGACACCAGAGGACAACTTATAATCTGTCTTTTCCCTTTCCTCCTGTCGGAGCAGAATGAGGAAAGGTATAACCTAGAGATTGCTCCCTGTGGATTTCTGGGCTTCCTCACTATTATTCTTATCCCTGTGCTATAACTACTACTTTGTGATATTTGGGTTGGTCCATGTATTTGGGCAATTTTTTTTCTTCCCCATTCATTTTCAGCTTAAAGTCCTATTGATTTGATTATGTGTATATATTGATTATGTGTGTATATATGGATGTATGTTGTTTGTCCTTTATTTTTGAAGTAGACAGATGACATCACAGGGAGAAGTCTTGTCTCACACATAAATTGGATTTAAATGTGGTGGAGTTGCACAGTCATCAGTCTCACTCTCTCTGTCAGAAAACCCAGGACAAGGCAAAAGTCTTTGCTGCTTGACAAAGCTCTGAGGGCTCCATTGCACCAGCTTCAGCCACCTTCATGGCTGTTGGAACAAAAACGTTCTCATCTGCTCACCAGAGGAAGCCTTCACATGCTTGGGGTAGGCACTCCCCTAACTCACCCTAAGGGTTGGAGGATTATTGGTCCCTCTCAACCTGGTTGAGCCTGTCTGCCAAGATGGTTTTACTCAGGGTGTGGCCACTACACAAGAATCTGTAGCCACAGGTGAGGATTGAGTGAAAGTGGACACCAGAGTTAGATGAGCATCTCTGAAAAGGGCTGGTAGCCCTCACGGCAGTCTTCCCTGAATGCCCCATACAGTCTGTATAAATGGTTTTTTATCAGTCCTCCAGCTCTCATCATTCCTACATTAGCCATAATATTTCCTTCCCCCATTTTTGTCTTTTTATTCTTAGAAGTCAGAGTAGTGCTTGAAATTACAAATTTTAAAAATTAAGCTTGTTGATTAATTGGCTGACTACTTAATTATGCTCCCTACATCATCTGGCTGTGGTGGAGAAAATGCTTTGGAAACTGTGAGTACAAAAAACCACAAGACACATAAAAAAGTGTGTTTTCATTATCATTTGCCTTCTTTTAAAGGGCCCCCTATCTCATAGTTCGACTCCTACTGCTTCTGTCATTCACACGTCAGTCACATCTCCACTGGTTAAGCACTCATTTGAACATTTAAATTGATGGCATTTAGAGATAAATACACAGAGTGATTAGAAAGCAATGATGACTGGTTTTCATGCTTGACTTTTGGCTGGTTTTTCTTTGCAGCTGGTCTATTTCTTATTGCATTTTCTCTCTGTCCCTCTCTCATTTCCTCCTTCCCTCTTCCCCCTTCTCTCTCTCTTTTCACACACACACACACACACACACACACACACACACACACACACACCATCTTTAATCCCCTATAATCCTAAATATTGATTAGCTCCTATTCGATCATAAACTCCTCAAGGGCAGAAGTTTTGTCATTACTTTTTGGAGAATAATTAGATAGTTCTTGGTTACTAGTGGCCAGAAGAACTGTTGACTTCGGGGAAACTAATGAGAAGGGAACTACAGAGTGATCAAGTCATTCGAACTGAAAACAGTTTGTGGCCTCCAGTTTCCTTTAATGATGTTTTCATTCTTCCTTTCTCGTTGCAGAATTCGGTCAAGGACTGTTTCTATTTCACCAGACCTTGGACCTGTGGTGACAGAGATAACAAGAAGGGACAGCCTAGGTCGGGCGAGTAGAATGTTAGCACAGTAGAATGGAGCAGGAAGCAGACTAAGGCTGCAATCTGCCTCACTTTGTGGTCACAAAGGCAGTGAAACACAGTTCCTTCTTCATAAGAGGGAAATCTTCCTGTTTCCTTCACAAAGGTTATTCACTCTCTGAAGATCCCTTAGTTTACAATGAATGTCAGACTTGCCAATTAATCCAATTCAGTTCAATTCACTTGAATTCAATACATATCTCTAATGATATGAAAACTTAAAAAAAAAAAAAAGGAATTGTCAGAGACCAAAGTTTTTCCTTCTGAAACAACAAATTGTGTGATGAGAAAGTTTTGATTGAATAGAAATAATAAACCTTGGCTTTCACTCCCTTCCTTCCCTTTCCCTTTCTTTTCTCCAAAAGTGTATGGATATATCCAGTGCTTAGCATAGTGCCCTGAACACAATAAACATTTAATAAATGTTTTTGATTGATTGATTGATTATTTAGTAATGTCCAGTGCTTTCATCTATGCTAGCACTCATTTGTTATTGACATGACTCATAGAAACTGGCCATCATTTTGAAGCTCATTCAAATACTTTTTTGGGGGATGGCATATAAGGGAGGATAGTGCAGTGGAAAAGTCACTAGACTCAGATTTAGATGATCTGGATTCAAATCCTGACTCAATCATTTTCTGTATGACTATTATTTCCCTCTCTAAGCTTCAATGTTTTCATCTGTAAAATGAAAGGGTTGACTCAATGACTTTGAGAGTTCTTTCTAACACCAAATTGTATTTTATTTCAATCTTGATAGTTCTCTTATTGACAGAAGTGAAGGTGCGGTTTAGATAAAAAGCAATAAAGGGCAAGTCTTGTTCTCAAAGTAAAAAAGACTTTTTATTGCTTTTGTTTTATAGTTACAAATGTCATCCCTCTAGACTCCAGCATTCTGGCAATCTCATCTCCCAGAACATCATCTAAGAACTAAGAAGGAACCATTAGAATGGAAGTTTCTACACGGCAAGGATTGTCCTTCACTTTCTTTGTAGCCCCAATGCTTAGCACAACGCCTGGCAAATAGCAGGAGCTAATAAATGCTTATTGATCGAGGAATCAAAGAAAAGCCATTGAACGTTCAAACTACAGGGAAGTCTGTGTAGTTGAAGTCCAAGAAGACTATATCTAAGAGCTCAAGTACCTACTATTCACTTAGTCTAAGTATTTATTTAGCACCTACTGTGTGCCAGACATTGTTTTAAGTGCTGTGGATACAAAAAAAGGTAAAAGACAATCTCTGCTCTTATCTACTTACAGCCTGCTTACTCTTATTTTATGCTGGCATATCTTGCATAAAGTTGCCCTAAATTGTCATTGTTATAAGTGAATCCCACTGAGCCTGACAGTTGAAACAGATGCCTAGGATCTGAAGGAGAGCTTCTGAAGGTGGAGATGGTGCTTCTGCAGGCTGTGAAATTCTAGACATGTGAGATTACTAAACGTAGTATCTTTGCCTATTCTGGGGCTGCTGGTTCACAACAAACTTTCAACTAACTTCTAATCTTTGGTTTCTAATTGTTTGGCTAATCACTCATGTTATAAGTGCAATGGGGCACTAGTTTAGACAATTCGTTTTTCAGCACACAAAAAAGTACACATACATTTGCAATATATATACTTTTGAGCTTAATATACATTATGATAATTTTTCCATCATTTTCTTAAGTCTAGACAATCAACATAAACATAAGTCAAACCCCTATTTAGAGAAAAGCATAAATTCTCACTCCAAAATTTTAACAATAGGCTTTTGTGAACTAGTCTAAGCGGCTCCAGTGGAGCTCCTTTGGTCTTGTTGAACTAATTTCTTACATTACATTGTTTTTCCTTGATATTTCATTGACCAAATACAGAATGTAAATAGGCCAGGACAACACATGCCATTCTAACAGGTTTGGAAAGCTACTTCTCCTGCCAATATTGGATTAAAAACAGAAAAATAGGATTATTAGAAAGAGGAGAGGAATAGTTGTTATGGGCAGGTGCATAGAAGCAACATGAAGAGACAACTGAAATGTCCAATATTATTCCCAAAGACAGATGATAAATGCACTTTTCTCCTATCCAATCCACACCAAATTAGTACATATGTATCAGACACCTACTATGTGCAGCATCATTTAGTAACTAGAGTTCTAACTTGTAAGCCAGGAGGATCTGGGAAAAAGTCTCACTTCTAATACATCCTGGCTGTGAGACTCTAGGCAAGTCATTGAATCCCTCAGTGTTCTAGGTAACTCCCTTTTGCATTGTGAAGAAGGGTCTGACCTGCATTGGTAAAGGGAGTTTCCCTTTTGAGAGACATCCTACAGGAGTGAAATCACAGGGCCAGTCCTAACCCCAGCTCTATTTGCAGAATATTATGCTAGTGCCAGGATACAAATACATCGTAAGAAAGAGTCCCTGTTCTCAAACAATTGCAGGTGGGAGAGTGGGGGAAGGGAGGCAGAAATACAGCAAATATAGAGATAAGCAAATGATAAAGTACAGATACAAAGTCCTTTTGAGGAGGCAAAGAACACTAACAGTTGTGGGAGAGGAAAGTATGGGAAGGAGTCCCTGAATTGTGTGTCAAAGGTAACTTAAGATTCAGAAATGGGAGAGAGGGAATTTCAAATATGGGGTGTCTGGATCAGGGCAAGGAGAAGAGAGGTAGAATTAAAAAAATATTTATTTTAAATGATAGACTATGCTATGGACCTAGGGAAGGAAATAAACATTTATAAAGTCCCTACCATGTGCCAGTCACTATGAGAAAAATTTTTGCAAAGATTATGTCATCCGATTCCTTACATAACCCTGAGAGGTAAGTGCTATTATCCCCATTTTACAGTGGAGGAAATGAAGGCAAATAGAGATTAAATGACTGGCCCAGGGATCACACAACTAATAAATGTTTTAAGCTGGGTTTGAACTCAGATTTTTATGAGTCTGGGTCCATTGCTTTGTCACTTTGCCACTAGCTACCGTCAGTAGATCAGTTTGACTGGAACACATATGTGAAGGGGAATAATAGTTAATAAGAAAGGTCCAGCCAAACAAGATATAGAGAGCATTACAAAATACAAAATGGATAATTTTGATTATATAAAATTAAAAAGCTTAACAAACAAAACTAATGCAACCAAAATTAGAAGGAAAGCAGAAAACTGGAAAAAAAAACTTTTGTACTGTAAGTATCTGAATAAAGATTCATTGTTTAATAAAGCTTTTTATGTTCAAAACACATGCCATAGATAGTTTTCAACATTCACTTTTGCAGAATCTTGTGTTCCAATTTTTTTTCTCCCTCTTTTCCCCCATCTCCTTCCAAAAGGGGAGAGAGAGGATAATTTCCACAATTATCTTGCTGCACAAGAAAAATCATATCAAAAAGGAAAATATAAGAAAGAAAACAAAATGCAATCAAATAAATATAAAAATAACAACAAAAAAAAGGTGAAAATACTGTGTTGTGATCCACACTCAGTGTTTATAGTCCTCTTTCTGGGTGCAGTGGCTCTGTGCCACCACTGAATCTGGCCTGAATAACCTCACTGTTGAAAAGAATCATGTCCATCAGAATTGATCATCGTATTATCTTGTTGTGCCATGTACAATGATCTCCTAGTTCTATTCACTTCACTTAGCATCAGTTCATTTAAGTCTCTCCAGGCCTTTCTGAAGTCATCCTGCTGATCATTTCCTATAGAACAATAATATTCCATAACATTCATATATTTCAATCAGTTCTCTATATTAAAGGGTTTATTTCTTACGTATATAGCAAACTGAATCAAATTTATAAGAATTCAAGTCATTCCTCAACTGAAAAATGGTTAAAGAAAATAAAGAGGTAATTTTGAGAAGAAAGCAAAGCTATGGTCATATAAAAAAATGCTCTAATCAATTATTACTTAGAGAATGCACATCTCTAACATAAAACGACTCTGAGGTACTACCTCACACTCATCAGATTGATTAATGTGATAAAAAAGAAAATGATAAATGTTGGATGGAATGTGAAAAAATTGTGACACTAATGCATTATTAATGGAGTTGTAAACTGATCCAGCAATACCACTGTTAGGTCTGTATCCCAAAGAAATTTTAAAAAGAGGGAAAAGAACCTATTTATACAAAAATATTTATAACAAACAACTTTTTCTGTGGTGGCTAAGAATATGGAAATTCAGGTTGTCTATAGTTGGGAAATAGTTGAACAAGTTGTGGCTTATGATTATAATGGAATATTATTATGCTTGAAAATGAGGATTTGTTTTGACAAAAAAAAAATTTCCTCATTTGTCCATGTTCAAAAGCATTGAGTCTGTCACCTCTCTGTCAGGAGGGCATCAGTATCCTGGTCATTGCATTAATCTAATTTAGGACCTAGAGCTCCTCATGGTTAGTCTGCAGTCAAGCAGTCAAGTGACGTCAATAGCTTTAACAATTAGTTCTCTGAGTCAATCAAGTCTGAAGGATAATTTCAATATCTTATATTTTTTAATTAACAAGCAGGATGATTTAAGAAACCCTGGAAAGATTTCCATGAACTGATACAAAGTGAAGTGAGCAAACCAGGGAAACATTGTACATAGTAAAAATATTGGGAAGAATAGAATTAAGAACTCAAAATTTTAAAAAAATGAAAGCTTAAAACTTATATGTAAATATAAAAATCATATATAAAAATTATATAAATTGGGGGAAAATAAAATATTATTTTTAAAATGAAAGAAAATGGGGGGGGGGAGAAGTCTAAGAGAAGGCTTATTACATCATTTTTTTTGCCACACTGGAAAGATGTCTTTACATACCATTTTTTGTTAAATGTAGGGGAAAAGTCATTAATTTGGACCCCAAAAAAAGAAAAGAAAAGAAAGGCAGGTGGAAGTCATATTACAGAGGACTTTAAACTAGGCTGAGGATTTTGTTATTTTATCTTAGAGTTAATAAGGAGCCACTAAAGGTTTTTGAATAGGGGAAGGACATGGTAAGATCAATGTTTTAGAAAAAGTCTGTGAGTAGAGAAGTTAGTGGGGAGGGATTATATAGGAGCAGAATATGTTGTCATGCTGTCATGTCACTATGCTGTTGAGTAAGGCTTGCTGTGTTGGTTGGTTTTGCTTAACTATTTTCCTGTTAGAAGTGGAATTAGAAAAAGAATTGTTAAGATGTACACATACAGAGGGAAATTAATGTGGTATACGAAAGAAAAGGTATCAATACAGCTTTTTTTTAAGTAATAGCTGACATCTTGACTTTGAAGATGAGGATTTGTTTTGACCAAAAAAAAAAAAAATTCCTCATTTGTCCATGTCCAAAAGCATTGAGTCTGCCACATTCCTGTCAGGAGGGCATCAGGATCCTGGTCATTGCATTAAGGCTAATTTAGCCTAACCCAATTTATATTTCACTATTTTTTAGATTCTTAGCGCAATTAAGCTGATCTTATCTCCTCTAAGCTTCTTATTTTAAAAACGACGGCTGTTGGGATCTGGTTTGAATGAGATTAGTCTTTTCATAGTGTCAGTTTGATATTAGAACTAAAGAAGGTACTTGTAGTTTAAAAAAAAAAAAGATTTACTTAACTATAGCAGGGAAAGGATATTCAACAAGGATATGTATCAAGGACACTGTAAGATAATTCAGGTGAGTAATGTTCCCCTAATCTCTGAAGCATCTTCTGTCCCCCAAACATGGGGAGGACCTAGAGCTCCTCATGGTTAGTCTGCAATCAAGCAACCGTAAAGTGACGTCAATAGCCTTAACAATTAGTTCTCTGAGTCAATCAAGTCTGAAGGATAATTTCAATACCTTATATTTTTTAAATTAACAAGCATTTATCTCTCTCTTCCTTCTTCCTCATCTATTGAAAAAAGAAAACCACAAAACTCTTGGGGGGGAAATGCACACTTAGAAGGAAGCATGTAAAAGCAGGATAACCTTGAAAACAATTTGTACTATTTATTACACAGTTGTTGTTTTTTTTTAAATAAAATTTTAAATGGAAATTCATGATTTTATATTGAACCCTCTTTGTGTTGTGCTTTGTGTATGGAAATGTTCTTTTAAAAAATCTTTTTGAATTTAAGTTCAAAATTAATAAAAATTTAAAAATATGCCTAGTCAAACAAAACAATTTTCCATATTGTCCGAATCCAAAAACACTGGTCTCATTCTGTATCTTGAGTCTGTCACCTCTCTGTCAGGTAGCATGTTTTATCAATATAAACCTGTAGAATCTTGCGTGGCCATTGCACTGATCAGAATTTTTAATACCTTTTAAGGAAAGATTAGTCTGATTTGCATGTGGGGGGGTGTAAGGATATTTCTCACCACAAGAGAGGGGTCCCAGAATGGGGAAGTGAGTTGCCTATTCATTATTTCACAGAGCTAGTGCTAACAGAAAAAGAGGGGCCAAAGTAGAGTACTGGACCTGGAAGACTTGAGTTCAAATCTAGCCTCAGATACTTACTATGTGGTTCAGGGCAAGTCACTTTCTATTTGCCAGAAGGAGAAGGAAATGGCAAATCATTCCAATATCCAATATCCAAGAACAGTATGATCTACAGGATCATGAAGAATCAGACCCAACTAAATAATTGAAAGACAACAAGCAATACATAACTGATGTTCATAATGAACCTTGACTCATTCAGAATAAGTTACATTAATTCCAGTTATCTATTAAAGAAGTCTAGGAAGGGAGAGAAACATTTTTGAAAGATTTCTGGTAAAAAATTTGGTGCCATCCTTTATTCATTCCTTGGCTTTTCAGTATGTTGATAATCTAGATTTGACATGTTGCTGTTGTCAAAGACACAAATCCCATTTTTTCTTTTGTAAAAAAGATATACTTTTTGTTTTTTATCATAGTAGTTTCCCAGTGTCCATATGCTTCTTCTTTTCCCACCCACGTGAACAAAGCAAGACTAAGATAGTTTAACACCTGAAAATGGACAAAATCTTCCACACCCACTGATCTTGCTATTTTTTGCAGAGACATGTGCCATCTGATGTCACCAGTTTCAAATCAAATCAGGAAACACTTATTGAGCATTTGTTATGTTCAGGGAACTCTATTAAGTGGGCCATAATACCCACTTGTCATATCCCATTCTTTGTGACATTGGACAGGAGATTGCTGAATAGAACTTTAGGCATTTGTGTGATCTTAGCAATTGTTTTATATGACTCATCTTACAGAGGAAGACAATAGAAAGTCAGAGGCTATGGGCTCATATCCCATTTCTGAGGCTTACTACATGGCTAAAAGATTGGACTTTTAGCCCCTCTACTCTCATTTGTCTCAACTATAAATTGAGGAGTGGGCTCTGTGGCTTTTGAGCTCTTTAACTAGCTGTATGATCTCAAAAAGAGGAACAAAATAGAAATGATTTGTTCACTGTCACATAGCCTGTGAATGTAAATGACAAGGCAAGAAAATCCCATGTTCTTTTCCATCTATTATCCTATCGTCACTTCTGTTTCTCTCCTTATTCTTCCCACTCACCTTCTCCATTTTAGTCAGCATTAGATAGCCTTGTCTCTCTGCAGGCTAGATTTTCAATAGGCATGACGGTTCTTCTCTACTCTCTACCTCCTTGTTAAAAATTAAAAAAATAAAAATAAAAATTCAGTAGACATTTATTAAGTATCTATTGTGGATATAATATTATATGTATGTGCATTTGTGTTTTGCAAGGCAATTGGGATTAAATGATTTGTCCAGGATCACACAGCAATAAATGTTGTGTCTGAGGATGGATTTGAACTCAGATCCTCCTGATTTCAGAACTAGTGCTCTATTTCGCTAGGCAGCCAGCTGCCCCTATTGGGTATTATATTGATTATTATTATATTGATTATTCAGATAAACCCTCTCCTTTCTCTCATGGAGTTTATGAGTGTTAACTCAGAATTCTTTTTCATCTGAGTCCAACATAGTAAAGGTTCCAGTTCTATGAAGAATGGTACAATTTCAGGTGTCAGGAAAGGAGAAGGTCTTGCCCTCAACTGGAGGTTTTGGGGAAAATTCCATGAGAGGGATGCTGTGTCACCTGGATCCTAGGTGTAGCAACATGGTTGGATGATGGATGAAAGCTGCAGAAATGAGCCCTCTCAGGAAGGAAGCCTGATCAAGCAGAGGAGATGCTCTGGGCCAATCCCCCTCAGGCCCTGTGCTATTTATGTTCTGAGTTGAATTGGGAAGACAAAGACATAAATATGGAAAAAATTGAAGACTTTCAAGATGGCTGCAATAGAGATATCACAGGGAACTCTATAGGCTCCACACACTTAAAGGGTTCAGAGGAAGGCAAGCAATTCTTCCTTTGGGTGGAGTTGTTAGGGAAGGATTTTACTTCCCAAAGATTGCTCCTGATTTGGGAAAATAATTGGAGAACTGCCTCAGATCTAAATATTTCTAAACTCATAGACAAAAGTCTCACTCATTCCCCTTATAACAACATGGTGAGGCAGTGTGGGCACGATTTGTCTTCACTATTTGTTAAGAAAACTGAATCTTAGAGAGGCTGTGAGTTGCAGAAAGTTGCAAAGCTAGTGAAGTCATAAAGCCTGAACTGCAAGCCGTGAAGGAGAGGTGGGGAGAGATGTGGGGGTTGGGGTTTGATGAGTCCTGTGGATTAAATGCTAAAGGGAACCACTGAATGCACTAGTGGCTGGAGGACTGGGCCTGCATTCAAATGCCTTCTCAAACACCGCCCAGTTCTGGGCCAAGCCTTTGAATTCTCTTATTTTCACCTTCTGTTTGATGGGGAAATGGATACAACCTACATCTACTACTGGGTGTGTATCCCAAGGAAATCATAAAGGGGGGAAAAGGACTCACATGTGCAAAAATGTTTGTAGCCACCCTTTTGGTGATAGCAAAGAATTGGAAAATAAGTAGATTTTGGGGAATGGCTGAATAAGTTGTGGTACATAAAGGTAATGAATCATTATTTTTATATAAAAATGATGAACAAGCTGATTTTAGAAAGGCCTGGAAAGATTTACATGAACTGATGCTGAGCAAAACAAGCAGAACCAGGAATATATTGTACATAACCACAGCAAGAAAGTGTGATGATCAACTATGAAAAGCTTGGTTTTTCTCAGCAGTTCAGTGATCCAAAACAATCCCAATAGACTTGGATAGAAAATGCCGTCTGCATCCAGAAAAAGAACTATGGAGATAAAATATAAATTACCACATGCTTTTTTTTTCTGTTTTTTTTTTTTTCTTTTCTGGTTTTCCCCTTTTGTTCTGATTTTTCTTTCCCAACATGATTCATAAAGAAACGTGTATTTAAAAAGCTAAATATATATAGCTAGAAAAAAAAACAATAAAAAGGAAAAAAAAAGTATTAAATCTCCTACCCAGAATTGTAGTAAAGATTAAATGGGACTTTTTTTTTTTAATTTGTGGAATATTTGACATAGGGGACTCCTAAAGAATCTCACATATAGCTTGATACTCACTCTGCAACTTAAAATCTGGATCTCAAGAAGTCAAATGCGTTGTCCAGGATCATACAGTATGTGTCAGAGGCCAAACTAGAAGCCAATTTTCTTTACATAATTGCAGACTACCTCAAAATGGAAACCTCTTGTAAACCTCAGAACTCTGTAAATGTGAGCTAATGCTACTGCATGAAAACCCCATCAAAAAGCCACCAGTTGTTTCAAAGGTGACAGGTCCAATGCAGCTTTCTTAACTCCTTTCTGTTTTCCTTTGGAAACCTGTTGAGCTAAGATGGAGAAGAGGGAGAGTCTCCTGGGTTGATTTGGATTGTCATGAACCTTTTCCCATAAAGGCTGGACAGTCAGTTCAATTCAACACTGTTAAATAAACACGGTCATTATTTTAGGGATAACACTTTTAAATAAAATGACAGTTCTTGTCCTTAGGTAGCTAACAATCTAAATGGGAGGATAAGACAAGGATAATCTAGGATTCTGCTTGGGAGGATAAAAGGCAACTCTTCTGTCCTGTACTAAACGGTTTTCACTTGTTTTAGGCTGAGCAGCTGACTTTGCAGATGGGAGGTGAGGGTGGGGGACTGCCATGTTACTCTATGACTCAACAAGTGTGGTAAGAAATGAACCAAAAAATACATCTGGGTAAAAAATAGTTCAGTCACAAGAATTAGGGGTTTGATTTCTAGCTGCCTCCATTCTCAGGCTCTCAAAAGTGTAACCCCACAACTTACTGGCAATTTGGACTTGGGGCCTCAGCTCTTGCCCCATTTGGTATCTTGAGGAATCAAGTGGGTTTTTTTCATCCTTTGGCTTTAGCAGTGTGGTCAGTCACATTTTTGTGCTAATTTCTATTGCTTTTTATAAATATTTTTGAAAATATGAATTAAAAAAAATAAAGATCAGTCTTTTCTTTTACTTCCTTCTCCTCCCTCCCCCAATCCCACTCCATTGAGAAAGCAAAAAAAAAAAACAATATCTGTGACAAACATGTATAGTCAAGCAAAACAAAGTTTCCCATTGGCCATATCTAAATACTTCTAAAAATTACATACATGTAATCTTATTACATATTACACATATGTACATATACGTGTGTTATTGTGTACATGTATGGAACATGAGGCCCACTTCCTAAGAATTGGTGAACTTAAAGCAGATTCAAAATCGTGTGTGTGTGTGTGTGTGTGTGTGTGTGTGTGTGTGTTTCTGAATCTATGCTCTGAGTCCTGAACTTATCTGTCAGGGGGTAGGCAACATCACCATGGATGTGGAACATTGCTTATATTGTCAGACTCCATGAACATGTTTTAGTTTTGCTGAACTACTTATTTCTCTTTTTATTTTATCTGTTCTTTGTGTTAAGAATTACTTTGTTCTATACAGAATGACTCACTGGGGAGGGGAGGATGAAAGGCTACCTTCAGGTGACATTAAAACAAAAGATAGCAATACTCTTTTTTTTTTTTTTTTTTTTTAACAAGGGAAACAATGGTGGAGAATTCTAGAGGTTTGGGCCTCCAATTAGCCAGTGAGATAGCATCAAAATAGGAGAGAAAATTCATCCTGCCATTGCTTGTGAAACAGGTCTCCATGCTCCAGAGATTAAAGCCATGTGAAACTATAAGAGAGAGAGAGAGAGAGAGAGAGAGAGGAATGGGGAGGGAAGAGGAGGGAGAAGAGAGTGAAAAGGAAAAGGAAAGAAAAGAGAGAGAGGAAAAAAAGAGAGAGAGAAAGACAGACAGAGAGAGGAGAGAGAGAGAGAGAGAGAGAGAGAGAGAGAGAGAGAGAGAGAGAGAGAGAAAACATGCCCTTTCTACTGGCTATTAGTCAAAGGCAAAAAGGGACCTCCTAAAAGATGGTTTAGAGTTTGGCTTTCCACCACGGAAAAGCTCACATATAAATATTATAAATATTTTTGGGGTCAACCAATTATTCAAGAGTGCCTTTGTTCAACCTCTCCTTTGACAGAACTATTCTTTTTTTTATTATAGCTTTTTATTTACAAGATATATGCATGGGTAATTTTTCAGCATTGACAATTACAAAACCTTTTGTTCCAACTTTTCCCCTCTTTCCCCCCACTCCTTCCCCAGATGGCAGGTTGACCAATGCATGTTAAATATGTTAAAGTATAAGTTAAATATAATATATGTATACATGCCCATACAGTTATTTTGCTGTACAAAAAAGAATCAGATGTTGAAATAGTGTACAATTAGCCTGTGAAGGAAATCAAAAATGCAGGTACACAAAAATAGAGGGATTGGGAATTCTATATAGTGGTTCACACTCATTTCTCTGAGTTTTTTCGCTGAGCGTAGCTGGTTCAGTTCATTACGGCTCTATTGGAGCTGATCTGGTTCATCTCATTGCTGAGGATGGCCAGGTTCATCAGAATTGATCATCATATAGTATTATTGTTGAAGTGTATAATGATCTCCTGGTCCTCGTTTCACTCAGCATCGGTTCGTGTAAGTCTCGCCAGTCCTCTCTGTATTCATCCTGCTGGTCATTTCTTACAGAACAATAATATTCCATAACATTCATATACCATAATTTACCCAGCCATTCTCCAATTGATGGGCATCCATTCATTTTCCAGTTTCTGGCCACTACAAACAGGGCTGCCACAAACATTTTGGCACATACAGGTCCCTTTCCCTTCTTTAGTATCTCTTTGGGGTATAAGCCCAGTAGAAACACTGCTGGATCAAAGGGTGAGCACAGTTTGATAACTTTTTGAGCATAGTTCCAGATTGCTCTCCAGAATGGCTGGATGTGTTCACAACTCCACCAACAATGTATCAGTGTCCCTGTTTTCCCACATCCCAAACATTCCACATTATCTTTCCCTGTCACTCTAGCCAATCTGACAGGTATGTAGTGGTATCTCAGAGTTATCTTAATGTGCATTTCTCTGATTAATAATGACTTAGAACATCTTTTCATATGACTAGCAATAGTTTCAATTTCTTCATCTGACATCTGGACAGAACTATTCTTTACACTAATGAGATGTCTACCTTGAGCATCTGAAGACTTTGCTAAGCAGAATGGCTGGATGAGAACAGTCTTTTCCAATGGCCATGAAGCAGCTGAAGTAGGGGCTGTGGAGTGCTTAGATCTTGAGCAGATACTGAGCACATCAGGGCCATCCACCGCATCCTGGACCATCACCACAGAGCCTGACTTCTGTCTCACCAATGGACTAGGATGACTCAGGAAGAGAAAATGAGTCTGAGGACTTTGTGCAGCTCCCCCTCTCTTAAATGTAATTTACTCAGGAGTCAAAAGGCATCACCCATCCCTTTGCAATGAAGAAGGCAATACTCTGCAGTGGAAGGAGCACTAGATTTGGAGACAGAGAGTCTTGCTTTCAAATCCTGCCTCTTTCCTTAGCTGTGGGATCCTGGCCAATTCTCCTAATTTTTCTAAACCTCAAGCACCTCTCCTCTGTTTCCTTGGACTCATTCAAACCAAATATGGATAGGTTGACAATTCTGGGATTCCTGGGATTCCAAGATCCTTTCAAGGAGTCTGAGAGAGCCAAGCTATTTTTATAATAATATTAAGAAATTTTAATTCCTTTCAATAAATATAGATAGATATAATCCATATAAATAAAAACTCTTGATGGGAGATCCTCAATAATTTTAAGAATTTAAGGGGGCCTGAGGCTAAAAAGTTTGAGAAATGTTGCCATAGAAGGATGAGATGCTTCCATAATTTGTTGAACTATGTGCTTTAAAGTGAAAAATCAGGCTAACTTATGGGGCATGGAGTTGAGGGTGTTTCCTATGCTTACATTTTCCCCAGAAAATTAACCCCCCACACACACTCACATGCACATTTTGCATCAGCATCATGAAAATCTTGAGAGCTCAAAAATTTGTTGAAGTCAATACATAGATCTGAATTAAAATCCAGCCTCAGACTCTTACTAGCTGTATGACTGTGGGCAAGTTGCTTCATCCTGCCTGCCTCAGTTTCCTCATCTGTAAAATGAGCTGGAGAAGGAAATGGCAAACTACTGCAGTATCTTTGCCAAGAAAACCCCAAGCGGAGTCACAAAAAATAACTCTGACAAAGAATCTGACATGACTAAAATGATCAAACAACGACAATAAAAAGTAAGTAAAGAGCTTTGGAAACTTTCAGGTGCTGTACAAATGCCAGCTATTATTACTGTGACTGTTACTATTATTGTTATCTGGGATCTTTCACTGAAGCATATGACTTGTCCGTTTGCTGAAGTTCAGTAAACCTTGAAGCACAGGCTGGTTATTATTTCTGGGGATGCTGTTGCCCTAGAAGGAGAAGAGAAATTTGAACTCCGGTTGGTATGTCCTATTGAGACGATCCCACAGCAGGTGTGGGATGCCAAAAAGTGGAGACTGCCAGAACTTCAAAGGGAGCCTGCAGAAGTCCTGTGCATGTTAAAAATGGAAAACCCGTATGTTCCAGTGGAGCATGTTTAAGGAGATGGGATAATTGCTACCCAGTATGGAGAGTACCGAGCACCTTCAGTTTCTAAATTATCCCCCAAGAAGGTATGAGGGGAAGTTTACAGTTACATAAAAAGGAACTGTAGAAAGTAGTCATTTGAATTGGGGTGCAAGCACTCAAGGAGGAAATGCTATGTTCCAACATTCCCCTTGTCCAAAAAGCAATTCATGTGTCTTTGTCCCAAATAAATGAATTTGATCAAAGAAGAAGAAAATGAACAATTAGGGAGTTATCAGAAAAAACAAACATTAGAAAAACCGTCCCCTTTCCTACCTCCCCCACTAACTCAGGTATTAGTGACTAGGGTGAAAGAGGAGTCTGACTATAGACAGCTAATTGTGTCCTTTATTCTCCAAGAGAACCATGACATCAGGGAAGTGACAACAGGGCAGGCAAGGGAATTAGGTTTAAGTAAGGGAGAGCTTTGCAAAGTCACCTGCCTCACTTTCCCTCCAGAGCCATCTGGGTGGCCAGATATGGATCAGGACAACTGGCAATGGCCCTGGATGCAGTGGGAGATCTTGGTTTTTTAAGCTAAAGTCTTCAACAGATCTCAGTTTGACTGAAATTGCACCCATTCATTGATTTAGTAAACACTTATGTGTGCATGCATGTGGGGTCATAAACAGTCAGACATGACTAATATGATTGAACCTGCATGCATACATAGGTGTTTAATAAATGCTCTGAGTCCAGCACCCTATTGCACATATAAGTGCCTCAGATAATTATTAAATGCCCACTGTGTACCAGGTCTGTGCTAAGTGTTGGATCATAGATTTAGAGCAGGCAGGAATCCGCAAAGACATAGTCCCACTCCCTCCTTCCATGTGTGAAGACACAAAGTACTTCCCCAGAGCCAGTATTTGAACCTATGTTTTGTGTCTCCAAACTCCAAACTTTCTATTGCACCATTTTCCCTCCCTCTTTTCTGGATCAGAAAAGCCATGGGATCATAAATGCAGAGCTGGAAGGGACCCCTGAGACCATCTAGTCCAACCCTGCAAAGTCAATGACTTGCCTATAGTCACAGAGATAGTATTAGAAGTGATATTTGAACCCAGAACCTCTGATTCCAGAGACAGAACTTTTCCCCCATTGTATTCCTTCATCTTTTTGATGTCCAGGATGTTGTTCAGTTCCTCCCAGTATCATTGATCTAGACTTGGAAAGGACCTCAAAGGCCATCTAGTCCAACCTCCTCATTATACAGATAAGGAACCTGGAGGGCAGATTTTTCCCATGGTCACATAGCTAATAAAAATTATGGTTTTGAAGTCAAAGCCAACATTTTCTCTACTATATCAAACTGTCCTCTTATAGAATTGGGGAGTCTTCAGCTTGGGGATGAATTGGGGGGGAAATCACTGGAATTGTGCCAAGGAGGCCATCTACAGTGGTCAACTAGTTTTTTGAGACATCTGGATGGTGCAACAGAAAGAGTGCTGGACCTGGAGTCAGAAAGATCTGAATTCAAATCCATCCTAAGAAACTTACTAGCTCTGTGACTCTGCAAGACTTTTTGTCTACCAAAATTTATTTGTCTGTAAAATGGTGAGAATAATAGCACCTACTTTTGAGAGTTGTTGTGTGGATAAAATAAGATACTATTTGTAAATTTCTTTGAAAACCCTCAAAATGCCATATAAATGCTAGTTATTCATATTATTGTTGTTTGTTTTTCATTTTCCAAGAGGACCAATGGAATAGGAGGGAATATCTTGACTTGCCTATGAAAAGAACCAACTGGAATACCAGAAACTCTATTTTGATGGAGAGAAGCCAGGAATATGAAAGTTTGAAACTACCATGGCTAATGGCTTTCCCTGGACCTTTTGCTGTAGGACTTGTAGAACCACACAGGCTGAAGTAACTATGAAGACTGACATGAGGGTTCATTTGTGCTTTATTGAAGGTCTTAGATAATCATTATATGTAAGTTCTTTCAGGAGTAAGGTGTGTCCAGAGTATCTCCTTTGTTTGTTTATAGGATACTGGTCCCTTGATAAGGTTAGCTCTCCCATAAAGTTAAGATTCAAATAGCCCTGGGCACACCCCTGGTCACAGTCCAGGCCCCTTGAATATTACATTAAAAATAATTGATTAAATTGTGAGACTTAATTACTCTGATCAAGAGAATGATCCAAGACAGTTCCAAAAGATTCATGATGAAAAATCTACTGCCAGAGAGTGAACTGATGAGTGCACATTGAAGCATACATTTTAAAAAAGATTTTCTTTGTTTTTCTTGTTTTTGTCTATGTGTTTTCTTTTGCAACATGGCTAATACAGAAATATGTTTTGCATGATTTCAATTACATACTTGATATCATATTGCTTACCTTCTCAATAGGCAGGGGAAGGGCAAGAAGATGAGGAAAATTTAGAATTCAGAATTTTAAAAACTGATGTAAAAAAAGTGTATGTAATTGAGAAATATTTAATAAAATTTAAAAAAACTTTCAAAAAAGTTTAATGATTCAGTTCATACACACTTGAAGTTGGACTTTAAAAGAGAGAGAGAGAGAGAGAGAGAGAGAGAGAGAGAGGTGAGGTATGGAATTGAGAAATAAGAGACAGAGGTGGAGAAGAAAGAGAAAAGGGAGAATGAGAATGGGAAGACAGAGTCATAGAGGGAGGAGATACAGAGAAAGGAGAACTAACACATAGGGACTACTTTAGAAATGCTTAATTGTTGCCCTGGAAAGGAAGGTTGGTCATCCGTGAGATCCCCCCAGAGAACTCTATGGCCTCAAGAATGCAGTGCATGGAAGCAGAAATGAAATGTTAAAAAGATCTTGAGCTCAATGGGGAGCTATAGGAATATTAGCTGGCCAACAGTGGAATAACAATAACAGAGAAATGAAAGAGTTCCTGTAAGCAAGCTGTCTAGGAACCAGTGGAAGAACTTTTAGACCAAGCAGAAATAAGGCTTTGAGGGCAATAGGTAAAGAGTCCAGATGTAAAGGCTTATCCTCTATTAGTTACTGTGAGTGATGTGGACAGCACCTCATCAACCCTAAATAGTGTCCTTTTATTGAAGGGAAAATCCTTTACTCTGATGTGATCTTACAAGAAGGGGAAATAATTTTGATTATTTAAGTACTCATGAATCTTTTGTATTTTCTTTTAGGTTAAATAAAAGTTGTCCTCTATCATTTTGTTAGCTTGAATACTTTCATGGGATCTTTTCTATAGAAACTCACATATGGACCAAATTCTGACATTCCCAGAGGTAAACACTGGTTGGAGGCACAAATCAAAGAAATTATAATTATATAGGAAACCAATAAGAAAGAATCCTCTTTGTGTAAATTTCAAACTTTAGTTCTAGGGCTTGAGTTACATAGTTTAATAATGATTAAAAAGACTCAATTTCTATGAGCTTAGATAAAAAAAATTCCCCTATATTGAGCATATTTAAAATTTACAAACATGATTGTGTGTGTGATATGCTCAGATGCCAATAGTATTCTTCAGAGTACTTTATGGGTACTATAGAAAATAATCAAGGTAACTGAACCTGAACATCTATGTCTTTTATACCAAAGTTTATAAGAAGTTAGTGTTGAAAGGAAATATAAGTTTTCTGCAACTCAGAACTTTCTTTTGAAAGGAAATAAAAATTGAACCCTAAAAATTAGGTCTATGTTTTAAAGATGAAAAGTTTGTGGACTCCTGCACAACATATTGCATTTGAAATACATCTGTTAAACCTTGCAAATTTAATTAAAGTGTGGTTTTTATGTTTTTTTTCCCTTAAAAAACAAACAAACAAACCTTATTCAGTTTAAATGTTTCCTTAATCAGTGAAAGGTTCATTTGGATCTTGGGCTATTTTTGTGAAGACTTCCCTTCTATCTTGTTTTCCTGGGAGGGTGCCCCATGCTTTGATAGCAGCAGCAGCAATTTGTTCATATACTGTTATAGGGTAATTAATCTATACTAAAATGTCTGCATAATCTGTTAGTTGGTCAGAGGTGACTGGTATATTAACTCCAGGTTGCCTATTTTGTAAGGCTTGTATTCTGCAGAGTTTACTATACTCAGAAAGCCACAACAAGGTTTGTCCAGGTTCTAAACATGTCCTTGCTATAGATTTCTATAGCAAGCACTAGGGGTTAAAACTTCAAAAGCCAAATTCTCTAATAACATCTTAACACTGAACTGCAAATGTTATTAGCAGATTCTAAGAGTTTTGATTTAGAAGATTCTATGGTGTTTAAATGTTGGGAAGAGCATTGAAGGAAGAAATTCATTACTGGGTTTTCACTATCTAAAGGAGATATCAGATACGTATTGATGAATCAGTTGATAAAGTTTTATTAAATACCTTCCATGGGCAAGGCACTGTGCCCTGTGCTGGGAATTCAAAGACAAAAAAGAAATAGTCTCTCCCCTCAGAAAGCTCATATTCTATCAGAAGAGACAATATATATATGTGATACACAGTGTACCACAAGTATAGACCAAAGATATGTAGGATACAGATATGAATATGAGATGATTGGGGTGGAGGAAATAGGGAACTTCCTGCTGGGAGATTAGGAAAGACCTTATGTAGAAGGTGGTAATTAAGCTGAGTACTGAAGGAAACGAGAGATTCTAAGAGACAGAGTTAAGGTGGAAGAGCCTTCCAGGAGGGAGAAACAGCATGCACATTGCTGTTGTTTGTCCTTCTGTTCTCAAAGTGGATCAATGACAACAGGATGATGGCTTGACTTACAAGTAAGTTAGACTTAAGTGAGGCAGAACTGTGTGATCATCAGCCTCATTTTTTCCTCCAGAATCATAGGAGTCCAATGGCTCCACAGCTCAGGGTGATTGGAGACAACTCTGGATGCAATGGGAGACCTTGACTTATTAAGCTAAGGTCTTGGTTTGAGGCAATAGCCATTCAGTGATTAAGGCTAGGTAAGAATTGGGGCAAAGATGACCTTCACAACATTATCCCTCTGGGTGGGGAAAACCTTCAGAGTTTCTGCCAGAACAGAGACCATTGCTACTTACATTCACTCTGAGCCATTAAAACCCAAACAAAGAGCAAGTGAAGCTTGAGTGGGAATCTATTATTGGCCAATCACTGAGAGCCAGAGTGATTTGGTGGAGTGCTGTGTGTGAAGAGCAACGAGAAGACTGTATAGAAAATCAAAACTTCTGTCTTTACAGGAAAATACAGCTTGGTCAACAGGATAGCAGGTAGTGACTAACTCTGCCCTGGGACATCAGCAAAGTCTGAAGAGTCCCTGTGGGCTCTTTAATACCCTTAGGTGACCAGGAAGCTCCCATCAATGTTCAGTGACCATAATGAAGCTACTTCAATGGAGATAATTGCTTGATCCTTAGTCCATTGGGTCATTTGATTTTTGGAACAGTTTCATTGCCCTAAATGGGAGTGGGAAAGAGGCAATCAACAACTCAGTTTTGTTGAGTAACTGTCTGTTGTCCTTATCTGTCAGCATGTGTGCCTTGTAGTAAGTGCTATTAGCCAGAGGTTGCTGCCTAAGGTCAACTAAGTTGTTGTGAGGGGAGAAAATGAGATAATATAATATAATAATAAATATAAAATACCATAATAGCCTCAAAGTGCTAGCTATTGTTAACATTATCATGCCATATTGCTTCTCCATAGGCTATCCAAAACTTGCAGTGAATAGCTAAGGAAAACCCAGTTTCTACATCTATAAAAAAAAGTAATTCCTGAGGCTTTTTTTCAGCTCTAAATCAATGAACTATGATCTCCC
Source organism: Antechinus flavipes (assembly GCF_016432865.1). Taxonomy (NCBI): domain Eukaryota; kingdom Metazoa; phylum Chordata; class Mammalia; order Dasyuromorphia; family Dasyuridae; genus Antechinus; species Antechinus flavipes. Next base: position 322,939,308 of record NC_067400.1, on the reverse strand, counting down.
TAAAGAATATGGACATGTAGATCTAGTGAAAAATCTAGTACTGCCACAGGACAAACTCTATCTGTGCCCAAAGTATAAGTGAACCAAATATATTTAAAGAAGACTTCTTAAGTCAAATTTATAGGAATGCAAGCCATTTACCAATTGATAAATGGTCAAAGGATATGAACAGAGAATTTTCAGATGAACAAATTAAAGCCATTTCTGGTCATATGAAAAAATGCTCTAAATCACTATTGATTAGAGAAATGCAAATTAAGACAACCCTGAGGTTCTACCTCATACTTATTAGATTGGCTTAGAAGACAGGAAAAGATAACGATAAATGCTGGAGGAAGATGTGGGGAAACTGGGGCACTCATGCATTGTTGGTGGATTGTGAACTGATCCAGCCATTCTGGAGAGCAGTTTGAAACTTTGCCTAAAAAGTTGTAAAACTGTGCATACCCTTTGATCCAGCAGTGGCATTGCTGGGTCTGCATCTCAATTAGATCATAAAGGAAGGGAAGGGACCCATGTGTGCAAAAATGTTTGTGGCAGCTCTCTTTGTGGTAGAAAGGAATTGAAAAATGATGGATGCCCATCAATTGAGGAATGGCTGAATAAGTTGTAGTAATGAATGTAATGGAATATTATTGTTCTATAAGAAATGATGAGCAGAATGATTTCAGAAAACCTGGAAAGACTTACATAAACTGATGCTAAGTGAAGTGAGCAAAACCAGAAGAACAATGTATACATTAACAGCAAGATTATGTGATGATTAACTGTGATAGACAGAATGTGGTCTGACAAAAATCAGAGGTGAGAGTACTGGGGGACAGGGTGAATGTGTGTAGGGTGTGTAGATTTTTTATAAGGATATATAGATTAAAACTGGGGGAGAGGATAAGGGAGGGACTATTAGAGAAATGGGTAGAATAAGGAGTAGGAGGGTAAGGGAAGAAGATAAAGTAATAGGGATGGGATAAAAAGGGGCTGAAAAGCACAATAGTGAGTAAAAACAAGATGGAGAAAAATTTACAAATACTTTGAGTGTGAACGGAATGAACTAACCCACTAAACAAAAAGAATACTGATACCTAATTCAGGCAGAGTGAAAACAGAGAAAGAAAGTTATAGAACAATTTTATTAATGAATATAAATGCAAAAACAGTAAATAAAATATTATAACAATATATTATGGAAATTATACATTATGACCAAGTAAGATTTATAAACAGAGATGATTTAACATAAGGAAAACGATTAACATATTTGGTTATATCAATAAGCAATTTTTTACAAAATCATATGATTATATCAATAGATGCGGAAAAAGTTTTTGATAAAGTCTAACACTCATGTTCAAAAAAACACTTGAAAGTATAAACATAACAAGAGGATGATTTTAGAAAGGCCTGGAGAAACTTACACAAACTTATGCTGAGTGAAATGAGCAGGACCAGGAGATCATTCTATACTTCAACAACAATACTATATGATGACCAATTCTGATGGACCTGGCCATCTTCAGCAATGAGATGAACCAAATCAGTTCTAATGGAGCAGTAATGAACTGAACCAGCTACATCCAGCGAAAGAACTCTGGGAGATGACTAAAAACCATTACATCAAATTCCCAATCCCTATATTTTTGCCTGCCTGCATTTTTGATTTCCTTCACAGGCTAACTGTACAATATTGCGGAGTCCGATTCTTTTTGTACAGCAAAATAACGGTTTGGACATGTATACTTATTTTGTATTTAATTTATACTTTAACATATTTAACATGTATTGGTCATCCTGCCATCTAGGGGAAGGGGTGGGGGAAAAAGGGGAAAAGTTGGAACAAAAGTTTTTGCAATTGTCAATGCTGTAAAATTACCCGTGCATATATCTTGTAAATAAAAAGCTATTAAAATTTTAAAAAAGAAAGTTTAAACATAAATGAACTTTTCCTTAAATTGATAAAAAGCATTTTTATAAAATCCCATATATTCTAAAATGTTTATTGGAGCTCTTTTTGGGGTAGCGAAGAACTGGAAATCGTAGGGATATCCATCAACTGAGGAATGGTTAAACAAGTTGTGGCAGGTGATTGTGATGGAATACTACTGTGATATAAGAAATGATGAGCTCAGTTATCTCAGAAAAACATGGACAGACTTGCATGAAATAATATATTAAATGAGTGAAATAAGCAGAACCAGGAGAATTTTCTATATGGTAACAGCAATATTGTTTTAAGCACAAATTTGAATGATTAAGTAATTTTGACTGTTATAAATATCCAAATTAACTACAAACGACTTAAAAGGAAAAAGCTATATGCACTTAGAGAAAGAACTGGTAAATAGAAATATGAATAGAATGGCATATATATATGTATGTGTGTATATATATATATATGTATGTGTATATATATATATATGCATTATTGTGTCTAATGGTAGCCATCTCTAGGGCAGGTAGGTGGGAAGGGAAGAAAAAAGGAAAAGGAAAAGAAAAAGGAAAAAGAAAAAAGTTATGTGGTTATTTTATTATATATTTTAAAGAAATGAAAGTTGTATACAATAGATTTACAGTTTTATGTGCAATCATCTTTTTATTATGCTGTGTTTTGGAAATAATTGTTTTATAGTATAAATTAAAAGTAAAATAAATAAAATTGTTTTAAATGGCCAAAAAAAAGGGGGGGGGGAGAAAAAAGGAATCAAAGTATTTAGAACCATGCCTTGCCCACCCACAAGGAAATTCGCAACTGGAATGCTTTGATAAATATGGAAATTCTCAGCCTTGATTCAGAATGTGACCTTTCTGGGACATGCTCACAATGTCACTAGAAACCATGCCATGGGATTAACTCCATACTTGATGCCAGAGCAAAGACTTCAGCTGCCGGTTGACATGTGCTCTGGAGTATCTTGGGACAAGGAGATCCAAATACTCATGACCAATATAGATTACAAGACTGAGAGCTGTGAGAGGTCCATGCCTTTTTTTTTTTTTAAATAGCAATTTTTTTTTAAAAAATAACTTTTTATTGATAGAACCCATGCCAGGGTAATTTTTTACAGCATTATCTCTTGCACTTACTTCTATTCCGATTTTTCCCCTCCCTCCCTCTCCACCCCCTCCCCCAGATGGCAAGCAGTCCTTTACATGTTAAATAGGTTACAGTATATCCTAGATACAATATACGTGTGCAGAACCGAACAGTTTTCTTGTTGCACAGGGAGAATTGGATTCAGAAGGTATAAATAACCCGGGAAGAAAAACAAAAATGTAAACAGTTTATATTCATTTCCCAGTGTTCTTTCTTTGGGTGTAGCTGCTTCTGTCCATCCTTGATCAATTGAAACTGAATTAGATCTCCTTGTTGAAGAGATCCACTTCCATCAGAATACATCCTCATACAGTATCATTGTTGAGGTATATAATGATCTCCTGATTCTGCTCATTTCACTTAGCATCAGTTCATGTAAGTCTCGCCAGTGAGAGGTCCATGTCTTAACTGTGGCTTCATCATGGAAGAATACTGGGAGGAATATACACTTTTACAAAAAGAGGCACATTCTTATTTCTCTTCCCTGGGGCCAAGCCTGTTTCTGATGATTGCACAGCACTAAGTGTCTATTTTTTGGTGGTCCTTTCCATTTGTATCAAGGTCACCATTTGTGAATAAATTGTTTTCCAGCCAGGAGTTGGAATCCTGACATCCAAGGGACAGTGGAAAGCCCAGGATAACAGAGATAAGGAAGCCATATCTAATCAAGTAATTGAGAGACTAGGAGGTCTGCCAGTCTATAAAAATAGGACCAGAAAGTGACCAGAGCTTTACCAAGACCATAAACTGCAATCACTTGCAGTTCACAGGACAACTGGTTGGCCTAGCAAGTGAATAGGAGTCAAAGACCCTATCTCAAGGATGTCCCAGAAAAAGGATCCACTTTTATTAGGATTAAAGGAATGAGGGAGTGGGAGTTGGCTAACCATCAGGGAATGAGTTAGCAGCCCTACTCACCACCATGAATACCCATCCCACATGCAGGGGATCTGGGTGATATGTCCAAGGTGGGGCTGTTCTGGTGAAGAGTTCTTAGGAGGGCAAGATTAAATCTGGATATACTACAAGTTAATGTGGAGTGTCCCTTACATATTGGCCACTCCAACAAGAGGCTTGGCAGACGAAGCTGTCATTGAAGATCTCAAGGAGTCAGCTGCTACATATGATAAATACTCATAGGTTTATATAAGTCATTCAACAAGTATAGTCCCTATTGCCCTTAGATATTAGTGGGCCCAGAACTTTGGCTGCTGCCCAGTATGTCTGAAAATAGCTTCTCATGCAGAGATAATAGAGTTGGAGCAAGTAGAGGTCACAGAAATATAAAATAAAACATTCTGGACTCTGGTCAGTGATTAGGCTAGCATGTGGTGCCTCAGAGTAATGACTGAAGATGTCACACACGTGAAAAGTTGAATATTGGATCCTGGAGGAAAGTGACAAACAAACAATGAAGTGCATGCAAAGTTGCCTATATATAAATTTACCATACAAGAGCATATTATATTACCTCCAATTTACCATCTACATAGCTTATATTTATGTAATTGTGTGTTATCTTCTCCATTAGACTATAAGTTCTTCTAAGGCAGGGAGTATTTTAATCTTTTTTTATATCTTTTGTCCTTTGCACAATGCTTGACATATAACAAGTGCGTAATAAATGCTTGCCAATGATTTCCTTTGATATACTGTATTCACATGTATTTTATATGAATATTAGGTACTCTGTGGGAATTTCCACAATTGCAGGGTTTTTTGTTGTTTTGGGGGGAGAGGGGTGATGATTGGAGAACTGCATCAAATTGTGTCCACCAAAATACAGTAGAGGAAAATTAATAATAGAAGATCTCAAGGAGTCAGCTGCTACATATGATGTAGGATATGGGGATAGTGAGGCATGGTAATTCATTCATCATTGGTTAGCAAACTCCCACCCTCTTCCTCTTCTAACACAGTGATAACAGATTTATAACTTCTAGAATAAGCCAAAGTTTCTTCTTTTTTGCCTATTTTCTTACCAGCCCCCTCCCTCACTTCATTCACTTAAACTCTCTTTCTCCAAAGTCCTACTTTAATATCTTTTTACCTTTTTCAGTATACCTTCTGGAACTCTTGAATTATGGTTTCTATTAATTTTTAGTTATTTTTTAAAACTCTATTTTGTTTTTAAATCGTAATTCTCTCCCTCCCCTCTTCTTTTAGAAGGCAAGAAAAATAAAACCCATTACAAATATGCATAGTCAAGCAAGACAAAGTCTTTCAGTAGCAATGTCCAAAGTGGGAAAAAAAGAAAAGAAAATATACTTCAATGTATATACTGGGTCCATAAGTTCTTTGTCTGGAGATAGATAGTTCCTTGGAATTGTGGATGATCATTGTGCTGATCAGAGATCCTAAGTCTTTCAAAGTTGTTTATCTTTACAATATTGTTGTTATTTTATAAACTGTCCTCCCAGTTCTGTTTACTTCAATTTCATCAGTTCATATAAATCCTCTCAGGGTTCTCTGAAACTATTCCCTTCATCATTTTTTTCCCTGAGGCAATTGGGGTTAAGTGACTTGCCTGGGGTTACACAGCCAGGAAGTATTAAGTGTCTGAGATCAGATTTGAACTCAGTGCTCCTGACTTTCAGGGCTGGTGCTCCATCCACTGCCTCACCTAGCTGCCCCACCTTCATCATTTCTTATAGCACGCTAGTCTCCCATCCCATTCATATACCATAACTTCAGTCATCCCCAACTGATGGGCACCCCTTCAGCTTCTACTTCTTTTCTGGTACAAACAGAGCTGCTATATATTTTTGCCCAGGAGGATTACTTTCCTCTTTCTTTGATTATTTTTTGGAGCATAGAGTTAGTAGTGTCATCTCTGGGCCCAAGGGTACATGCAAAGCTTAATAGATTTGGGGGCACAGTTCCAAATTGCTTTACAAAATGGCTGGAGCCTTTTCTTTTTCAATCTCTTCCTCTCCTATTCTTTCCATCTTCTGACACGCACGATTACTTGACTCTTGCCAAATAAGACTGTATCCTTGTTTATCCTGTCCAGGACTAGTTCCCTTTTTTCCCATTCTTCTTTCTCTCTTTCCCTACCTTTGATCCCACTTACTGGTCACGAAGCAGGAGTCAGAATACTCCTTACTCCATTTTGCTACTTCTTGGTTCTTCCTTTACACTATCACTGAGCAACTTTTCTTTTAAAGATTATGATATCCAATTTACTACCCAATCCACATAACAGTGGCTTATTCCTCAGGTTTTTCTCCATTCTTACAAAATTTAATGCCTTGAGCATAGATTGTCTTTCTGTCCCTGATTGATAATAACTTTATGAAATTATGAAATGGGTTCTTTGAGTACTTACCAGGAGAGCCTATGATGGCAGCAGGAAACAGGGCTGTACTCACCTTAATAATCATAAAGGGTGCAGTAGCAAATAGCATGAAAGGGGACAGAGGCAAATGGCATGGAGAAGGATGGTGAAGGGAGGTAAGCAGTATGGGGAATAGGATGGAGAAAGGGAAAAGCAGAGAATATTATTCATATAACAATGGGTTAGAGCTGAGAAATTTAGGCAGCATGGATTCATGGAAAACAATTCTGGTTGAGAAGGCAGGAATTAGAAGTTGAGGGAATAAACTAACTCGGGTACAAATAAATAAACTAATAAACTATTTCGACAAATAAAGGTACAGATTAAACTATTCAAATCATTTCAAATTTGTCAGTAAAACTTAAGAAGTTAACATGTCCATCATCTCAAAATTATCAGCACCATTTGGGGATTTGCTGGTCTTTATTGTAGAGGTCTGGAATTTGTCTGGGATTTACATATTGTAGGACTCAAAAGTCCAGACATCAGCATCTACATGATATTTCTGGATTCAGCACATATTATAACATGTAGTTTTTCTTTAATATATAACATATTTGTAAATTATGCTCCTTTGATTTCTGGGATTGTTTGTAAATAACTGCCAGCTTCCTCTTTTCATCTTATTTCCTATTATAACCACTTTATACTGTTTACTTATAAATTTACTATAGTGATTAGAAGGGGAGTGGAGGTCAGGAGATCCAGAACAAGATTTCTCAATCCACTCAATTCTTATGACCCACAGGGCTTGTCTTATTCTTGATCTTGTCATTACCCACAAATGTTTCACTTCCATGTTTTAGAATAATGAAATTACTTTCATATGGCCACAGTTTCCTATTGTTCTATGTCTCTCTAAGCCTTTCTTCTACCAAACTTACCTTTTGTCCTCCCCATTACTTTCAGTTCTTCTACCTATCAACATTTTCCCAGGCTATCTTCCCTGCTCTGGTTACTCTTCCATTCCCAATTTCAATGCCTTAGTGAACCAAGTCAACTCTATACTATCTTCTACCCTCCAATATTCTGCTCCTTTGTTTATCTCTGTTCATGCCTTGCCAAATCCCCAAACCTGAATTGCTATCACCAAGGACTTTCTCTGATCTTACTCATTTGATGCTTAATGGATTCTTCTAATTTAAAATTAAGATCTTACATTATTTGGTCCCAAGCCCATTAGAAGAGAAAAGTGAGATCTAGAAAGGCTAAAAAAAAAAAATTGTCTTTAGTCACAGAGATGGGGAGGGGGAGGAGGAGGGAGAAAAGGAGGGAAATAAGGAGGGAGGGAGAGAGAGAAAGAGAGGGAGGAAAGGAGGGAGGAAGGGGGACCGAGGGAGAGAAAGAAAGAGACAGAGAAACAGAGAGACAGAAAGAGACAGAGACACACAGAGAGAAAGACAGAGACAGAGTGAGAGACAGAGAGACGCAGAGAGAAAGACAGAGACAGAGAGAGACAGAGAGAGATAGAGAGAGAAAGAGAGAGACAGAGGGAGAGACAGAGACAGAGAAAGAGAGACAGAGAGAAAGGTAGAGAGAGACAGAGACAGAGACAGAGAAAAGAGAGGAGAGAGAGAGAGAGAGGAGAGAGAGAGAGAGAGAGAGAGAGAGAGAGAGAGAGAGAAAAGAGAGAAGAGAGAGAGAGAGAGTATCAAAATTATGTTCTAGGAAGATAATTCTGATATCAGTATACAAAATAAATTGGGAGAACAAGAGATGAGGCAAGGTGACCAGTTAGGAGCCAAATTTCAAAAGCCTGGGTCTTAAAAGCCTAGATTAGAGAGTTAGATTGGGAACAGAGAGAGATGGATGGATTTCAGGTACATTTTGGAAGTGGAAACAGTAGGATTAAGTGATTAATTAAATGTTAAAAGTGAAAAGAGGTCAAAGATAACAATAAAATTTCCAGTCTGGATGACTGAATCTGGTGAGCCCATAAATAAAAATGGGGAAATTGAGTGAAAAAAAATTTTTTTGAAAGAATGGATTTTTTTGGGGAAGATAATGAGTTCCATTTTGAATATGTTGAGTTTGAAATGTCAGCAACATATCAGCTCAGGGAAGGAATATAAATTGGATATAAAGATTAGTAGTCTTCCAAATAGATAACTGAAGTCACAAAAATAGATGAGATTACCAAATAAAAGAGTATAGAGAAAGGAAAGAAAAAAGAATAGATTTAGAACCCTGGCAAATGTGAATGTTCTTGAGGTGATAGGAAAAAGGAAACCAACCAATAAGCCAACAGTCCAAATAGGAAATAAGAATTTCTTAAGCAGTACTTAGTTTCAAGCATTGTGCTAAGTGCTGGGAATTTAAAGTAAGGCAAAATCATTGACCTTGCTCTCAAAGTGTATGCTTACTTCCCAGAAGAGAAAACTGAGATAGAGAGAGATTTAGGGACTTTTCCAGAGTCTCACAGATAGTCTGAGGCAGGATTCCAAGTCAGGTCTGCCAAGATTAGTATGTGACTTACCTGGACTAGATAAGAAAACAGAGGAGAGTTAGAGAGAATTGTGGGAGTACTAAGTCATGCAAGGCTGAGTAGGTCACACTCAATAAGGAGAGAGTAGTCTTCAGTTGGGTAGGAAATATTTCAGAAGCAGTTAGGTAGTTTAGTGGATAGGGTTCTAAGCTTGGAGACAGGAAGACTCAAATTTAAATCCAGCCTCAGGTACGTAGTACCTGTGTGATCCTAGACAAATCACTTGACTCTGTTTCCCTCAAAATCCTCATCTGCAAAAGGAGTTGAAGAAAGAAATGGCAAACCACCCCAGTATCTTTGTCAAGGAAAACTCATGGATAGCATTGCTGTACTATGGTCTACAGGCTCCTGAAGAAGTAGACACAACTGAACAACAGCAAGAAGTAAATCTACTGACCTTTTTTCAGTAGTGTTTGGTATAGGACCATTTGCAAATAGATATTTAAATAAATGCTTTGGATGATAATGATGATTTAAACCAACCAGCAAAACCACCTTTCCCCAGCTGTTCCTCTTCTCTTTATTTGACTTCACTGAAACAATAGCGAGGAACAGGTGAAAGATCAGGGATAAGTGTCTTATAGACATCCCAGTAACTTTATGCAAAATGACTCAATTTTTATTATTCCAGGAAGTGTAGACAAGCTTTCATATTTAAACTTCTGGGTCTGAAGCTTACATTGTGAATAGGTCTCCTTATTCCATAATTAGTAGCTCATTAGCCCTCCCTGAATCAGAAAACATACAGTTCCTATAGTAAATGACTCCCCAAACCAAATCAAATATGGTGCAACTACAGTAATGGAGTGATTCATAGTCACTCAACTCAGAAGTTTCCTCATTCCATCTAGCCCTAGACCACCAGACTGGCTTGTAAGCCATGGAAAGTTTGAGCACTTCTTCAGACATAAACAAGTTGGTGATGGAGACACTCAAAGTCTATCTTAGAGCCAGTCTTTTCCCAAGGGGGAGCTGGGTATCAGACAGAGAGTTTGGGGAATACTAAAGTACCAGCTATTTTACCTTATTCCAAGCAAAGTTACAAAGCCATACTCAGTATTTTACCATTTGAATGGAGGTGACCATGGATTTTAAAAGACTATGTCAATAAAATATAAAGCCCTGGCAAATCTACAAAGCTAGAAACACCTCAAGGATAGTCTGTCCATAGATTGCATCTGCTATCTAATGACGAATCGATTATATATGGAGAGAATCTTAGCCCTGAATCTGGTTACAGAGAATGGAAGAATGGAAGAAGGCAATAAGAAAGGTTGAAGAGAAGAGATAAATAAATAAATAGATAAATATAAAGATACATACATAGACTCTTAGATATGTGACAGATATTAAATGAGAAATTCATTGATTGTAGCAATCTGTGCACTAAAATAAAATAAAAACTAGTCCTCAGTCCTAATTGTCCCACCTTCCATTTATAAGTGGTGATAGCACAGTTGCAGGAAATAATGAAGCAGATGCTAAGAATTAGAGTTTCATTTATAGACATAATTACATAAGAAGAATGTAGTTATGTAACAAATATGTGCTTAATATGAAAATTTATTATATGTTATAATAATAAAATAATAATAAGTTGGACTTGTACACATACACAATACATTATGTACAATATATTATAACATATTGTCCTAATATCATTACAATGATTAATACTCAGAATGTGGGATTTTTGCACCCATGTACTGTTAGAAGAATGGAATCACATACCACTATACACCTGTCAGATTGGCTAAGATGACAGAGAAAGATAATGTGGAATGTTGGAGGGGATGTGGGAAAACAGGGACACTGATACATTGTTGGTGGAATTGTGAACACATCCAGCCATTCTGGAAAGCAATTTGGAACTCTGCTCAAAAAGTTATCAAACTGTGCATACCCTTTGATCCAGCAGTGTTTCTACTGGGCTTATACCCCAAAGAGATACTAAAGAAGGGAAAGGGACCTGTATGTGCCAAAATGTTTCTGGCAGCCCTGTTTGTAGTGGCCAGAAACTGGAAATTGAATGGATCCACTCATCACTTGGAGAATAAGTTATAATATAGGAATGTAATGGAATATTATTGTTCTGACCAGCAGGATGATTTCAGGGAAGCCTGGAGAGACTTAGATGAACTAATGCTGAGTGAAGTGAGCAGGACTAGGAGATCATTATATACTTCAACAACAATACTATATGATGATCAATTCTGATGGACCTGGCCATCTTCAGCAATGAGATGATTCAGCACAATTCCAATGATTTTGTGATGAAGAGAGCCATTTATACCCAGAGAGAGGACTGTGGAAATTGAATTTGGATCACAACATAACATTCTCACTCTTTTTGTTGTTATTTGCTTGCATTTTGTTTTCTTACTCATTTTCTTCTCTTTTTGATCTGATTTTTCTTGTGCAGCAAGAGAATTATATAAAAGTGTTTACACATATTGGATTTTTAACATATATAACATATACTGAATTGTTTGCCATCTAGGGGAGGGGTTGGAGAGAAGGAAGAGAAAATCTGAAAAGCAAGGCTATGCAAGGGTCAATGTTGAAAAATTATCTGTGCATATGTTCTGAAAATAAAAAACTTTAAAAATAAAAAAAAGAATGGAAGCATATCAATATCAGCATTCTCACAATGCATGAAACTAGAAATAAGAGTTAGCAGTGGAAAGAATGATCACAGATTTTTCTTGATGAAGCAAAGGATCTGTTGTTACCATGTAACTAACATATGGAGATAATAAGAGCTCTCACTTCATAGTACCTATAGCTTGCAGGGTTCATGAAGGGAAAGCAAGAAGAACTATATCTGTGTGATAAATGAGATCTATGAGCCAACATTTGCTGCAGAGTGTGAAGAGTTAGAGAATTTTGTGAAAAACTTGACAAGATCATAAAAGTAGTCCAAAGATCCAGAGATTTTAGGGGGCTGGGATACTTACTTCTATTACAATTTAATTGGTTTCCTTTATAATTCTCCATATTTTTACGTATTTAAAATATCCTCCTGGGAAGGGGCCCATTGGCTTCATCAGCTGCCAAAAGGGGGCAGGACCCAAAACAGCTTAAGAAGTTTTGAATTAAGAACACAGACTTTGAGATTCAGAGACTTCAATGCACAAGTAGGTTTAGGAGAGGGTGACAAAAATTGTTTTGGGAAGTATTGGTCCAATTTGAGAAAGGAAAAAGCCAAAGAATGAAAGGGCTTGTTTCATTTTGTTTCTCTACTCCCTATAACCAGCAGATAGGACAGAGATTCTATCTATGATTTCACTGGACCTTATGATTTCAAGTGGGGAATTCCCACTTGAAGGGACTCCTTTTGCTGATGCAGGTTGGATCTTTCTTTGCAATTTATATAGTTTTAGAGAATTGCTTAGAGCATCGTTGCCAAAGGATACACAAAGATTCCTGTGGTTTGCACATTGACCTAGAAAACCATGTATTAATATTATCTATGTTCTATTATATTTTTATTTATACTTTTGTTTAGTTTGTGTATTTATTGTTTGTTATTTATTGATAAAATATTTTCCAAATACGTTAGCATTTAAGAATATTTATTATTGTTGTTTGTCCTTCCTTTTCAAAGAGGAACAATGACCTCATGGAGTAATATCTTGACTCTGGGTGAATTGGATTAAATGAGGCAGAGCTGGGCAAAGTCATCACCCTCACTCTCTGGCCTAGAGCATTAAGAGGTTAAGTGATTGGTTTAGAATATTACAGCCAATTTGGGATCAATGCAGAGTTCAATCAAGATGTTTTTGACTTTGAGCCCAGCTCTCTATCTACTACACCAATCCTCCAACTTTGCTTTATAGGAGAAACTTTATATATGTCCGGTGAATTAAATTGTAGACCATTTTCATAAATCCTTGCCTTAATATTTTATACATATGTACATATATATATTTCATTACAAGAGAAAGAAGAAATTAGGCATTGTAAATACTGAACAACAGTAAAAAAAAAAAAAAAGGAAAGAAATAGACTATGTGTCAACAACAGGCAATTAGTGATTGATGCAGAAATCACATTAGAATGAGCTGTCTCTGTGCAATAAGACTGGCTAGTTAAAACAAAGGTCATAATGAATATCACATAAAAAGAAAGGATTCAAAATGAGAGGATGACTATATAATTGCCATAATTTAAACCTGACCTGTTCAAACAAGTCACTGATGCTGAAAAATGGGAAATGGAAAGAGATAAACATTTTCAACTGCATTATCATTTTATTCAGAAGTCTAATCAACATCAATCAAACAAGCAAGCATTTATTAAGCACCTGCTATGATTCAATCATTGTATTAGGAACCAGGAAGATAAAGGTGAAGATTAAAAAGTTCTTGCCCCCATGGAATTTATATTCTATTAGAGAAGGTAACATGTATATATATTAATACTTCTAGAATAGATACAAAATAGACATAAAGTAATTTAAAGAGGTAGAAAAGATACAAGTAGTTGGGAGAATGATCAAGTTCATGTTGAAGGTAATGCTTGAGATCCATCTTGAAGAAAGAGAAATATTCCAATAAGTGAGGAGTAAGTAAATTTCAGGCAATGGGGATAGACATTAAAAAACATGGAAAGATATAAAGAAAAGTTTCTAATGGGTAAATGTCTTATAAGTAACTTAGAATTTATAGGAGGTAGAATGGAAAATTTTGACTACTGAGTTCAAATCCAACCTCACACAATATTTGCTAGCTGTGTGAACCTGGGCAAGTCACTTAACCCAAACTGTCTCAGCAAAAAAATAAAAACAAACTGAGAGGGATGAAGACGAGCATAGTTTTTTTGCAGCAGGTTCAATGAAAGTTTCATTTCTAAGATATATAAGGAAATGAGCCAAATTTTTAATAGGAATAATTCCCCAATTGAAAAATGGTCAAAGAATATGTGGCAATTAAAAAGTTCCAGAGACATAGTTTCTGGATAATGTAACAATTTTATTAATAAGTCCAGCATGTATATTAATAAAAGCATGGTTATTTGATTCTCTCTTAGACCAAAGACAATAAGGAGATCTCACAGTTTATATCCTTTGAAGAGCAGGTATTCCCCGGCATAGAAATCAACCTTAATTGGTTAGCAATTTAAAAGAAAATAAATTTCAAAAGTATTTCATTTTTTTCAATCACATATAAAGCTAGTTTTCAACATTCATTTTTGTAAGATTTTGAGTTCCAGAGCAGCCAGGTGGCACAGGGATAGACTAACCCTAAAGTCAGGAGGACCTGAGTTCAAATCTCGCCTCAGACACTTAACATTTCCTATTTGTGTGACCCTGGGCAAGTCACTTGACCCCAATTGCCTCAGCAAAAAAAAAAAAAAAAAAGAAAAGAAAAGAAAAGAAAAAAAAGAAAAAGAAAAAGAAAAGAAAAGAAAGAAAGAAAAAAAGAAAATTATAAGATTTCAGAAAGGCTTGGAGAAACTTACACAAACTGATGCTGAGTGAAATGAGCAGGACTAGGAGATCATTATATACTTCAACAATAATACTATATGATGATCAATTCTAATGCAGCAATGAGATGAACCAAATCAGTTCCAATATCTGGGACATAACTAAGAACTACTATATAGAATTCCCAATCCCTCTATTTTTGTCCACTTGCATTTTTGATTTCCTTCACAGGCTAATTGTACACTATTTCAGAGTCCGATTTTTTTTTGTACAGCAAAATAACTGTTTGGACATGTATACTTATTTTGTATTTAATTTATCCTCTAATATATTTAACATGTATTTGTCATCCTGCCATCTAGGGGACAGGGTAGGGGGAAGAAGGGGAAAAATTGGAACAAAAGATTTGGCAATTGTCAATGCTGTAAAATTATCCATGCATATAACTTGTAAATAAAAAGCTGTTAATTAAAAATAAAAGATTTTGAGTTCCAATTTTTTCTTCCCTTTATCCTTTCTCTCACCTCTCCCCAAGACAGCAAGTAGTCTGATATTAGTTATACATGTACATTCTTTTTAAACATATTTCCATATTAGTCATGTTGTGAAAGAAAAATCAGTACAAAAGGGAAAAACCACAAGAAAAAAAAGCAAATCCCCTCCCCCAAAAGGAGGTAAAAATAGTATTCTTCAATCTGCATTCAGTCTCCACAGTTTTGTCTTTGGATGAGGATAACATTTTCTTTCCCAAGTCTACTGAAATTGTCTTGGATCACTTTTACTGCTGGAAAACGGTAAATTTATCATAATCTAATATCAATATCATAAATCATCACATAATCTTGCTGTTATTATATACAATGTTCTCTTTGTCTTGTTTACTTCACTCAGCATCAGTTCATGTAAGTCTTTCCCAGCTTTTCTGAAATCAGCCTGCTCATCATTTCTTATAGAACAATAATATTCCATTCATATATCACAACTTATTTAGCCATTCCCCAATTGATGGGCATCCCCTCAGTTTCCAATTCCTTGCCATAATAAAAAGAGCTGCTACAAACATTTTTGCACATGTGGGTCCTTTCCCCTCTTTTATGATCTCTTTGGGATACAGACTTAGTAATGACGTTGCTGGATCAAAGGGCATGTACAGTTATATAGATCTTTGGGCTTAATTAATTGGTTAATAATTAATGAGAGAATGAATATTACAATGAAGGGCTGGGACTGAACTTTGATTAAGTCATTAACTTCTTTTTTAAAAAAATTATTTAATATTTTTGTTTTCTCCAGCTACAAGTAAAACAATTTTTTACATTTTTAAAAAAAATTTGAGTTCCAAATTCTCTCCCTTCCTCCCCATCCCTACCCCCATTTAAGAAGTCACATATGAAGTAATGCAAAACATTTACATAAAAGTTATTTTGTGAAAGAAAACAGATTTCTACCCCACCTCCTGCAAAAAAAAATCTCTCAAGAAAAAAAAAAGTAAAAAAAAAAAAAAAAAAAGAATAAACTTCAATCTTTATTCCAGTACAGTCAATTTTTTTTTTGAGATATGGATACCATTTTTTATCCTAAGTTCTTCATAACAATCAAGGATCAGTGTATTGTTGAGAATAGCAAAATCATTCACAGATGTTCATCCCAGAACATTGTTATTAGTTTGTACACAATACACTTCACTTTGCTTGAGTTCATGGAGGACTTTTGCAGGTTTTCCTGAGAGCATCCTTCTCATCATTTTCCATAGCACAATAATATTTCATCATAATCACATACTACAATTTATTCAGCCATTCCCCAATTGATTGCCTTGGACAATCAATTCAAAGAATTTATGCTCCAGGATGATTTCAGAGAGGCCTGGAGAGACTTACATGAACTGATGCTAAGTGAAGTAAGCAGAACCAGGAGATCATTGTACACAACAACAACAAAATTATACAATGATCAGTTCTGTTAGACATGGCTCTTTTCAACAAAGAGATGATTCAGGCCAGTTCCAATGATCTTGTGGTGAAGAGAGCCATCTGCATCCAGAGAGAGGACTGTGGGAACAGAGTGTGGATCACAGCAATCACTTTTTTTGTTGTTGTTTGCTAGCATTTTGTTTTCTTTCTCATTTTTTTCCCCTTTTTGATCTGATTTTTCTTGTGCAACATAATTGTGGAAATATATATAGAAGAAATCCATATATTTATATATTTTGGATTACTTGCCATCTTGGGGAGGGAATGGAGGGAAGGGAGGGAAAAAATTTGGGACACAAGATTTTGCAAGAGTGAATGTTGAAATGTTGCATGTATTTGGAAAAATCAAATATTATTTCAAAAAAGAGAAGGAGAAATCAAGTATAACTTTGTTTTTATACCCAAGTGTCTAAAGAATAATAGTGCCTTTGACAGTTTGAAAGACGGTAGATTGGTGGGGAGTGAAAGTTAATAAGTTCTAATTTGGACACATGTGTCTGAGACATCCAATTTCAAATTTTCAATAGGCATTTTTAATAATATAAAAATAAAGTTCAATATTACTACTTTGAAGCTCAGTGAAAGACTGGAGCTAGATACATAAATCTGTGAATCATCTGTATAGAAAAGACAAAGCCATGGGAACTGATTAAGTCATTAAAAGAGAATGTAGTAAGATAGAAGGGAAAATTCTGAATTAGAAGGTGTGATATGAATGATGAATTAGCAAAGGAAACTGAAAAAAGCACTCAGACAAGCAGGAAGAGAAGGAGAGAATTGTGTCACTAAAACAAGGAAGAGTGTTTACAGGAGGAAAGAGTAGCAGAAACCTTGAGAAAATAAGGATTCATCAAAGACCGCAAATCTGGCCATTAAAGCTATTGATTACTTTGGAGATAGAAGGTTCAGTTGAATGATAAGAGGAGTAAATTAGAGATTAAGTGGAGGCAACAGGAATTGGAAACTTTTTTCCTATAGAGTTTCTCTGAGAAATAGTGGAGAGATTATCGGATGAAAGGATTAATAGGATTTAGTGAAGTGTTTTATTTGTTTGTTTTTAGTATGGGAGAGACTGGCATTTTTTAAGGCAGTAGGAAAGAAACTGTTAGAGAGAGGCTAAAAATAGGAGAAAGAAGGAATGAGTGAGAAAAAAAAATCTGTTGAAGAAGACAGTTAAGAATGAGTCAAGGCCATGGCAAGGAGAAGGGCTAGTTCATTATTAAATATTGGTGGAAAAGTAAAGAAAGGGGAGATGATGTTTAGGGATTTTGTAATAATGAGAAGAGGTGAATAAACAGAAAGCTAGTTTGACTATACCAAAGTTTCTTAAACTGTGGTTTGCAAGCCCATATGGTATCACATAACTGAATGTGAGGCCACAAAATATTAAAATATCGATCAATTCTGAAAAACATTGAAGATGCTCTGTTTCCTGTGGTATCAAATATTCCACTGAGATTTAATTCTTTATGTAAAAATAAGCATATCTATCTCATTAATATACAAATTTGATTTGATTTTGATAAATGGTAAAATTATATGCATACCAAAGAATTGTTTTTAAATAAATTTCTTTATGATTTATTATCAGTAAATATATTTTATGCACCTACATATCTGGGGTCATATGAAAATTTCTTCAGAGTAAAGGGGTCATGGGGGGGAAAGTTTAAGAAATTCTGGGCTATACTGCAGAGTATGAAAAGGAGAATAATATATAATGAGGTTGGAAAGGTAGACAATGTTGTGAAAGACTTTAAAAGCCAAATAAAGAAAATTATATTTTATATTAGAGGGGATAGTGAATTTATTGAATAGGGGCCGTGATAGTCAGACCTGTAGTTGGGAGGCTTTTTGTATAGTCGAAAATGGTGAATGTATAAATAACAAAAAAAATGACAGGTATGAGAAATGTTTTGAAGATAGAAAAGGCAAGATGTGGTCATTACTTGATTATGTGGCATAAGGGACTTAGAAGAGTTGAGATTTAAAATATCAGGGCTGAATACCTGGAAAATCGGAAGGACTGTGGCACTCTTAGCAAAAAAATAATTTGCTAAAACAAGGAGGACAAAAAAGCTTGGAACCAACTTTATTCAGCAAATACTTGCTCAGTCTGCCAAGCAAGCAAAATGACACAGCACTTAAGGACACCTCAGGTTTTATTATGTAATTTCATTTGTGAAACACTATAGAGTAGGTGGTATGAGTAGTATAAGCAGCACCTCCTTATAAAATAGCAAAAAGCAGTAAGAGGCCAAAATAAATCTGCAGAGAGCTCAGTGTGTGACTGGACTTAGAAGCCATATTGTCCCAGACATTCATAGGTAAAACTGACATGAAGACAACAAATCACTGGAAAATAGAATAGATTTCATAACAATTGATTTTCATCATTGATGACATTGAATCCATTATATTTAGACCCTTATGGTATGCTTCATGACAAAAAAGAAACAGCATTTAAGAAAATAAAGTCAGGAAGAATGCCTGGACCAAGATAAGAACATGCAAAAGAGAAATCTGAAGATGATAAAATCTTAAAAGCACTGAAATAGTATTTTACAACTTGTCTAATAGAAGGAGATATCCTGAAAAAATGGAAAGAATAATGACTGCCTGTAAAATGTGATTCAGAGAATAACAACAACTAACAACCAGATATTAATATTCTATTATTTCAACATTCATAGAGCTTGGATATCATTATGTGGGCATTCCCTTCAACAAATAGATCACAATTTATTCATTCTTTCTCATCGTTGAGATTCTTCTTTATGTCTTGTTATAAAACTTTCATGGAGGTTGATTCAACCTGATAGGGTCCTTTCTCTATGTCTCTTGCTATTGCTTGAATACCACTGGAGAATGCAAGCTGTCTATCAGTTGTTTATCTGATGACAAATCTATCCTTTTTTCTGGAGATATTTTTCTATGATAACATCCCTTATTCTGCTTCTATTACTCAATTCTTTCTTAGTGATATTGTACATCCTATTCACACCCACCATGCACCTTTGAATGACCTTCAATTTTAATTTTTCAGGCTATGGTATTTCATGATTCAGTCATATGGCAACGTTGGAAAACTACTAAAGGTAAAAAGACAGGCCTTTGTTTCAGGGAGAAGTTTAGGGTCACTAATAAAATTGGACCCAATTGGCTGTTCTTCTTCATATTTATATAAGATGTAAAGACACATGCTGATGGATCAACGCTCTTTGTGTAGTCCTTTAAACTGCACAACAACAGGCATTCTTCATCCACTTATTTTTTCCTGTAGATGCCGTAGGCTGAATTCTTTTGAATGATTGTTGTTATTGTTCAATCATGCAGTTGCGTTAGTCTTTTTGTGACCCCAGCAGGTCAATACTGTCTATAGTGTTTTCTTGGCAAAGACACTGGATTGGTTTGCCACTTCTATTGGGGTTATGGAGTTCAGTCAGATTCTCCCTGTATCAGGGCCACCAAAATGATGGGATTACCTACTAAAACAATAGGGTATGGGGTGACACCCCAAGAGTATATTAGAATTACAGATTAATATCATGGGTTGTCTAAAAAAAATATTCTCCAAGTCAAGGGGCAAAAATTTTATTATGCTGCTAAAAGCTGGCTAAATGCATAAGGAAGAAAACTAATCCCAGAAAGGAGTTAGCAGGGGAGGAGGATTATACCATTCACTGTCAGGCTAACTCTAAAAAGAGTTAGTAGGGAATTACTGTATGAACAGATGAGATCTTATAAGGGAAATATATTCTTGGAACTTTGACATCATAACTTGGCTTTCTGATTGGATACAGTAATTGTGGAATTATTATGCTTTTGTCAATACAAAGAATTCAGCTAAGACATCTACCAGAGATCTTCACCTGGGAGGCTGTAATAAAATCCATTTAAACAAAACGTTCACGTATATCTGATGCTATCAGTGCTCCTTCCTGCTTATCTCATGGAATAGATAGGCTTCTAGATTGTATACAGTAATTCAGGTTTTCCAGTGGATTAAGGCAAACACAGTTTTGCCTAGAGTTACACAGCTAGTGTCTGAGACTAGATTTGAACTCAGGTCTTCCTGATTCCAGAGCATTCTATATACTGAGTCACCTACTTGACTCCTTTGAGTGATTAAGGATTTAACTTAGAAAGCTCTATAATGTTCTAGTGCTTGATGCTATCGGCAGGATGTCATTGTGGAAGATCTTTTCACCTACAAAAAATTCCTTTTCCATTTGGGCTCTGTCTATTTTTTTATATTTATAAACATATGAGAACAATCTATGGGTATGTATTAAGTATTATTTACTTAATGATTCACAAAGCACTTTCATAAACATAATTTGCTTTGATTTTTCCCAGAAATGCTATAAAATAGGCAGCATAGATATTGTCCTCATTTCACAAACAAAAACCTTAAATGCCCTGGTTTATACTGCTACTGAGAAGATAAAAGACTAATAAGTACTCAGTTCTAACTTCTGCAATCAATCTTCTTTCCTCTATACCATCTCTCTATCTTATCTTATATGCATATGTATACACAGACCTACACACACATATATACATCTGGTAACTGATGAAAAGATGAAGGAGAGAAGGAAGAATTAAGGATGGAATGAAAGGAAGGAATGAAGGGAGAAGGTGAGGGAAAAAAGGAAAGAATTATATCATTGCAACAATCAAAAATTCAACAACTAAGTTTCATCTATTAGTTTGCTGTAAATAAAACCGGCAACGCTATCTGAACAAAACTATGGTGTGTCTATGCTGTAACTGTTGTGTATACATAACTTCAGTGGCTATATATATATATATATATATATATATATATTTAACAGTAGAACTAGAGAGAGTGAACAAAAGGGAAATAGAAAAATTGTATGGAGATTGTATAAAGTTAGAGCTTCCTGTCTGGAATAGACTAAGGGAAGGCAATGCCTTGAGGAGCTATCATGAGGGAGAAGGATGAGACTTTCTGTCTGATTCCAGAGAATTAAAGGAGGGCCAATTTGTGAAGGTTACAAGTCAATCAGGTAGTTGACAAGCATTTAAGTGATTACCATGTATCAAGTTATAAATTCAAGCAAGCAAGATAATCTTTATCCTCAAGAAGTTTGTATACTATGGAGGAAAGATAATACATAAAAGGCAACTAGAAAATTGGGGCAGAGTACCTACCTGGGGGCAAGAAAAGAAAGAGATCTGGATAGTGAGTCAAACTGTGGGTAAAGTGACATAGCCAGGGCCCCTTTGAAATAATGATCTGGGCAGGAGTCACCTTCTTCAGAGGGGGGAAAATCTAAAAGTTGGAATTGCCCAATAATAAATGGCATGGTTACTTGATCATTAGATGTGTTTAAACAGAGTCTGTTTATGGGTCTTTAGGAATGTTATAGAAGGGCTTACTGAAAAGGGTGAAGAAGTCAGACTAAATCTTCTCTGAGTACTTTCCAACTCTCAGATCCATGAAAGAAAAAGATGATAACAGCACATATTTACTTAATGAGCACTTTCATAAACATGTTCTGCTTTGATTTTTCACAGAAACGCTATAAGATAGGCAGCATATTGTCCTCATTTCACAAAGACTTTAAATGGCATGCCCTAGTTTATAATGCGACTGACAAGATAAAGGACCAATACTCAGTTCTTCTAATTTCCATATCCATTCTCTATACTATCTATCCTATTCCTTAATAGAGGGACCATATTTTAAACATTTAATAAGTTTATGCATTATACCAGGCACTGGGCTAAGCACTGGGGATGCAAATAAGAAAAGGAAAGTCCCTGTCCTTAAGAAGTTTACACTCTAATGGGGAAAGACAACAAATAATAGAAAGCTGAAAAGTGGGAGTGGGAAGAAGGGATGCTGCCAGGAGGAACCCTGTTTAGGGGCATGATGGTCCATGGAATAGAAACCAAGCAAGTTGGAGAGTTCCCTGGAAAGTCCTGCACTTTGGAGCCCTTTGTTCAGGGAGACTTCTGGAATTCACTGCCCCATGCTCTGATCAGAAGGAGAGGCTACTGAGGAAGCAATATCAAAAACTGAGTAGAGTTTTGGCACAATAGAAAATATTCATGTATTAAGAAGACCAGAGATAGGAGAGGATCATATTCCTACGTTCCCAAGTAAACTGAATAACATTACAGAAGTAAATATGAACAGGAATGAGGGAATATCATTCTCCCCAATCCCCCACTTTACTCTTCTGAGCAGCCTATTCTTCTTCTTTTTTTAATAGCTTTTTATTTACAAGATATAAGCATGGGTAATTTTTCAGCATTGACAATTGCAAAACTTTTTGTTCCAACTTTTCCCCTCCTTTCCTCCATCCCTTCCCCCAGATGGCAGGTTGACCGATACATGTTAAATATGTTAAAGTATAAGTTAAATACAATATATGGATATATGTCCATACAGTTATTTTGCTGTACAAAAATAATCAAACTCTGAAATAGTGTACAGTTAGCCTGTGAAGGAAATCAAAAATGCAGGGGGACAAAGAGAGGGAATGGAATTCTATGTAATGGTTCATAGTCATCTCCCAGAGTTCTTTCGTGGGGCGTAGCTGGTTCAATTCATTATTGAACAAATGGAACTGATTTGGTTCATCTCATTGTTGAAGAGGGCCACGTCCATCAGAATTGATCATCATATAGTATTGTTATTGAAGTATATAATGATCTCTTGGTCCTGCTCATTTCACTCAGTATCAGTTCATGTAATTCTCTCCAGGCTTTTCTGAAATCCTCCTGCTGGTCATTTCTTTCAGAACAATAATATTCCATAATATACCACAACTTATTCAGCCATTCTCCAATTGATGGGCATCCACTCAGTTTCCAGCTTCTAGCCACTACAAACAGGGCTGCCACAAACATTTTGGCACATACAGATTCCTTTCCCTTCTTTAGTATCTCTTTGGGGTATAAGCCCAGTAGAAACACTGCTGGATCAAAGGGTATGCACAGTTTGATAACTTTTTGAGCATAGTTCCAAATTGCTCTCCAGAATGGCTGGATGTGTTCACAACTCCACCAACAATGTATCAGTGTCCCTGTTTTCCCACATCCCCTCCAACATTCCGCATTATCTTTCCCTGTCATTCTAGCCAATCTGACAGGTGTGTAGTGGTATTTCAGAGTTGGTTTAATTTGCATTTCTCTGATTAATAATGATTTGGAGCATATTTTCATATGTCTATAAATAGTTTCAATTTCTTCGTCTGAGAACTGTCTGTTCATATCCTTTGATCATTTAGCAATTGGAGAATGGTTTGATTTCTTATAAATTGGAGTCAATTCTCTATATATTTTGGAAATGAGGCCTTTATCAGAACCTTTGACTGTAAAAAATGTTTTCCCAGTTTATTGTTTCCCTTCTAATCTTGTCTGCATTAGTTTTGTTTGTGGAAAAACTTTTCAATTTGATATAATCAAAATTTTCTATTTGGTGGTGAATAGTGATCTCTAGTTCTTCTTTCGTCATAAATTCCTCCTCTTTCACAGGTCTGAGAAGTAAACTATCCTATGCTCTTCCAATTTATTTAGAATCTCATTCTTTATGCCTAAGTCATGAACCCATTTTGATCTTATCTTGGTGTACGGTGTTAAGTGTGGGTCAATGCCTAGTTTCCTGAGCAGCCTGTTCTTAGGGGTTCTGAGCTCAGGCAGAATCTTACATGACTTTCCTGCCCCTGGGATGCAGGAATTGTATGCAGAAAAGTCAAAGGATCAAAGAATCATTGCCATAGAACTGGAAGGGACCTCAAAGGCTCTCTCATGAGAATCAGAATCATTGTAACTTACTTGAGGTCACACAGAGAATAAAGAACTGGAGGCTTTAGAGGTTTGGTCCCAATAGCTGAGTTCAAAAAGAGCAGACAGTCTCATACCTTGCTCCAACAGGATGGTCATCTAGTTTCCTATTCTGACTCAATATTAGGTCAGAGGTACTTTATCATAGACTACAATTGGGCAGGTGGCACGTGAATAGAAAGCTGGAGTCAGGAGGACTTGAGTCCAAATCCAGCATCAGATACTTCCTAGCTGTGTGACCCTAGGCAGATCTCTTAATCCCATTTGCCTCAGTTTCCTCATCTGTAAAATGATAAAGAAATATAAAACCACTCAAGTATCTCCATGTCTCTGTCTCTCTGTCTCTTTCTCTCTCTCTCTGTCTCTTTGTCTCTGTCTCTGTCTCTCCCCTCCTCCCCTAGTCCCCCCCCCCCGCCTCTCTCCTTCTTTCTCCCCCCCCCTTTTTGGATCCCAAGTCTTTTGATGAATTATCAAAATTTTGTTCAATTACACTGGTCTCTACTCTCCAAATCTGTCCTGCTTCCCAAACTCTGTCTCTTTTTAAACATCTAAACTATTTATTTTCCTCTTCCTGCCCCCCTTCAGTCAATATCTAAACATTCCAGTCTCTCATTCTGAGCTAAGTTGTTTCACCATGATTTCCTATTATTCTTCCTCCCATCCAACACACCCAGACACCCACATCCACATCCCCTGTAAACTTTTAAAAACTTTTATAGTTTATTCAATATTCATTAGATTGTGTTTTTTGAGGGTAAGGACAATCTTTTGCTTCTTTTTATATGCAATATACAAATATAGTATTTGCATATATGTACATACATATAGTATATACTATATTATAATGCTTTTTTTGCTTTTTTTCACCTGAGGCAATTGGGGTTAAGTGACTTGCCCACGGTCACACAGCTAGGAAGTGTTAATCTGTCTGAAGTCAGATTTGAACTCAGGTCCTCCTGACCAGGGCTGGTACTCTATCCACTGAGCTACCTAGCTGCCCCTAGTACAATGTTTTTTTTTTTTTTCTATTTTTTTTATTATAGCTTTTTATTTACAAGATAAACGGAGTAATTTTTCAGCATTGACAATTGCAAAACTTTTTGTTCCAATTTTTCCCCTCCTTCCCCTCCCCCCCCCCCCAGATGGTAGGTAGATCAATACATGTTAAATATGTTAAAGTATATGTTAAATACAATATATGTATATATGTCCATACAGTTATTTTGCTGCACAAGAAGAATTGGACTTTGCTTTTTAAACTGTGGTTCGCACTCCCATGTGTAACTGAATATGGGGGTTGTGAAAAATTTGGCAATAGTAAAATACATCAAATATTTCACCAGGATTTAATTCCTTTTTTTTCTCAATAGTATTTTCTTTTTCTTTTTTTGTTAAAGCTTTTTATTTTTCAAAACATATGCACAGATAATTCTGCAACATTAGTCCTTGCAAAACCTTGTGTTCCAGTTCCCTCTCTTTCCCCCTCCCCGCCTTCTCCCACTCCCCTCCCCTAGATGGCAAGTAGTCCAATATATGTTAAACATGGTAGAAATATATGTTAAATCCAATATATGCATAGTATTTTATTTTTCCAATAAATGCAAAGATAGTTTTCAACATTCATTTTTGTAAAATTTTTGTGTTTCAATTTTTTCTCCCTCCCTCATCTCCCCTCTCTGCAAGACAGCAAACAATCTGATTAAACACTGGTTAAATATGTACAATTCTTTTAAACAAATTTCCATATTTATCATGTTATGTAAGAAAAAATCATACTAAAAGGGACAAAAATCAAGAGAAAGAAAGAAAACAAACAAAAAGGTAAAAATACTTTGCTTCAATCCACATTCAGTCTTCATTAGTTCTCTCTGTGGATGCTGATGGCATTTTTCATTGCAAGTCTATTGGAGTTGTCTTGAATTTCTGAAATGCTGAGAAGAGCCAAATCTATCACAGTTGATCATCACATAATCTCATTACTGTGTACAATGTTGCTGTGTTTATATAGAAATAAAAACAAGCATATCCATCTCATTAGTATGCAAACTTGCTATCATACTTAATAAATGGTAAAATTATATCTATACCAAAGATTGTTCTAAATTTTTTTTATTGGTTATCAGTAAATGTTTTATTTCTATACTATTTAAATGCCTGTATACCCAGGATCAAATAAAAATTTCTTGGGTGAAAGGGGTTTTGAGTAGAAAAAGTTTAAGAAGCACTGCTCTAGTGTATAATATAACTCAATGTTTAGCACAATGCCTGGTGGGTAGTAGGCACTTCATAAATGGTATTGATTGATATAAAAATTAAAGTATACAAAATCCAACTTATATTATGGTTGTGATTTCTCTAACCAGCAAGGAGATCCATATATGATTAAAGCTGGAGTTTCTAGCCTCATTGGGCAAAATGAATCCCACCTTTTTGCCCTCCTGGGCATATAGCCCACCTGGCCTGTTGGAGTGGCAGGTCAGGAGCAAGATTGAATTCAGTATAACCAAATTTTCCAGATGAGAAGAGACCTCACTATTGATCCCAAAGCAAGCTGGAGCTCTGGCAAACTTGCCAAGGCTTGGGTGTATCATGGACTCTGACCCTCCACCCTGGAACAGGGACAAGGACTGTCAGAGGTCTCGTTGGCTCTGGTACCTGCTGGCTTTTTCTATGCGCTTGCTCAGGAAGGCCTCATGTGCCCCCATCCTGCCTCCCCTGGCACTTCTGAAGCAGCAAGATAGCCTCCAGTCAGGGCTAATTCATCCCTGCAGGGGGAATGGCTCACTTTTTCCTAGGTGGAGGGGAAGGTGAGTGTTCACAGGAAGAGACATCCTGTGTTATATGAAAATACTGATGAGGTCTATTGTGTAATCAGCGGTTAGAGTCTTTTTCTCAGAAAGAAAAGAGAAAGTCTTCAAGTGGATGATGTGAGGTCCTGTTTGAAGGGGGGAAAGTTCAAGAAAAGGATAATTAGGAGTTCTAACCCTGTGGTTATGGGCTTTTAAAATCTCTCCACCTAGGGTGAGAGAGGGAGGGGGATGAAAATTATATTCCCCCTCATTAGCGGGGGGTCTAAAGGCTTTTTGTTCCTGAGGGGAGGCAGGGTCAGGTTAGTTAATATTTGGAATAGTTTGACTCCCCCCACCAATTAAGCATCTGCTCTCCATCCTGGATCACTGCTGGGGGTAATTAAAGGCTTTGTTTCTGGCACCCCAGAGGCCGGGAAACAGCACAAACTCTCCCAGCTTGGGTGCTTCCTCGGTGCAGATGGGACTGATCTCTCAGCAAGGTGGTGAGACACCTGCCTGGGGTGGGGGTAGGATGGATTAGTAGTCAGCCCAAAGGGTGCTGGGCAGGGTGTTGGGAAAGGTTAAGCAGAGGGAGAAGGAAGAACAGGCTCCTGGATAAAGCCCTTTAGGCTCAGAATCTGCACTTCTTCGATTCCTCTTCTTCCATAGTCATGGGGTTAGTCCCTTTACAGTAGCTCCATTTGCAGCAACATTCCCTTCCTTCTTCTAGTTGTCTGTGTTTTTTATCCCTCTATCCCTTCTCCTCTAATCTAATTCCCTCTCACAGCAATAGTGCAGCAGGAAGTTATGAGGTGAGATGGAGAGAGCACTGGGCCTGGGGTTAGCAAAATCTGAGTTCAAATCTAGCCTCAGATCCTTACTAGCTATGTGACTGGCCAGGACATTTGACCCCCTCATTTCCTCAGTTCTTTAGCTGTTAAATGGGGACACACTGGAGAGGGAAAAGACAAACCATTCCAGTGTCTTTGCCAAGAAAACCCCAAGGACAAAGTCTATGGGGGTCACATACAGCCGGACACAACTGAACAATGACAACGGCTGTGGGTTTAGATCTTGGTAGTAGCAGCAAATACTCAAAGGAGAATTTTGATGGCTGTTATTGTGACTCCATACAGGAGAAAGCACACAACTGGGCACAAGGAGTCTCAGCCCTCCTATTAACAAGCTGTGTGGCTCTGGACAAGTCAGTTACCCTACCAGTCCTCAATTTTCCCACTTGTAAAAACAAATGGTTCAGACTAAATACCTCTTAGGTCCCTTCCAACTCTAGCAATTCTTTAGTCCATGAACCTTCTCTATCCTGAGACCCTGCTTTGGGGAATACCATACCAGCTTAGCAAAAAATCCAGGATTTTTTTCTTTAATTCATTCCACAAACTCAGTGAAATTCATTTATTCAATATTTGTGGAGCTGCTCTATATGTTAGGCACTGGGAGAGAATGCAGAAATAATCAGTGTCCATGCCCTTAAATGCCCTTAAACTTTCCCATCCAGTTGCATAAATGAGACACAGACATCAAAAGCTCTAACAAAGGAGAATGACAAAAATACTCAGGAAATGCTAGGGAACTTCAAAGGAAGGAGAAATCACTTTTAGTTGAAAGAATCAGGGAGTGCTTAATAGGAGTGTTATCTGAGCTGGAGCTAGAAGGATATAGGATTTTTGTAGGTAAATTATAGGACTGCAATAGGTGGGAGAAAGAATATTCCAGGAATAGGGGACATTGGGAGTGAAGGCCCACAGGAAAAGGGAAACCATAGGAATATATTTAAACAAAGTTGACTCCACAGGGTCACAAAGAGTCGGACACAACTGAACAATAATAAAAGTATGTGAAAGGGAATGAATGGAGATAAGGCTGAAAAGATAGACTGA
The DNA here is from genome assembly GCF_016432865.1 of Antechinus flavipes. NCBI lineage: Eukaryota > Metazoa > Chordata > Mammalia > Dasyuromorphia > Dasyuridae > Antechinus > Antechinus flavipes. Next base: position 322,910,483 of record NC_067400.1, on the reverse strand, counting down.
AGGAAGACCAAAAAGAGTCTTAAATGTCAGGCTAAGAAGGAGGGACTTGTATCTGGGAAGCAGTGAGGCCTTTTTGAGCAGTAGAGTAACATGGACATAGTATCTAAGTGTAATAGGGGCCTAGCTAATGAGCTCAGTCTGTGTGAGCAGACACAGAATGAAGACGATGGAATTCTCCATGTGGAAGAAGTCCCAGAGCCTTCCATGAGAATTACAATGAAGTATCATGAAGGGACCTTGGAGGGATCAGTGACTAGTTCTGGTCTGTCACCCCCATGCTGAGGAGTAACTGTCTCTTGGATTGTGTACTCAGAAAGGGGGCATCCAAAGGTTCTGGGTGATCTCTTCCTCTCTCTTGGTTTGACTTTTTAAATAAATTCATCTGGTAAGAGATGATGCTATAAGAGGAGAGGCCTTGAGCCCTTTCCTTCCAAGGCTGACTCTGCAATAGATTTAGACACAGAAAGGACCTTAGAGGTGATCTAGTCTAACCTTTAGTTTTGTAGATTAAGTAATTCACCCAAATTTGTCAAAGGGAGAAGTGACAGCGCGGGTCTCAAAATCCAGCTCTTCTGACCCCCAATCCAAAATCCTTTTCACTGCACCAATTGAATTTAGTAGTGATGTAGTGTTGGAGTGGAGAGGGAAAAGATTAAATTATAGGACTGCAATAGGTGGGAGAAAGAATATTCCAGGAATAGGGGACATTGGGAGTGAAGGCCCACAGGGAAAGGGAAACCACAGGAATATATTTAAACAACAGTTGACTCCACAGGGTCACAAAGAGTCGGACACAACTGAACAATAATAAAAGTATGTGAAAGGGAATGAATGGAGATAAGGCTGAAAAGATAGACTGAAGGAAGACCAAAAAGAGTCTTGAATTTCAAAATCAAGATATGGGTGGGGAAGAACCTGGACTAGGGAGGTGGAAGTGGGATTGAGAAGAGGAGAAGTGGTGGAAAGGGTTCTAAGACCATCTTGACTGCGCATCAGTGGATAAGGAAATCACAAATTCCATGCCTGTGTGATGGGGTCGAAAGATAGGCCATTAGACACTCTAGAGTGGACTCTACACTCTGGCATTCAAAAGTACATAGAGGTGCCTACATTCCATTCCTGTCCTGCTGCTATCCAGTTTTACTTTATTAGTCCTAGAGAACTCATCAAATCTCCTTGATTCTTAAAAAAAATGTAAAGGTTGGAGCTAAGATGGCAGAGAAAAGGCAGGAACTTGTCTGAGATCTCCAAAATTCTCCTCCAAACAATTTTAAAAATAATTTTAAACTGAAAACTCTTCCAAACTAGCCATTCCATGTGAGTAACAAAACTCAAAAAAGAAGATTGTAAATGAAACCAGAAGTCTCCTGGTTTCTTAATAATAATATCATAATTCTTAATTTAGTCATTATTAATTACAATTCTTAACAATATTATAATTCTTAATAATAATATGATAATAGCTAGTATTAATATAGTGCCTCAATTGAGTCATTACTAATTGTAATTTAAAACAATTTTACAATTCTTAATATTATAATAGCTAATATTAATATAGTACCTAAATTTAGTCATTATTAATTACAAATCTTAATAATGATAACATTATAATAGCTAGTATTAATACAATGCCTCAATTTAGTCATTATTAATTATAATTCTTAACAATTTTACAATTCTTAATAATAATATAATAGCTAGTATTAATATAATGACTTAAGAGTTAAAAAGCAATTATCTTATCCTTACAACACGGAGAGATAGGTGTTAATATTATCCTTTTTTTAGATGAAAAAACTGAGGCAGACAGCCATTATTGATTTGCCCAGGCTCATACACCTAATAAGTATGTGAAGCAGGATTTGAATCTTCTGAACTTTTAGGTTCTTTCTGTACATTTTTGGCAATCCAATTATCGTTTTCCTCCAACTTAAACTTCTCCAACTTAAAAATAGAGGGGAAAGTCATTTTTTTCCTTGACTGGGAACAAATAATATCAGTCAAGCCATGCAAATCCACACAGTGGTCAGTGACCATGTCCACAGGCATGTGCCTCTTTCTGTACCTTGAATTCATTACCTCAGTACATCTTCAGTTTTCTGGAGATGTTGGTTATTGGTTTGATCTTAAAAATTCTCTCTCTCTCTCTCTCTCTCTCTCTCTCTCTCTATATATATATATATATAATATATATATATATATATATATATGTTTTTTTTTTTTCCTTTGCTGAGGCAATTGGGGTTAAGTGACTTGCTCAGGGTCACACAGCCAGGAAGTGTTAAGTGTCTAAGATCAGATTTGAACTCAGATCCTCCTGACTTCAGGACTGTTGCTCTATCCACTGCACCACCCAGCTGCCCTTTATAATAATATTTTTGATGCTTCATGAACACCAGGATCTCTTCCTTTATGCTTCCCAAGTCAGTGACCCTCAGAGCCTAATCTTGGCCCCATCCAGGCACCTGGACAAGGTTTATAAGGTGACCTTCGTCAGTGTTATGCCACAGTTCTCTTTAACTGTCCTGACTCAGTTTCCTTGTACAAGTTTCCCTTATCTCAGGGAATAATAAATTGTTAGCCCAGGCAAGATAAACAAGAGAGTAGACCTCCTGATTCTTTTCTGTCCTCAAGAATCTACAACATCCCTCTAAAATATTCCAAGATATCTCTGTGTATTCAGACATCCTGTCTCTGGGTTTTTTTTTTTTAAGGATTTATGGCCTCCCCCTTAATCCTGACAGCTTCTTACCCTTTCCTTTGTTTAGAGAAAAGGTATTTAAGAAGTTGGGGTTCCTCCATTCATGGCTGGAGGATGGCGGTTAGCGGCTGCATAGTCTCCTCCAGCCCTGGGACCAATATGGATTCCTTGGTCCCAGTATATCTTTATCTTTGTCTGACTGGATAATCTGAGACGAGAGTCCTGTCCAGTCAATCTTACTCTCCCATTAATAAAATATTAAAAACTCTCTAATCTCTCTCCTGCCTCAGTTTTTCCGGCATTACATTTTGGAGGTCCCCCGAGATAAAAGAAACTGAGAACTGGATTAGAGATTAGAGACTTCTCGGTCTCCACCTAGGCCTGGGATCAGGACCTGGGTCTGTTCCTTGGGAAAAGACCAGCACTCTGGCTATCCCCAGAGCCTCTGGGGAAAAGAAAGTGGTTCTTCAGCCTCAGTCCCGCCTACAGTGGACAACGAAATCGATTCTGCATTTGGGAGAGTAAGTCTGTCTGGGTACCTTTTGGGGTACCATCTGGTTCTGGTTCTGGTTCTGGTTATTCTGGTTCTAGTCTGGTCTGTTGCTAGCAACCTGTGGTCTCATAATAAATACCGACGGGTTTAAAAGTTCTGAGACGGGTATTTTCTGGGACGCTGGAAAATATCCTCTGGGTATGTGTTATATGTTTGTTTAATGTAACTGTGTAGTCTGTGTGATGTGTGTTCTATGTTCTGTGTGATTTGTCTGTCTGTTATGTTGTTGGTTGGAAATTTTTAAGAACAACGTTGCAACTGTGCTTAGTAAAATGGAGCTCCACGTGTGTCTGTGTGTGTCTGTGTTAAAAGTTAGCAAGCTTGTAAGAGATAGGAATTCAGCCTCTGTGTTGCAGGCTTAGAAAAATCTTTTTCTCTCCTTCTGTCTCTGGCTGACTGCAGCAGCTTGTGAGAAAAAGGGAGAAAAGGGAGAGAAAGGAAGGAAAAAAAAGAAATGAAAAAAAAAAATAGACTGAAAGGGATTTGAAAGTTTGGAAAGTTAGTATACAGCAGTATGCTAACATTTAAAGAAAAGAAGTTTGAATGGAATATCTAGGTATTCTCTGTCAAAGCACTAAATGGGCTTGGAAGTTCTCAGAAACCCCTTTGGATTCTGGAAGGGAAAAAAGGAATTCAAAGTGAAACAAACTTCTCTCCAGGGGTGGAAGTCCTAGAAAAAAAAAGCCCCTAATCTGTTTTTGCTGATTTAAAAGCTTTGTTAAGTTTTAAGAACAATGATTAAGAAATTTGGGAATTAGTTGTTTGAAAATTTGCTTGTGATTTTAAACTTTTTTAACCTGTTGTACTAATTTTGTAAGTAAATGGAATTTAGCTATTTTAAATTGACAGAAAAGGTTTTTTTCCCTTGAAACAAAGCTTACTAGAGAAAAGAGCAATAAAATTCAAGCTTAGCCTGGCCTGGGCCATAAAAAGCTCTGGAGATAAGATGCTAATAGCTGTTAAAAGAAAGGTGGCAGAAAAGAAAAGAAAAAAAAAAACTTTTAAAAACAGCTGCATTAATTTGATTAAGTTTGTTACCTTCTGAAATAGATTGAGTTATTTGTTAACATAAGTTATACTTTAAATCCAGCTCTGCTGGACATGTGTGGGTTTTGTGGAGGTTTGGATTATTCACTAGGGTGTGAATATTACAGGTTTTTGAAGGAATGCAGGTGATTTAGGAAGGACTGATTTGTAGGGGAAATTAGAGGTTTGCATGGTTTTAGGAAGGTGAAAGAAAGACTTTGGGGAGTAGGTAAAGAGGTGGGGGAGGGAGCCACCCACCCCCACTGTCTTCTGTACTTTACCAAAGGAGCATCTGGTAGGAAAGTTCTTTAAGGAGATTGTTCAAGTATGTAGCCAGGGAGAAAGATAAATTTGGAAATGGGTGAATTTGGGAAGAAACCTGATGTTGGGAAACTGCTGGGCTAAAATCTTGAAAAGGATCCCTATGTAGGAAATTGAGTGAGGAACCTGAGGGAAATTTTTTCCTAGGGGGCAGGAGTGGGGGAAGGGTGGCCACCTGGAATCCTCTCCTTCCCTTACCCCCCCAGTATGTTCCTGCCTTTTTTTTCTTATCTGATTACGGCCAGTTCAGCAAACTGTGATTTTTAAGGATATGCTTACTTTTAGGCTACTTGATTGAATATTTGTTTTTTTGATACATAAAGGTTTTCTTGGTTGAGGAATATGGTCATAAATGTGATCCATACGTTGGTAAGAATATTTCTAAAAGTTTAATTGCTATTAAAAAAAAAAAACTTCTTGAATTCTTTTATGTGGAATTGGGTCTTTTGTATAAGTATAAATTGATTGTATTGGGTCATTCTGAGGTTATTTAAAGGGCCTCTGAAAATAATAGTTTTTTCTTTGTCCTTTTGAAAATGTTTCTGTTATGGATAATATGCAATTTGGGATATTTTTCTATGTATTGGGTATTTTAAAAGCCAAATGATTTGTATGTATAATGTTCATTTATGTAACATCTACCTTGATATGATAATTGTTCTAAGTTGTGAACTTACTGAGACAAAATTTCTTTCTGTTATTGCTATAAGGTTAAGGTAAATCTTTGTTTAGGAGTTATCAGAAATTTGGTTAATGAAACTTGTTATTGGGGGTAAATTTTTTTGGGCTTAGAGTTAATTAGTTAATGCTATTTGGGAGTTTTAAAGCTTCACACTCTGACAGTTACTGGGACAATTGATAAGCAGTTAAAACTCAACTGCTTATGTTATGTTATAGTTATGTTCTTGCATTTTTCCTTCTGTAACTGATCTCTCTCTGATCAGAGCAATAGTCAAAAGAAGCTGTTAATGCAATTCAATTATGTCATGCCTTGCTATTTTCAGTCTGGCTATATGTAATCATTGTATCCTAAATGCTTGGGCAACTGAGTATTTCCCCTGGTCATCTGCCTATTACTGGATATTTGTGTTTTGTTTCTTTAAGGTTTTTACATGATAAGAGGACAATTAACAGGGGTCTGTGAGACCTTGCTGATGTTACAACTTGGGACTGCTCCCGTTTGCGTGGCCTGTAAAGCAAACTCGTCTCTTCACATAGGAAATTGTTGGCCAATTTATTTTGGCCTCCTCATATTTTGCAGCAGTCTGATGAACTGAGTCTTTCTATCTGAGACTGATCTAATCTTTATGTGTTAGATTTGTGTTTTTGTTCTAGATTTTGGTCAAATTACAGATATCGGTTTGCTTCTGGAACCTGGATCAGCTTTGATCAGCTTTGATTGTCACCACAGCACACAGCCCCTCTGCATGGAATGAGAGCCTCCTACCACTTCACAACCGGGAGCAGCAGTTTGTACATGAGACCATGGACAGGACCCTGCATTGAGTGTACTTTGGAATAATATAAGGGACTTTGGGAATGGTTGATGACTGACTGTTAAACCTTGCTTGGATCATCTATTACTGTGTGTTTAAGATTTGGGATGGGATTTGTTAAAAACTCTGTAACTGTTGCTGTTATGTTTGAGGAATTTTTAGGAAATGCTACTGTACTAGTCTGTTATGTATAGGGATTTTGATTCACTCTTGGGATTTATATGGGGAATGGTCATTTGATAATTCCTTTCCATGAGAAAAAAAGGGGAGGAAAAGATAGAACATTGGGGAAACTGGTATATTTTTTTCAAAATTCCAGAAAGAATGGGAACCCCTAGCTCCTATTCACTTTGCCTTAGGCATTTCTGCCCCACCCCCCTATCTTACTAGTTCAGATTGAATTTGGATGCTTTAGCTTTAGAATCCCGTATTTTGTTAAAATTGCCCTGGCAGACTCAGTTTTGGGGATTATTTTTTTAGAAAAGTTTTAGAAATCAGACACCTGTCCTGGGACTGACAGTCTCTCTGATCTGTTTTTCTTCAGTCCTGTAACCCCAGTTCATTAAGTATTTCAGCATTTCAAAGGACCTTGAAGTTTGGCATGAGGCACCTAAAAAGTTTGGAGTTTGCCTGCCTTGATGGTCTAACTGTGCATAATCTGCCCAGAAATCTGTATTCTAGTAGCAGCAGCTCTGGGCAGGGACAGGTGAAGCTATTCCACGCCTTACCCTTCTCCGCTGGAGTGGGTTGCCCCTTTGAATGAGCCCTTGAGCCCTGCTGAGTTAAGTGCACAAATGACCATAGATCTAACTGTCCATCTCAGACTGGATTCTCTAGCTGAGGTGATGCTCCAGAACTGTAGAGGGCCTGACATGCTTGCAACAAGGGAGCCTTTGTACAGCTGTTAACTCTGGGGTTATCAGGGAGAGACTTGCTCTTGCCATATGAGTCCTTACATTTTTCTAGTTTTATTTTTGCTCGTTTGCTTTACATAGGGTGGGTCAAAGACCTCCTGGGTATCTAGAGGAAGGTGCTAAGATTCAAAGGTTTGAATATTTAGGAGAGAGAGTGTGGAATGTTATGCCACAGTTCTCTTTAACTGTCCTGACTCAGTTTCCTTGTACAAGTTTCCCTTGTCTCAGTCTCCCTAATTACTCCCCTAAGCTGTAAATCCCACTCTGGTCCATTAAGGCTGAGGACCAATTACTCTAAGGTTATAAATTGTTAGTCCAGGCAAGATAAACAAGAGAGTAGACCTCCTGATTCTTTTCTGTCCTCAAGAATTTATAATATCCCTCTAAAATATTCCAAGATATCTCTGTGTATTCAGACATCCTGTCTCTGGTTTTTTTTTTTTTTTAAGAATTTATGGCCTCCCCCATTCTGACAGCTTTTTACCCTTTCCTTTGTTTAGAGAAAAGGTATTTAAGAAGTTGGGGTTCCTCCATTCATGGCTGGAGGATGGCCGTTGGCGGCTGCACAGTCTCCTCCAGCCCTGGGACCAACATGAATTCCTTGGTCCCAGTATATCTTTATCTCTGTCTGACTGGATAATTTGAGACAAGAGTCCTGTCCAGTCAATCTTACTCTCCCATTAATAAAATATTAAAAAGTCTCTAATCTCTCTCCTGCCTCAGTTTCTCCGGCATTACAGTCAGGAGGGCTTATGAAACACCTTTTTTGAGTATCTCCATGACCAAACCTCTTCCTGCTTAGAGGCTATGATGGCACTCATACCACATTAAAGCTCTTGATGATCCCTTCTAAGCTTTATGCTTATCTAATGACCTCAGCTCTAAGTCTTTAGCTAAGAAAAGACAAAACTCTATTCTGCAAATAAAAACCTGCTCCAACCTCTGAGAACCATTTCTCCTATCTTACTCTTTCTCCCTATTTTTCCATCTTCATTCTCTTCCTTTTTTAGTCCAACCAATATTATGGAGAGTGGCTTCTGCAGAGACTGAGTTTGGATCACCAACCTCTCCCTTTTGAAATATGTCAATTTGACTCGTCGACTCAACTCAACAAACATTTGTTGGGTATCAACTATTCGGAGAACACTGTACTAGGCACTTGGGGACATGTAGCTATGGATCAGACATGGTCCCTGACCTCATGAAGCTTACAATTAGTACATGTACACGAATAACTAAAATGCAAAATGATAAGTAAGTTATGTGGAAATCCAAATTCTTTCCAAGAGAAATCCGCAGCACATTTATATAGCAATGGATTCATAAAAATTGGATGGAAGATTGAGAGAGCATCTCAGAGGTCTTACCCCTGAATTTTACAGATGGGGAATGTGGCACTTAGGCTCTCATCCAGTTCCTCTGACTCTCAAGCCGATGCTCTTTCCACTGTTCCATACATGGACACTCAAGGCTGGCAGTTCCCTCCATAAGTCATATGTTCCATTTCCCCAGTTCCTGACTCTCACAGATACCTGTTTTTAAAGCTCCACAGAAGCACAGCAGAAAGCAACTCCATAATTTCTCTGGGTAACAGTTTCTATACTTCGCAGCTCTCACAGTCAGGAAGTTTTTTTGCTTGTCTAACCTAGTCATTTAGGAAGCAGACGATGTGGGTAAGAAAGTCGGATTCCTCAGTTCAACCACTGGTCCAATGAGGGTCTCAAGACCCGTCTTGAGACGGGTCGATTTGCCTCTGGCTCTTAGGAAATGGAAGCCCTCCCCTCAGGGCATGGCAAAGAGCCCAGACGAGTGGAAAACCAGTCCCCTGCCCTTTCCTCCCCCTCCCACTCCTGGGCACACACCTGCCCGAGGGCAGAGCTGCTGACAGCCTTGGCATCTGAGGAGCTAGATGCAATGTTATATAACTGAACTTGGCCAGACATTCTGGTCTGACCGGTATGGATGGAGCCTGCAAGTTAAAAATTGTCCCAGTGATACTCTCCTAGGGGGTGGAGATGGGGGGAGGAGAGATCTTAAATACACTAGGCTCAGGAGCTAGGCTCCAAACAAAGAGAAGAGTAAATAAATGAATAAAATTTTCACAGTTTAAAGCTCCCTTATTATCTGAATGTTTGCATGTATGTGAAAAATAAAGCACTGTTTCTCCAGCTCCCTCGCCTCAGATCCACAAGCACCCACTCACCTACTGGCAGAGATGTACACCTTTAGAAACACTTTCTGCACATACTCCAGAGGAATGCTATTTACAATTTTTGCTTTTTTAGGCAGCCTCTCCAGTACCAGCTCAACCTCACCCTGCTTCCTCCTAATTCTAGCCTCTTCCCAGAATGCCGGGGCTGATTACAACCCCCTGGGAAATTTATTCAGCTTCTTCCAACCTACTAACCCAGACAATCTTTTATTGCCCCACTACCACATATCGATGACCCTTTCCTCTTGTTGTTTCCACTGTTGATTTCCCTTGCATGGATCCACAGATGATCAGAGCTGGAAAGGACTTTAGATTCCATCTAAATTTCAACTCTCTCTTTTAACAGATTTGGCCAAATGAGGCCCAAAGACTAACGTGAGTTAGGTTCCAAGGTAAGAGGGTTAGTGGAAGAGCTGGGAAGAGAATCCAGTTCTCTTGATTTCTCACTTGTTCCTGGCTCTCTTTCTTTTTTTTACAAATTAATTCTTTTCATCCCCTCTCAAGGTGATATATATGGACTGGATTTTGAGACATAAAGTAAGGCGTTTACTATTAAAAGCATTTGTTTTGTTACCCCATGCAAGGTATTTTATCTTTCTAGGTTTGTGTCTTCCATCAGATTGTAAATTCCTTGAGGTCTGAGACTGCTTTTTGCCTCTCTTTATATCTCCAGCACTTAGCACAATGTTAACATAGGAAGTACTTAAGAAATGCTTATTGACTGATAGCTTCCTCATCTGTTAATTAAAGGGGTCATAGACCTTGGCTACTAAGAATCCTCCCAGCTTTAAACCCATGGTGCTAAAAAAAAAAAAAATTGTGGTGGAAATTCAAAAGTAAATATAACACAAACTTTGCCTTCAATGAGCTTACAAGAAGAAAAATTAGAAGCAAAAAAAAAAAAAATTGATGTGAGGGAGAATGTGTTATGTATGCAAAATAGGTTTAAGACAAGAGAAATTGAGCAAATGAATGAAAAGGCATTTATTAAATGCCTGCTCTGTGCCAAGCCCGGTGCTAGTTGTTGGGCATAACAAACAAAAAAGTGAGAAAGTCCCTATCCTTGAGAAGTTTACAGCCTAATGAGACAGTATTGGTAGGAGAGGAGCAACCAGGGGTAGGAATTCTGGTCTGGAGCATCACAGAAATAGTGGAGCCCATTGCTCATTGATTTGAATACTCTTTTCAAAGATGGATGAAGGTGGAACAAGTGATAATATGTTCCAGGACATAGATGTGTATCTGCTGGGGCTACCTTTTAGAGGAATTTACACTTACTAGCCAATCAAGTCAAGGCACTAAGGAGAGAAATAAGGTTCAGTTGTGGAAATTCATGAAGGCTTTATGGAGGAAGTAGAATCTGATCTGGGTTTTGAAAGAAGGCAGGAACTTCAACAGTTAAAAATGAGGGATAGGCTTTATATACTTTAACAACAATACAATAGGATGATCAATTCTGATGGACATGGCTCTCTTCAACAATGAGATGAACCAAATCAGTTCTAATAGAGCAGTAATGAACTGAACCAGCTACGCTCAGCGAAAAAACTCTGGGAGATGACTAAGAACCACTACATAGAATTCCCAATCCCTCTATTTTTGTCCGCCTGCATTTTTATTTCCTTCACAGGTTAATTGTACACTATTTCAAAATCTGACTCTTTATACAGCAAAATAACTACTTGGACATGTATACATATATTGTATTTAACTTATACTCTAACATATTTAACATATATTGGTCAGCCTGCCATCTGGGGGAAGGGGTGGGGGGAAGAAGGGGAAAAGTTGGAACAAAAGGTCTTGCAATTGTCAATGCTGAAAAATTACTCATGCATATATTTTGTAAATAAAAAGCTATAATTAAAAAAAAAGAGGGATAGAGAGATCCACTTGGATCATGAAGATCAATATGAGCAAAGAAGACTTAAAAGGGTAAGATAACAAGAATCATGAACAAGGACTTGCATCGCACTTTAAAGTTTTCAAACTACCTTATAAAGATCCTCATAACAACACTGTGAGGTAGGCACTTTTAATACCCTATTTTCTATAGAGAGAAGTCTGAGATAAGGTTGAAAAGCTAGATTGGAGTCTGAACTGTGGAGGTCTTCAAATCTCCAGATGATCTTATACTTTAGTTGGTAAGCAATGGGGTAAGCAATTGAAGGCATCAGATGAGAAAAAACAAACAAATAAAAAACAGGATGGGTTGAAAAAGGCAACGGGAAAGAAGAATTAGCGGTGAGAGGGAGTTAGAATATTTAATATGCTTCTTTGCAAGGTCAGCAAATGAACACTGGTTTGTTTAAAAGGAAAAAAAAACCATTTCAGGTTTTAAAGAGAGCAGGATGTGGGCAAATTAAAAAAAAATTGGATTAGTGGAGAAAGTATGCATACATATTTCCTTCTTTACCCCATTGCCCCTGTTTCATTCTATCTTTATGCAGACTTCCTGCCAGCTCTCAGCTGACCCATTCAGTAGGATAAGCTAGGGTAAGGTAAGGCTCACTCAATGAATGCTTTAAAGGAGAGGAATGACTATTGCCCTATCACCCAAAGTGCTTAGAATTCTTGGAGATTTCTATCTAAACTCAGGCCTGTTTGAAGGAGGCAGCCCAGTCATTGGAAACAGACCAATTCTACCCACTTAGTTTGCTATGTGGCTGGGCAAGTTATTTAACTTTATCTGTTTTCTTCTCTTGCATGGAGTGGGAGAAAGGATGGATAGGGAGCATCAGGATAGAATGGAGAGAGCATGGGGTTCAGAATTAAAATTAAAAAAAAAAGAGGGATAGAGAGATCCACTTGGATCATGAAGATCAATATGAGCAAAAAAGACTTAAAAGGGTAAGATAACAAGAATCATGAACAAGGACTTGCATCGCACTTTAAAGTTTTCAAACTACCTTATAAAGATCCTCATAACAACACTGTGAGGTAGGCACTTTTAATACCCTATTTTCTATAGAGAGAAGTCTGAGATAAGGTTGAAAAGCTAGATTGGAGTCTGAACTGTGGAGGTCTTCAAATCTCCAGATGATCTTATACTTTAGTTGGTAAGCAATGGGGTAAGCAATTGAAGGCATCAGAGGAGAAAAAACAAACAAATAAAAAAACAGGATGGGTTGAAAAAGGCAACGGGAAAGAAGAATTAGTGGTGAGAGGGAGTTAGAATATTTAATATGCTTCTTTGCAAGGTCAGCAAATGAACACTGGTTTGTTTAAAAGGAAAAAAAAACCATTTCAGGTTTTAAAGAGAGCAGGATGTGGGCAAATTAAAAAAAAATTGGATTAGTGGAGAAAGTATGCATACATATTTCCTTCTTTACCCATTGCCCCTGTTTCATTCTATCTTTATGCAGACTTCCTGCCAGCTCTCAGCTGACCCATTCAGTAGGATAAGCTAGGGTAAGGTAAGGCTCACTCAATGAATGCTTTAAAGGAGAGGAATGACTATTGCCCTATCACCCAAAGTGCTTAGAATTCTTGGAGATTTCTATCTAAACTCAGGCCTGTTTGAAGGAGGCAGCCCAGTCATTGGAAACAGACCAATTCTACCCACTTAGTTTGCTATGTGGCTGGGCAAGTTATTTAACTTTATCTGTTTTCTTCTCTTGCATGGAGTGGGAGAAAGGATGGATAGGGAGCATCAGGATAGAATGGAGAGAGCATGGGGTTCAGAATTAAAATTAAAAAAATAAAAATATATAAAATGAAGAATCCATTAATTGACTTTGGGCACAATACTTTAATTTTTTTTGGCTTTTATAAAATTAGGCTGACACCTCAGGTTTTTTCAAGCTCTAAATCCATGGTCCTATGATCTTAATAATGGTTCATATTCATCTAGTACTTTAAGGTTTGCAAAGCAAAGCACTTTCTTCATGACAGTCCTGTGTGGTATGTGGGGCCAGTGTGAAGTTCAACAAGGGTTATGCAGCTGGGATTCCACTGAAAGCATCTGAACTAAGACTTGAACTTGAGTTTTCTGAATTCTGTGATTTACTTATTTATACAAGTATTTATTTCCCCTCCTTACTGCCCTCTCCTCAGTGAATAATAATAATAATAATAGTAATAAAGAACAGGAAAACTCTCATAACAAATTGTCCAGCAAAACAAATTCCACCATTAGCCATGTCTAAAACTGCATGTCTCAATATACGTTTTAAGTCCATCATGTCTCTGGTAGAAAGTAGGAGACATATTTCACCTGTAGTTCCTTGGAATATTGATTTGTGAGAACTTTGATCAGAGTTCTTGTCCTTCAAAGTTGTTTTTCTCTATGCTGTTAGCATTGTATAAATTGTTCCCCTAATTCTGCTCGCTTCATTCGGCATGTATTCATAAAGGTCTTCCCAAGGTCTTCTAAAACTGCCCATTTCATCACTCCTTAGAATATTCTGTTATGTTCATATGCCATTAACATATTAGTGTTCATTTTATATCATGTTATAATGAAATAAGCTAAAATTAGTGACATAATACAGGCCTATAATGTTTTGTTTTGTTTGGAAGGTCAAAGTTTCTTGTCCAGTATTCTCATTTTAGGAAGCTAAGACCTTAGAAAGTGAAATGATTTTTCTTCATCACCTCCAGTATTTGTCATGTCTGATAGATATGAGGTAGTGCCTCAGATTGTTTCATTTGCATTTCTCTAATCAATGGCAATTTAGAACATCTTTTCACATGACTATAGTTGGCTTTGCTTTCTTTTTCTCCCCCTTTATTTATTTATAATATAGCTGGCTTTATGAATCATGCTGGGAGAGAAAAATCAGAGCAAAAGGGAAAAACCATGGGAGAGGGGAAAAAAAAAACAGAAAAAAAAAGTGAACATAACATGGGTTGATTTACATTCAATCTCCATAGTTCTTTTTCTGAATGCAGATGGCATTTTCTATCCACAGTATATTGGAATTGCCTTGGAGGCTTTGATTTCTTTTTCTGAAAGCTGCCTATTCATATACTTTGACCATCAATTGGGGAATGGCTCTCATTTTCATAAATTTGACTCAATTGTCTATATATTTGAGAAATTATTTCATTCTTTTTAAATTTTATTTTTGTACATTTTACAATGTACATAATGATCAGCACAGTAGTATGCATATGTAATTTAAAAGTAAGTAAATAAATATTTATTACTGATAGATGTCAGAAATTTAAAAAAAAGTTTAAAGATTCTTGCTCTGGAAAACCAGTCCCAACCCTATCTCACATACACAGGGGATAGAAGAGATAACTTCTGGAGATACATGAGATCCTATATTCTTTGTCTCTTTCATTCATTCATTTGTCTTTGGATTCATTCAAATGAGCAGATAGCTCTTCTAGTAGGAAGAGCTCTAGTAGGAGGGGGAAGAGGAGGAGCAGAAGGATGAGGAGTGAGGGTGGTTGGTGATGATGGTAGTAGTAGTAGCAGTAGCAGCAGCAGCAGTCATTTTATTGCTCTTTAAAGTTTACAAAGCGCTTCATATTATATCATTTGATCCTCAATAACCAATGTGAAAGACATCATGAAAGCTCTTGTGCAGGACAAAAAGGTAAAGTCTCTGTTCTCAAGGAATTTGTAATCTGTTCCTATTGATCTCTCCATCCTAAAAGTGGGTGAAATGAAGCAAGTTAAATGGATTGGTCAGTGAGAAGGGGGGAGAAGGTTGAAGGGGGACAATGAGGGACAACTCTTTCTGTAACTTTTTATATATGCACATATTACAAATGCCAGAAAATCTTGCTTTCTGTGGCTAACAAGTACTTCATTTTATATATTTTAATTTTTTTTATTTTTAATAAAACTTTTTATTTTCAAAACACATGCATGGATAATTTGACAACATTGACCATTGCATAGCTTTGTGTTTCAGATTTTCTCCTCCTTCTCCCCATTCCCTCACCTGATGGCAAGCAATTCAATATATGTTAAACATGTTAAAATATATGTTAAATTCAATATGTATAAATATATTTATATAATTCTCTTGCTGCACAAGAGAAATCAGATTTTAAAAAAAGAAAGTAAATGAGTAAGAAAACAAAATGCAAGTGAACAACAACAAAAAGAGTGAGAATGTTCATGTTGTGATACACATTCAGTTGTATCTCTGGGTGTCTTCTCTCTGGGTGTAGATGTCTCTCTTCATCACAAGATCATTTCATTGTTGAAGAGAGCCATGTCCATCAGAATCTTCCATCAGAATCGAGCATCGTATAATTTTCTTGTTGCCATGTACAATGATCTCCTGGTTCTGCTCATTTCACTTAGCATCAGTTCATGTAAGTCTCTCCAAGCCTCTCTGTATTCATCCTGCTGGTCGTTTCTTACAGAACAATAATATTCCATAATATTCATATACCACAATTTATTCAGCCATTCTCCAACTGATGGGCATCCACTCAGTTTCCAGTTTCTTGCCACCACAAAGAGGGCTGCACAGTTTTGCACATATGGATCCCTTTCCCTCCTTTAAGATCTCTTTGGGATATAAGCCCAGTAGTAATACTGCTGGATCAGAGGAGTATTCAGTTTGATAACTTTTTGAGCATAGTTCCAAATTTCTCTCCAGAATGGTTGGATCCATTCACAGTTCCATCAACAATGTATCAGTGTCCCAGTTTTCCCACATCCCCTCCAACATTCATTCTTGTCTTTTCTTGTCATTTTAGCCAATCTGAAAGGTGTGGAATAGTACTTCAGAGTTGTCTTGATTTGCATTTCTCTGATTAATAGTGATTTGGAGCACCTTTTCATATGATTAGAAATAGTTTTAATTTCTTCATCTGAAAATTGTCTGTTCATATCCTGTGACCATTTGTCAATTGGAGAATGGCTTGGAATCTTATAAATTTGAGTCAATTCTTTATAAATTTTAGAAATATTTCATTTTGTATAAACTCAAATGATATATGTGGTATAATAAATTACGTCCATACTTCTCTGTCTCAGGGCCAGGTAGCTGTCATCTCTCCCTCAGGGTTCTAGAATACCCCTAAGGTTTTTGTGGATTGTTTCTTTTCTCTGCCAACAACTCAACCTCTCCCTACTGGCTGTATTTCTCCTACTGTTGGAGCCAATACCCAGTTAACTACTTAACATTGGGCAGTTTTTATGAAGGGATATTTACTTCCAAAATGTAGCAAAAACAAAGTATGAACATTTTCCCCAACACTGTGAAATCATCCTCTCCCCTATGCCATATCAATATCTGAGGAGAAAATATTCAACTTAATTCAGTTACCACATAGCATCAATCCTACCAAGTTCATATTCAAAGGCAAGCATTGACTGACACATCTCTTATCTTCTGGCCTAGGATATGGGTCATTCTCTTTTCTTTAACTTCCCTAGAAGATAAGATAAATTTCTATCCCCAACAAGATATGTATGTTATTCCCCTTTGGTGCCAAATCTAATGAGATTAAGATTCAAACAATGCTCATTTCCTTTCCTTTTTTCCCTCTATTGTAATAGGTCTTTTGTATCTCTTTGTGTGATTTAGCCCATTTAACCTCCCCTTTCCTCTTCTCCCAGTACAATCCTCTTTTTCATCCTATAATTTCTTTTTTATATTGTCATGGAAAAGTCAATTTATACTTTACCCCTTATACTCCTTCTAATAGCTGTAACAAGATATATTTCTCGAGAGTTACAAAGACCCAAAGGGCTACACAACAGCTCATCCCCTTTGACTCAACAGTGCCATTACAGGGTCTATATCCCAAGGAAATCATAAAGAAAGGAAAAAGACCCATATATGCAAAAATGTTTGTAGCAGCAATTTTTGTATTGGCAAAGAATTGAAAAATGAGTAGATGCCCATCAATTGAGGAATGGCTGAATAAGTTATGGTATATGAAGGTAATGGAATATTATTGTTCTATAAAAATGATAAACAAGATAATTTTAGAAAGGCCTGGAAAAATTTACATGAATTGACGTTGAACAAAACAAGCAGAGTCAGGCCCACATTGTACACAATTACAGTGAAATTGTGTTATGATCCATTGTGAAAGACTTGGTTTTTCTCAGAAGTTCAGTGATCCAAAGCAATCCCAATAAATTTTGGATAGAAAATGCCATCTGCATCCAGAAAAAGAACTTTGGAAGTAGAATGTAAATCAACACATGTTATGTTCACTTTTTTCCCTGTTTTTCTTTTATTTTGTAATGTTTTTTCCTTTTGTTTTAATTTTTCTCTTCCAATAGGATTCATAAAGAAGTATGGATTTAAAAAGTTCATATACTACACAGCAACAACAAGATTATGCGATGATCAATTCTGATGGACGCGGTTCCTTTCAACAATGAAGTGATTCATCTACACCCAAAGAGAGGACCATGGGAGCTGAGTGTGGACCACAACATATAACATTCTCATGCTTTCTGTTGTTGTTTGCTTGCATTCTGTTTTCTTTTCCAGTTTTTTTCTTCTTGATCCAATTTTTCTTGTTCCATAAGATAACTATATTGGATTTAACATATATTTTAACATATTTAACATGTATTGAACTACCTGCCATCTAGGGGAGGGGGTGGAGTAGGGGAAGAAGGGGATGATTTGGAACACAAGCTTTGCAAGGGTCAATGTTAAAAAATTACCCATGCATATGTTTTGTAAATAAAAAGCTTTAATAATAATTTTAAAAAATGAAGTGATTCAGGCCAATTCCAGCAGACTTGTGATGGAGAGAGCCATTGCATTCAGAAAGAAAACTGTGGGTACTGAATGTGGATTACAACATACAGTTTTCATCTTTTTTATGGTTGTTTGCTTGTTTGTTTGTTTTTTTTTTTGTTTTCTTTCTCTTTTTTTTTCTTTTTGATCTGATTTTTCTTGTGCATCATGATAACTATGGAAATATGTATAGAAGAATTGAACATGTTTAACATATATTGGATTAGTTGTTGTCTAGGAGAGGTGGTAGAGAGAAGGAGACAAGGAGAAAAAATTTGGAACAAGGTTTTGCAAGGATGAATGTTGAAAACTATTGCATATATTTTGAAAATAATCTAAAAAAGAAAAAAGTGTACATGTAAAAATAAAATAAAGTACTTTTTTTTGGGGGGGGGAAATAAACTAAGACTCAGAGAGCTTTTTAAAAAAGAATTACAAAATACAAGTCATTCTTTAATGGGCATCAATGCTATGATGACTGCAAACCCAAAGTCTGGATGGATCCCTTTGAACTCATTAGTTTGAGGCTCTGCTCTATTACCTAAAATGGAAAAGCAATAATCCAGAGGTAAAAGACTGGTGTTTATTTCTTGGGACCACATGGCTTTGACTCGAGGCATTTCTCTTTACAATACAATCTCTGACTGGAGATTAGGAGTCTCAAAGAGAGGCATTCAAAGCTGACTCAGACCTTTTTGAAGATATCCAGGTCTGTTTATGCAGCCAATGGAAAAAAAAGTTCCTCCTAACCATATAGTTTAAATAGACTGGAACCAGTTACAGAATGTCTATATGTTCTCCACAGTTATCAAGGGGATAGATCAGGAAAGACTTCATATAGAAGAAGATGCTTCAGGTGAGCAGGGATTGTTTCTTGAGCTAAGACAGAAATACAATCTAGTAGGGTAATATGACACAGGTACAGACAGGTCTAGTAAGGTAATATGACATGTACAAGTTGATTGGCCATTGTCCTTTGTTCTCAAAAAAAGACCAAAATGACATCATCATGTTATTGTCAAGTCCATCTGACTGTAGTTGCTCAGACCAATATGAGCCCAGAATGCTCTACCACAGGTTGGACATAGTCCATGAGAACATTTGGGGTAGATTCTCTAAATTTGCACATCTTGAGGTTCTTTTGAGCTACTTCAGTTCTGCTTTACTGGTAGAGCACAGAATCTTGTTTGATGAAGGCACTCCATGCTAGGCAGTCCTGTGCCAGTGTCTCCCACATCATGTAGTCATTTTAGAGTTTTTCAGAGAGACCTTGAAGGTGTCCTTGTAATTCTTCTGATCACCACATGAGCACTTACCTTGTGTGAGTTCTCCTAACATAATCTTTTAAGCAAGAGTATGTTTGGCATTCATATAATATGACCAGCCTGTTGGAGTTGTGCTCTATGTACATGTATACCTATACATATCCATATATTTATACATATACATATATAGAAAATACTATATAATATGCATATTAGAACAAAAAAAAAAAAGCATAAAGTACTTCTACTCCAGGTCATCATGATTCTCCCAGAAGTACACTTCCCAGCCTCCTCCCCATGGAGAGATGACATCTGAGGTGCTCTGTGCATATCCAGAATCCTATTAGAGGATCAATAAAATCTCAAAGTCACTTGGGGACAGCAAAACACATGCAGAAACATTTCATACCTGAAAAATGGGGGGAGAGTGAACATAGCATATGTTGATTTACCTTCTATCTCCACAATTCTTTTTCTGGATGCAAATAGCATTTTCTATCCCAAGTTTATTGGGATTGTTTTGGATCACTGAACTACTGAGAAGAACCAAGTCTTTTAGCTCTGATAGTGAGACACTCAGGAGCCGATGCAATTCCCTTGATTCAGATCTAATCTAATCATTTCCCACCTTCTCCTCCTTTATGGTTTCCTGGAAAGGGAGATAACATTCTGAAATCTAAAGGGATTAAAGACCTGTTACTTCCTTTCCTCAGGAAAAATAATCTGGCTCTTGGAAAACTAGGTAGAAGAAGAGATAAGAAGAAATTCCCTAAAACTAGCCTTTAGGTAGAATAAATTAGGAGATCTAAAGATGCCTCTCCAACCTGCTCTGAGCTATCTCAGGATTTAGAACTGGAAGAAGCCTCAGATACAATCTAGTTCCCATCCCTCAGGAAAAAAAAAAAAAAAAGATTTTCCAGATAAGGAATAATAATAACAAATACTAAGAACAGAACACATTCTAGGCATAGGGGCAACGACAAAGTTTAAAAAATCAACAAGGATTTATTAAGCCTTTACTCTGTCAGACACTACATTAATCTCTATTTAAAGATGCAATAGTCCTTTTCTCAAAGAGCTTTAAGTCTATTCAGGGTGGCAACATGAAACAATAAAATATATACAAAATAACTGTTGGAAGGAATTGGAAACTGAGTGGATTCCCATCAGTTGGAGAAAGGCTGAATAAGTTATAGTATATGAATGTTATAGAATATTATTTTTCTGTAAGACACAATGGATGAATAAGTTGTGATATATGAAAGTAATGAAATATTATTGTTCTATAAAAATGATGAACAAGTTCATTTTAGAAAGGCTTGGGAAGATTTACATGAACTTATGCTAAGCAAAACAAGCTGAACTAGGAATATATTGTACACGATAACAGCAAGAATATGTGATGATCACTTGTGAAAGACTCGGTTCTTCTTAATGGTTTAGTGATCCAAAGCAATCCCAATAGACTTTGGACAGAAAATGCCATCTGCATCCAGAAAAAGATTGAAGGAGACTGAATGTAAATCAACACATTCCGTGTTCACTTTTTTTCTGTCTTTTTTTTTCTCTCTCCTAATATGATTCATAAAATAATGTGTATTAAAAATAAATAAATTTACTAGGAAAAAAAAAGGATCAACAGGATGATTTCAGAAAGGCATGGAGAGACTTAAATGAACTGATGCTAAGTGAATTCAGTAGAACTAAGAGAGTATTGTACACAGCAACAAAATTATATGATGATCAGTTCTGATGGATGTGGTTCCTTCAACAATGAGGGGATTCAGGCCAATTGCAATAGACTTGTGATGGAGAAAGCTAATTGTATCCAGAAAGAGATTGTTTGGACTAAATGTGCCTTACCACATAGTATTTTCACCTTTTTTGTTGTTGTTTGCTTGCTTTTTTTTTTTTTCCTCATTTTATTCTTTTTGATCTTATTTTTCTTGTGCATCATGATAACTGTGGAAATATGTATAGAATTGCACATGTTTAACATATATTGGATTAGTAATTTGGAACACAAAGTTTTTCAAGGGAGAATATTGAAAACTATCTTTGCATGTATTTTGAAAATAAAAAGCTATTATTCCCCTTCAGTTTATCTATAAGGATTCAGAACCAGATCCCAAGATGTAACTGAGCTCTAGTGCCACAGAAGATTGAATTCATAACATATTGAAAAGAATTGGTTATCTCTCCTTTCCTTGAAGGCTTTTATTAAGAAAGAACTTATTATCTTCTGAGGCAGCCCAATCTACTTTTATTTATTTATTTAAAATTCAAAAAACAAAATAGGAAAAAAAAACCTCATTGCTTTGTGCACAGTAGAACATAAGTGAGAATTCAAAATAAAATGATAAATATACATTTCAAGAAACCTTATATCATAAATACTACATATTTTGAAAAAAAGATAAAGAAAAGGAAAATTTATTATTAAATTAAATTAAGTGTGGTATGGATTTTTGTATAGTTACTTATTAAATGCTTACCAATATACCCCTGTAAAATAAATGTTTTAAATTGCCCATATGTTCCTCAAAGATAGGAAGCTTCTATTTACTCCTCTCATCCCTCATCTAGTCCCTCTCCCCTTTACTACCATGCCTAGAATAATGCTATGTATAGAGGTAGTAGAATAAACGGAGAAATCAAAAAGGAAGTTGTGCCAGTCTGTTTTGTCATATTTCTCTTGATAAGCATCCGTTTGCATCCAAAGCCTCAAACAGAGCTATATTCAACACATCTTTTAGCATAATTCTACCTCAAAAACCCCAACTTCTTTAAGAAGCCTTTGCCAAAGCCCCTCAATGCTGGTGCATTCCCTCAGAGATAAGTTCCAATTTGCATGTTATCTCCTCCATTGTCCAGGATAGACAGTTCTAGGTGGGGATAAGGATGTGTAAGAGTAAGGCAGTTCTGTGTAGAGAGTCAGGCCACTGAGACACAGTGAGAGCATTAAGGAACTGTGGGAGTGAAGATCTTGTGTCAAAAGAGCTGCAACCTTGATCACACTCTCTCTACAGTGTGCAGAAAAGAAAAACACCTCCATTCCTCCATAACCAAACTTCCCTTGGAGTTTTTCCAAGCCAGAGGTCAAGGGACGCTGACACAGTATGTCCAAAAGATGAATGCACTGGAGCACTAGCCTCCAGCTTTGCCTTGTAGGACCTTGTTTCTGAATCTCTTATCTTTCTAGTGAGATTCTTGGACACATTATCATCTGTTGATAGTTTCCCTAATTTTTGTCCAGAAATGCACAAAATATTTGAAAACTATTTTGACTCCTATTGGATGCACCAATGGGCATTGTTTCAGAAGGCAATCCATTCCACTTTCAGATGCCTAATGCTTCTTTATATTGAGTCAAATTTGTCTCCATGTAACTTTTACCAGGGGTCCTAGCTTTGACCTCTGGAGAAACAAAGAATAAGTCTCATCTTTCTTTAACCTGAGAGAAATTAAAATATTTTTAAAAATTTTGTTAAATCACGAACTCTTGGAGAGAATGGCTTATGTTGTATCTCTGAATCAACAATATCTAGCACAGGGCAAGCAATTAATAAATAAATGCTTGATACAAGCTAAGTGGCACAGTAGTAGTGTCAAGTGAGGAATCAAGAAGACCCAAGTTCAAATCTGACTTGAGATATCTTCTAGCTATATGATCCTGGACAAGTCACTTAACCCTGTTTGCCTCAGTTTCCTCATCTGTAAAAATGAATCAGAGAAGGAAATGACAAAGCCCTCCTGTATCTTTGCCAAGAAAATCCCAAAGAAGACTGGGATTATACCCCAAAGAGATCTTTAAGGAGGGAAAGGGACCCACATGGGCAAAAATGTTTGTGGCAGCCCTCTTTGTAGTGGGAAGAAACTGGAAACTGAATGAATACCTATCAGTTGGAGAATGGCTGAATAAGTTATGGTATATAAATGTTATGGAATATTATTGTTCTGTAAGAAATGACCAGCAGGATGATTTCAAAGAGGCTTGGAGAGACTTACATGAACTGATGCTGAGTGAAATGAGCAGAACTAGGAGATCATTATAAATGGTAACAAGATTATACAACGATCAATTCTGACAGACATGATTCTCTTCAACAATGAGAGGATTCAAACCAGTTCCAATTGTTCAGTGATGAAGAGAGCCATCTACACCCAGAGAGAGAACTGTAGGAACAGAGTGTGGAACACAACATAGCTTTCTCACCCTCCTTGTTATTTGCTTGTTATTTTGTTTTCTTTCTCAGTTTTTCTTTTCCTTCCTTCTTGATCTGATTTTTCTTATGCAGCAAGATAACTATATAAATATGTATACATATATTGGATTTTACATGTATTTCAACATATTTAACATGTATTGGACTATCTGCCACCTAGGGGAGGGAGTGGGGGAAAGGAGGGGAAAATTTGGAACAAAAGGGTTTTCAAGGGTCAATGTTGGAAAAATTACCCATGTGTATGCTTTGTAAATAAATAATTATTTAAAAAAGAAAAAGAAAAAGAAAAAGAAAATGCCAAAGAAGGAAGAATCTTCCTGAATTCAGACCCAATACTCTATCCACCCCATGCCACCCATCTGTCCTGCTCTGTTGTATTCACTCTCTATAATCCCAATCATCCAATTCAACTTCCTAAAATACAAGAATCTGCTATGCTCATAGAACCTCTTACTGAATTGTCAACCCTATTTTCCTTGCTCTTGCACCTCCCCAATTCTGATGTCCACAGGCCAAGGGGGATCCCATTGCTGTCAGGGGATTTCTCAACCCTCAATTCTCACACCTCAACAAGTCCATTCCAGCACCCCTATATTGCCAAAAATCATGTTGCACTCAACGTTGCATTCCCTGGAGATGACAATTTCTGTTCAGCATGTATCTGTGATAGCCAGAAGGAGAGCTAACTCAAACCAAAGGATTTACCAACATGGTGATTTCCTGATACAACTACAAAATATTCTCTGGTCTCACTCCTTCCAAACTTAGCATACACTATCCTACAAATATAACATCAGGAGGAAAAATGGTCATCTGCATTATGTATACTAGGGAAGGGAGAGAAAGAGCATTTATTAAGTGCCTACTATGTGCTAGATACTGTATTTAGCACTAGTATTTTATCCTCACAACAGCTCTGTGAGGTTGGTGCTATTATTTTCCAGATGAGAAAATTGAAGTTAAGTGACTTGACTAGGGCTAGTCATACATACCTAGTATTTGAGATCAGATTTAACCTCAAGGCTTTTTGACTCTTGGCCTGATAGTCTATCTGCTGTACACTTAGCTGCCCAACTGTTATCTTACAAATGTTATCTCATTTGATCACTAATAGAAAGGTATATATTCTATATAATAGAAAGAATGTAAGGTGACATACTACTAGCTTTGTAGGTGGTCTTTTTTTCCTCCCTCTATTTCTACCAGTATTTCTATTGGTCAGATCAATCAACTCCATGGGCATAGTCTCCTCCATAGCATAACTCCCATAACTTTGTTAATTCACAAGGCTCTTCCTAATTTATATCTTGACTAGATTTCTTGGGTCCTTCTCCCTGAAAGAGGCATGGTCAGTGGCAAGGAGAAGAAACGTGAAGGTGAAGAGTCACTCCTTTCTAGAATATGAAGTTTTCTTTCATAGCTGGCACTTTTTTTTTGTTGTTAGAGCAAACATTCCTCAAAGCTATCTTGCTTCAAATGACTTCATCGAGATTTCATCTTTTATCTTACCCCACTAGACATGATGTAATAGGACTCTGGTTCCCTGGTCTTTGTGGGGGGCCTGGGTCAGAAAACCCTGAATCTTCTGGCTCTGGCTCACCACCCTCCCACCTTTAATTCACTTGGAGGTCACTCTCTAGCTTCTAGCCTCCAGAAACTCCTAAAATAATCACCACCCTTAATTCATCTGGAGATCATGCCTTAGCTCTCGGTTACAGAACACTAAATAAGATTGAGCTCTTGTTTCTCAGTTCCCTGCTACTTTCCTAATCAGGATCTTAGCCTGCTGAGAACCTCTCAGTGTCACAATAAACCTTTTTTTTTTTTTTTTTTGCCAATGTGGAAACTGGGACTGCGAATTCTTTTGAATTCTTCGCAAAACCTGTGACACTGGCCTGGAAACCCCCAAACTGTTAGAATGTCTCATTCCTCAACAGACAGATAAACTCTTTCATCACTATCTACTAATCGCCCTATTCCATCAAGCTTAATTGGAGATTTTCTTCACATCTTATGGTAGAACAAATTGTAAACATTTCCTCTTCCTCTTCAGTTTAAGACTTGTCTCCCTCACCCCCTCTTTATAATTTCATTAATTGGGCTTTAACCTGATCAGTTGATCAGCGGCCCCAATCAGTAAAACCTAGTACATATTCATAGCAATTTGTGTGGGTCAGAAGCCATTTAATAAAAAAAGACTGGAGAGATCTCTAGGAGCAAATCAAAGTTTATCCGGTGTCCCACCCATCGAGCAGATAATTGAAGGGAGGAAGCACCGTAGGAGTCAGGGTCAATGCTTTTAATCTCTAATGAAAATTCCCCCTCCCACCACTGACCCTCATCCTTATTGGCTGAGGATCTTACATTCTAAACGCGAGAACTACCCAAGAAATTGAACTTGACCAATAAGTACATAGTTGCCCATATTTGGTTGAAATAGGGAGGATAACAAGAAGGGGCTTAAGTATGTCCTTAGGAGGATGGCAGGGAGGAGACACTTTAAGTATGCCCTTGACTTAATGCTTAAAGTCCTTCAGGCCTACTCAAACTTTGAAATAGATGAAGCCTTACTCCATTTTCACAACTGTCTTGAAAGATTTCACCTTATCTCATTCAAACTCTTCTTGTAATAGCAAAGAACCAGAAGGAAAGTTGGTATTTACTGATTGGGGAATGGCTGAACAAATTGTGTAATAAAATATTAATGCCTTATAAGAAATTTTGAATGTGAGGACTTTGGAGAAACTTTGAAAAACTTTCATAAACTGATGCAAAATAAGCTCCTTGAGGACAGGGATTATCTTTTGCATCTTTTTATATCCTCAGTTTCTAGCACCATGCCTGGTACACAGTAGACACTTAATAATGTTTACTGGTTGATAAAAAGAGCTAGAAGAACAATTTGCAAGATGATTACCAAAAAACTACAAGAAAACAACTTATATTATGTGTTCTAGTTGTGACTTTATTGAGCAGAAGCATGTCTTTCTTAGCAGAGAGGGGAAGTCAATAGGTGTGGAATAAGGCAAATATTTTCACATCTGGCAGGAGGGAGAGTCATTAGGACTTGATACAGACAGACAGACACAGAGAGAAATAGAAATAGAGAGAGGGGGAGAAAAGAGGGAGAGAGGAAAGAAAATAGGGAGGGAATGAGGGTGAGAAAAAGAGAGGGAGGGTGAGGGAGAAAGAAAAGGAAAAAGGAAAGGAGAGAAGGAAGGAGGGAGTGGAGAGAGAACATCTTTATGCAAAAGCTTTATGAAAAAGTTGCTGGTGACCTTTGAGAAAATACCATCAGTGGAATGCAAGGGTAGAGGCAAATTAACAAGATGTTAAAGAAGCAAGGGAGCAGTGGGGCAGAAATGGAAGCACTGGAAATTGGAGGTGGAGGACTCAGCAACTTGAATAAGAAAGTAGACGCACTGAATATATAAATTAGGTAATTTATAATAAAAAATAATCCATAGAATTTTTTTTTTTCAATTGAGGAAACTGAGGCTTAGAGAACTGACTGTGGCTGATTTGAAATACAAACTCAGCTCCTTTCCATTCAGATTCACTGCTTTTCTCCCTCCCATGTGATTCCTTATGACTTCAGCCATTATCTTAATTCGGGTAACTCCCAAATCTAGGATTTACCATTCCTTGACCTACTCTCTCTGAGGAGAAGGAAATAAGTATTTATATAGCAATTACTGTGTGCCATGCAGCTACGCATGTGATCCTAGCAGATCACTTAACCTCTGCCTTAATTCACTGAAGAAGGAAATGGCAAATCACTCCAGTATCTACCTAGAAAACCCTATATGGCATTAATATAAACTGAGATCTTTTTGAGGGGAAGAGTTGGAAAGGCCCTGATGTGAACTGTGTCCCCTTTGGGGAGAAGGGTGCTCCTGACTCTCAAATCCTGGGAGGGGCACACCCTTCCCAGTCAGCTCCCAGATAAGTAATCTCTTTCGATTGGAAATCTCAGCCTGGGGCATAATCACTCAAACTGTTTCCCAGCTCCAGCCAAGTTTGTCAGCTTATCCTCGCAGAAGTCCTAACAGTATTTTCCCCACTGATGAAGATACTTTCTTCTCAGTGTAAACCCATCTTTGCAATAGTCTTAACAGGACCTTGTCTGCTAAAGAAGCTGTCTTCTTAGAGTACTGTTTTCTTATGGTAAATAAACCCATTTTTTGCCACAAACCTCATGCGAATTCTTTCTCAAAGCCTGCCACTGGCCAAAGGGCATCCTATTGCTATTAGGGGATCTCTGACCCTCGATTGTCGAATCTCATCAGCACCACAAACAGACACACCTGAACAACAGCAACAATATGCCAGGGACTGTGCTAAACATTTTATTTTTAAAACAAATGTCTCATTTGATTCTCACAATAACCCTAAGAGTTAGGTGCTATTTTTTTCCCTCTAGTAAATTTGTTTTTAATACACATTGCTTTATGAATCATGTTGGGAGAGAAAAATCAGAGCAAAAGGGGAAAACTATGGGAGAGATTTAAAAAAAAAAAAAAACAGAAAAAAGAAGTGAACACAGCATGTGTTGATTTCCTTAGTTCTTTTAGTGGTTGCAAATGGCATTTTCTATCCAAAGTCTATTGGGATTGTGTTGGATCACTGAACCACTGAGAAGAACCAAGTCTTTCATAGTTGATCATCTTCTGAAGGCCCTGTCAATGAGAACTGATACTTAAATCCTTTTCCTGACTCACAAAAATGAAATGATTTTTGTGAATTGGAAAATAAGCAAATTACAACTCAGTTTGTCTAGAACATTTAATCAGAATCTAGGGAACCTCATTAACTAAAGTTAAGTCAATATTAAATGTTTTATCTCAATTTTAAGAATTGTCTTATTTTCTCCCTAAAACAAAAAGGAAACTTATCTAAGGGAATAGAAACTACAGCTAAGATTATTTGTCTATTATTTAGGAAATTTCTAAAATTGTTAACTAAGTTACCTGGAGTTATTGTCATCATGATAAGCTTTATCAGTCTACCTCCAAGTATGAGGTATGCAACTCCTTTCCCCTTTCACAAGAGTGGAGGGGGGTAATCCAACAGCACAGCACTAAGAGTATTTGGGGTGGGCAATTTAACAAGTTCAATCCCCTTCCCTAGGATCTCTGTCAATTCCCCTTAATTTGTAAGCTTGCCACTTCTCTTGAAACCATCATTAGCCCTGAGAAATAAGCCTATATTATAAACTTGTATAATGATAGAACCTTGGTATCAAGATAAGTTTAAAGACATAAAACATGTTAAACAAAATCTCTTATGGATGTAAGTCTTGGCAAAATTTTAAAATAATGTATCTAGCCCTAAGTTGCAATTAGTATAATTTACTATTATAGATAAAATCTCTTGGGACTGTAACTGATTTTTTTTGAGTTCTGAATTTGATTGCTTAATCATTAAGAGAGAATTATCATAAGCTACTCAGAGAAATGTGACCCTCAATAGGTAAGGATCTGTATCTGGACAACAACTGGAAGTTTCTGCTCAAGGTGAGATCCTTCTGACTCAGTTTCCCAGTTCTGTTTTTTGTTTCTCATCTGATCATTCCTGAGTTTGATAAGGTAGAACTATTATAATTGGATATCAAACTTAAACTAAGAAAGTTTTATTTTGTCATGTGTATGCTCCTAAGCTGAGGCCTGAAGAACCAGTTCTGGTGGTATTATCATACTCCATACTTTCCTCCTATAACAAATTTCTATTTTAAGAGCAAATGGTCAATACAAATGCAATTATATAATATCTTGTTTTCAATCTAAAAATATGTAGTTGTTTATCCTAAATAATTTGGTGAATGAGTATTTGATCTAGCCATCTATTTGTCACAGATACATATAGATGTTTGTGTGAAATAAAATCCTTATAGGTTTCCAAAATATTGTAATAATAATTAACATGAGGTCTGTCAGACCTAACTATTATTTTGTTGTTTATTGAAACTAAAGCTAACATGTTATGGCTGTCCTTGTGGACTTGTCTTTCTATCTTAGATTTTTGTTAGATTTGTTTTGTATACTAGATTTTGGTCAGTTTACTGCTGCATTGGCTAGTTTCAAGAAATTGAATCAACCATTGGATACTTCAATCAGTTCTACCTTACACCCCTCCATAAAAGAATGGGACCCTGCAGGTGACTTAGCTCTATGACCATTGTTAGTAGGAAATAGTTTCAGAAGATGAGATCATCCCCTCTGCTGCCATAGGACTTTGGGCCCCATTGGTTTGGGAAGGAATTGGAATTGATTGGTGAATTGGAACCCAAATTATCTAGCGTTGAATGGGGCTCCTATTACAATGCATTTGGGACTTAGGATAGTTCAAATTTTCACATATCAGATATGGGATTCCATGATGTTTTCAGACCCCTCAGTAATATATTGTACAGGATATTTTAAAATATCCACAGATGTTTCTAGCTATAGATACTGTTTTAAGAAATGGCACTGGAATCCAAATCATGAATGTGTTAGGAGGATATATTGTAAAATGTTACAATTGTGTTTTATCTCAGTGTCTTACTTTTATCCCAATGTCTTCTAATCCGCTACCTATGGTTCTTGTTATTGAACACCCATCATATGTGATGATGTCTACTAAGATTAATCACCATTGGTACATCTCAGTGGGTGAACAAGTTTGAGATAACATCAAAGGAAAATTAGAAAACAAAAGTAGGAAAAGGAGAATTGTTAGATTACTCATTGTTGGAGTTCTAGCAACTATAGCAATTATTACATCATTTGCTATTTCAGCTTCAGGTCCTAATAGAATCTATTCAGACTGCCCAATTTGCAAATCAATTAGCAAAAAAATATATCATAAGCTCTTAAAGAAAAAATTAATATAGATAATGAGTTAAAAAAAGGACCAAAGTTAATGAAACAATCATTAATATGGGGATCATGTAAACAATTTGTAAACTTGATCACAACTAATTTGTAATTATAAATTCACTCATGTATATGTAACTCTATAGATGGGATAATTATACCACCAACATGACATGGCTTCAAAAAAGGAACAGAATAAATGGAGCTATATATAATTCCAACTTCTCTTGGGATAAATCTGAATTAGCTGCTTTGGCAAAAAACATGGCAAAAAGTAGTGTCCCTGGAATTGATGCTGACAGCATAGCAAACCAAATATTTGAGTGGTTAAAAAAAGATAAATCCTGTAAATAATCTGACTTCTATGCTTTTAAATTTCTTCTTCTTGCATGTGTTATTCTTATACTCATTGGCTTAGCCCCTTTTGCTTTGCGGTATGTCTTACAATCATTGTCAACTACTTTAGACCTCTGTTAGAGCTATTGATTCAAACTATTGCCTCATCATTTCTCTAAAAAAAGGGGAGATGTAGAGGGCCAGTATTGAATAAGTCCATGAACATCTAAAATCCAGTCCAGATATTAATAATTGTAAAGATACATTTGGTAAAATTAGAATGGAGAATGCATGCAACAGAAACGAGGCATTTTGACTATTCTATTTACTCCTCAACAATGAATTAAAGATATAACTTGAGGCAAATTCATTAATATGATATTTTCTGCTATTTACTACTCTGTTTCAACAAGTACTTTGCTATTGATAACATAAGAACTATTTACAGTTCTGTTGATGTTGATGAGCATCACAACTAGGCTATTTATAATTCTGAGTTGATATTGATAGTATTGATAATTAAGATGGATATTGAAATGTCAAAGTATGGAATGTGCATTAACCCTTCAGGAATATGATGTCAACTGAAGGTAGCTAGTAATAACATTAGCCTAAAAGGTATATAAATGCTGGCACTCAGAATAATAAATGGAGATGGCAAAGCATATCTTCTGCCTGGCCTTGGATATTCATTCACACTCTTGATCGTCAGTGGAACTGGACTCCAACAATGCACAATGTGATTTTTGGTTCTGGTTGTTTCACTCAACATTAGTTCATGTAAATCTTTCCAGGCCTTTCTAAAATCAGCTTGTTCATCAGGTTTTTTTAGAACAATAATATTCCATTACCTCCATGTATCACAATTTATTCAGCCATTCCCCAACTGATGGACATCTACTCATTTTCCAGTTCTTTGCTACCACAAAAAGAGCTGCTACAAACATTTTTGCACATGTGGGTCCTTTCCTTCCTTTATGATTTCCTTGGGAAACAGACTCAGTAATGGCACTGCTGCAGGGTTTTAGGGTATGCATGGTTTTAGATGCTGGCTTTTAACCTCTTTTATAATTGAGGAAACTGAGGCAGACAGAGGTTAAGTGACTTGACCAGGGTCATGTGTCTAGTTAAGTATGAGGTCACATTTGAATTCAGATTTTCTTGACTCCAGTTCCACAATCTATGCAATGTTTCAAGGTAGTTTGCAATTATTGTTTTGTCATGTAACCATTGAAACTGAGAGGACTCTCTGCCTTTCAATATTGTATCAAACAAAAGTTCTCAGGGTAATGAAATAAACTATGGTGACACAAAGAATCCAGGGGAATTTTAAAATTCTATGTGAAGATTGTTACAAAACTTACCTAAGGGTTTTTCAAAGTGGCCATTTTGCCCCACATTTAGACAGCCCCAACCAAGCCAAGAAAACCATCTCTTCTACCATAAAAAAATGGCTTTTCCCCTCCCAAAGAGAAAGTTTAAATAAAAACTCTCAAAAAACAAACTTGGAACCAAAAGGTCAGCCTTGGAATCTTAGTAGCTTATCATCCAGGGCCAAGCTGAAAACAAAAAAATTCATAAAATCCCAGACTATTTCCATACCCTATAATACCTTCAGAATTTAAAAAAAAACAAATCAGTTTATTTTTTTTTAAGTAAACTTTGAAACCATTTGAAAATAAAGGAGCTTCCCATGGGCACATGTTAAAATGATAAAGAGATAAAACTATTGGTATTTTGCAAATAAACTTTAATGCACTCATCATAAGTCTAAAGGCTTCTGTTAGCAGATCACAGAAATAGTTGCTCTATATGGGCTTAATGGATATCTAATCACACCCAGGGATAAGGATATTATTACTTGTTTTCTTTTTCTTTTTTTTCTTCAGAGGCTATATATTGCAGGATCTTAATTTTTGGCTTAATTGATATTGAAGTCTGCATGTCAGAACATGGCTCCAAGGTCAGCCTCAAGTGCATATTGCCTAATGTGACTCCATTAGTCAATGAAAATCATGGTCACTGGGGGACTTAGATTGGTAGTATGGCTCAAGATAAGGATCTAGATTTTTTTTTTAAATAACTTTTTATTGATAGAACGCATGCCAGGGTAATTTTTTACAGCATTATCCCTTGCACTCACTTCTGTTCCGATTTTCCCCCTCCCTCCCTCCATCCCCTCCCCCAGATGGCAAGCAGTCCTTTACATGTTGAATAGGTTACAGTATATCCTGGATACAATATACGTGTGCAGAACCGAACAGTTTTCTTGTTGCACAGGGAGAATTGGATTCAGAAGGTATAAATAACCCGGGAAGAAAAACAAAAATGCAAGCAGTTTATATTCATTTCCCAGTGTTCTTTCTTTGGGTGTAGCTGCTTCTGTCCATCCTTGATCAATTGAAACTGAGTTAGATCTCTTTATCGAAGAGATCCACTTCCATCAAACAGTATGGTTGTTGAGGTATATAATAATCTACTGGTTCTGCTCATTTCATTTAGCATCAGTTCATGTAAGTCTCGCCAGTCCTCTCTGTATTCATCCTGCTGGTCATTCCTTACAGAACAATAATATTCCATAATGTTCATATACCACAATTTACCCAACCATTCTCCAATTGATGGGCACCCACTCAGTTTCCAGTTTCTAGCCACTACAAACAGGGCTGCCACAAACATTTTGGCACATACAGGTCCCTTTCCCTTCTTTAGGATCTCTTTGTGGTATAAACCCAGTAGAAACACTGCTGGATCAAAGAGTATGCACAGTTTGATAATTTTTTGAGCATAGTTCCAAATTGCTCCCCAGAATGGCTGGATGTGTTCACAATTCCACCAACAATGTATCAGTGTCCCTGTTTTCCCACATCCCTTCCAATATTCTGCATCATCTTTCCCTGTCACTCTAGCCAATCTGATAGGTGTGTAGTGGTATCTCAGAGTTGTCTTAATTTGCATTTCTCTGATTAATAATGATTTGGAGCATATTTTCATATGTCTATAAATAGTTTCAGTTTCTTCATCTGAGAATTGTCTGTTCATATCCTTTGACCATTTATCAATTGGAGAATGGTTTGATTTCTTATAAATTAGAGTCAATTCTCTATATATTTTGGAAATGAGGCCTTTATCAGAACCTTTGACTGTAAAAATGTTTTCCCAGTTTATTGTTTCCCTTCTAATCTTGTCTACATTTGTTTTATTTGTACAAAAACTTTTCAATTTGATATAATCAAAATTTTCTATTTTGTGGTCAATAATGATCTCTAGTTCTTCTTTGGTTATAAATTTCTCCCTCTTCCACAAGTTTGAGAGGTAAACTATCCTATGCTCTTCCAATTTATTTATAATTTCATTCTTTATGCCTAGGTCATGAACCCATTTTGACCTTATCTTGGTGTACAGTGTTAAGTGTGGAGGATCTAGATTTAATTGAGGGGGATCTCATTTCAGACATAGAAGATTCTTTTTTAGTATCCTTCACTTCCTTCAGGGCTGTCTTATGTTACTGGTCCTACTAATCACTCCACTAGGGATTTCTTTTCTCAGTTCTCTGAGATGAAACAGAAGTAGGAGTGCTTCTCCCAGGATCCCCACTTCTATTGGCCTAGACCTGTTTTTCCTGGACTCATAGGTTTATAGCATCCAAGAGTCAGATGGCACCTCAAAGTCCATCTAATACAATCTCATTTTATAGCTGAAGAAACTGAGCAGGAGGAAGAAGACTAACATGGAATTAACAGAACTAAATTTGGAATTATATGTAGAATTTGAATTGCAGGTCTGTCCCTGACCATAACACTTAATCAAATAATTTTTTTCTCACTTATAAAATGAGCAGAATGGACCAACCTTCTTAATTTTAGGGCTCTCTCTTATTTATTTCCTATTTAGTTATAACATAGCTTGTTTGTCCGTATTTATTTTCTACCTCAATGCCCAACACCTAGTAGGTGCTCAGTACATACTTAGTGACTGACTAGATGATCTCTAAGGTCTCTCTTGGCTGTAAATCTATGACTCTTTGATCCTGAGTAATTTGTCCAAAGTATCTTTCTTAAGGCTCTTAGGTTCTGAGCCTATGATCTCTAAAGACTTTTTAATCTCTTCAGTTTTGTGTGCTTGTAAATACAATATCAGCTCCTTGAAGGCAGGGATTGTCACACTTTTTTAATTAATTGATTTATTTATAGTCATCAGCAACCTGTCCAATACCTGGCACATAGCAGGCCCTAATAAATGTTTGGAAAATCATTGAACTGAATTGAGATAGTGAGACAGATATAAAAATTTATTCTGCCTGTGCTTTATCTGGGATAGAAAGGCAGTAATGATATGAATGGGCAGTTGACACAGAAACAGGAATGGCAGTAAGCACAGAGTCACCTTCAGAGCACTGCCAGAGGCAAGGATCGCTAACTCCCTTTATGTTCCTTTCTAGGGATAACCTGTTTAGCTGGAAAGAGAGTAGCAGAGTTCAATGAACACAGCTCAATCTTAGCTGACACCTAGTTCTTTTCCATTAGCAGTTGAGAGCTCCATGTAGGTCTAACAACATTAAGCAGAACCAGAAAAGGGACCCTTCATTCATCCATTGAAAGCACCAACAATCTATAAAGAACCAGCCTAGGTGTTGAAGAGCACTTTTCTAAGATCAGAAAAACTTTAACACACAGGGAAAAGATAAAAGGGAGAATTCTGGATATATAGTCAAAAACTTTCAGCATTTCTTTATAGTTTCCACTTTCTCTGAACAGGTCATAATGGACAAAGTACTAAACTTGAAATCATCAGAGACCTAAGTTTGAATCTACCTCTGACAGGCACTAGCTATATGACCACAGACAAATTATAAAACTTCTCACTGCCTCAGTTTCTTTTTAAAATATATATTTATTTATTTAATATGTTTCCCCAGTTACATTTAAAACATTTACATTTGTTTTTTTTAAAACTTTTGGGTTCCAGATTCTTTCCTTTATCCCCACTCCCAACCCCCATTAAGGAACTATATTATGAAGTTATTCAAAACATTTCTATGGAAGTCAGATTGTGAAAGAAAACAGAGATCTCCCACTCTAATTTAAAAAAAATCTCAAAAAATAAAATGAGAGAGATATAGAAACAGAGACAAAATCAGAGACATAGAGACACAGAGAGAAAATGTTTCAATCTGTCTTCAGATACAATCACTTTCTTTTCTGGGTATGGATATGATTTTTCATCATAAAGTCCTTCAGAGTAGTCCTGGATGATTGTACTACTGAGAACAGCAAAGTCAAGTTCAGCTGGTTATCCCAGAATATTACTATGCAACTGTACATTTCACTTTGCTTGAGTTCATGAAGGACTTTCTAGGTTTTTTCTGAGAACATCTTGCTCATCATTTCTCATGTAACAATAACATTCCATGACAATAACATAACCACATTTTATTCAGCCATTCCCCAATTGATGGGCATCCCCTCAATTTTCAATTTTTTGCCTTGAGAAGAGAGCTGCTACAAATATTTTTGTACATATAAATCCTTTCCCTTTTTTTTTTTTAAGTCTCTTTTGGTATTCATATCTAGTAGTGGTATTGTTAAGTCAAAGGATATGCATGAGTTTTCATATCTTTTGATCATTTATCAATTGGGGCATGTTGGCTTCAATTTCTTCAACTAAAAAATGAAAATAGTGGTACCTACCTCATAGGTAGCTAGTTGGTACAGTAGATAGAGTGCCAGACCTCTAGTCAAATTTGGCTTCAGACATTTACTAACTGGATAAATCTAGGGCAACCTAGTTAACTGTCTATTTCATTTCCCTCCTCTGTAAAAAGAACTGGAGAAAAAAATGGCAACCACTCCAGTATCTCTGCCAAGAAAACCCTAAATGGAGTCACAAAGAGTCATCTTGACCAGAACAAAACAACAGATATCACAGGGTTCCTGAATCAAATGAGATAACATATTTATATAAGCAAAGTGCTTTATAAAGCACAAAATATGTATAAATGGCAATTATTCTTATTTTTATTATTTCTTTTATTAAACACTGGCCAAAGCATTGGTACTCTGAATCTAGTAAGAATATGGTATGAGACCCTCCTGATTCATTGTGAACCAGTCCATTTACCCCTTGGCAAAGAAAGAGATCCAGAAAAGATTCAAGGGAAGGGAAATGACAATGCCAAGAACAATGTTTTAACTAATTTTCTTGATATAGCAAATTCTGCCAGTGAAATAGAAGTTGACTGACATATGGTTTGAATAAAAATTGGTAAAAATGGCAGAATTTAAACAGGAAGGAAGGTTTTCCCATCTGATCCTCCTGTGGTACAACTTAGAAAATGCTGATCTGGCCAGCCCCACATGGGTTTAGGGAAAATGCTTTCCATGATTCAGATTAGAAACCAAGTTAGGGTTTGGGTTCAGATATGAAAGAGAAGCCATCTCCATACTGGGAAAATGTAGCACAGTGGAAAGAATGTTAGTTTTGAAGTCAGAGCACTTAAATTTAAATTTGTGCAACTCACTAAAGCTCAGAGGATCCCAATTTTCTCATCTGTAAAACATGATACTTGCATTACACGATCTCTAAATCCTTCTTAGCTTCAAATCTATCATCCTAATGTGATGTATGATGTAGGATGTGACACCAAATAATAGCAAGCACCAAAAGTTGGGATTCAGTTATGTGGAGAATTCACACTGGCCATTCTCTTTGACAAAAGAGATTTATTTAAAGAAAGAGATTACAAACAAAATGAAGGGATACACTAGACACCAGGAAGGGTAAATATGAAACAGAGTTGGGAGAGCACATGAAATACCAGTTCCTCAGTGGAACTCAGTATTACCCAGTAGAAAGCACCCCATGAAATTAGGACATGTCTTTATCTGGGATCAGAAGGGTTTCCATGTGTATACAAATCAGACAGCCTTGAAAAGCCTTTGGCTTTATTTTTGATTTGGACCTCTGTGTACCTGAGTTAGGAGGTGACAATGTCCCCCTTCTTTAGGTCTTAAAGAGTTGTACAGCCCATTTGTGAATTGAGGCTGAGAATGATTCTATTGTCTGATTGATTAATTTCCTTTATTTGCTTTGGTAATCATGGGATATAGGTCTTGTTTCTGTTGATCTTCAGTGACCAATGCTTGTAGGTAACCCTACCTGTCCCACAGTCTGTCAGCTACTCCATTGTGAATGCAGTCATTGAGCATCTCTGTTTCCAGCTAAAGCTGGGGTTATCAACTGAAGTGTAACTAACTTCTTCCTCATGAGAGAAAGAGTAGGTTTTGCCATCTTTCTTAACTTAAAATACAAAGGTCTTTTTACTACAACCTATTTTCGTTTGGAAAGAATTCACATACCAAATCACTAGACTCAGATTTTTAAAATCGTGAGACTTTTCTTCCTATAAAATGAGTCTTTATGTCTTTGAGCCTTGTCTAGAATGACTATTTCTTCTTTAGAGTGAATGAAGTGAGGTGTGAAAGCTGTCTCACAAGATTTATTTGAGCCAGTGGTCTTGTCTCACTCAGTTTATGGGGGCTTGTCTGGGATCATGTGGCCTAGTGAGTGGGTGAGGTCTTCAGATCTAGCAGCCTGTGAACTTCTGGGACCTTTCCCTGCTTCCAAGATCAAATAGCCCGATGAGAAAAGACTCAAGGCAAAATCAAAGTCAGTAAATTAGGAAATTCTGTGGCAAATACCAAGTGTCAGGAATTGGGCATGGCATCAGTCAGGTAACTTTCATGCACGAAACGCCAAAAAGGTAAGTACCTACCTGTGAGACCCTTGAGTCAACCTTTGAGTTGACAGACTCTGGAGGAGTGCTCTGGACAAAATAGGCCTTTTAGGTGACTGGGGATTTTGAAGCGAGAGACTGACCTGTGAGACCCTTCGGTCTACCCTCAGGTCAAGAGACTCTAGAGGGGTGATAGGGCTTTTAGGAGATTCTTGAGTCAAGAGACTCTGGAGGAGTACTTTGAAAAATCTCATCAAATCTTCAAAACAGGATGGGAGCATTCAGCCAAAAGCTTCCCACTGCTGAAAATGATTACTCCGTAATCCTCCATGTGGGAGGATGCTCCCAGGACTAATTGAGTATGTCCAAATCTGTATGTAAAATATATTTTTGTGTGTCTGTATGATTTCTCTG
The DNA here is from genome assembly GCF_016432865.1 of Antechinus flavipes. Taxonomy (NCBI): domain Eukaryota; kingdom Metazoa; phylum Chordata; class Mammalia; order Dasyuromorphia; family Dasyuridae; genus Antechinus; species Antechinus flavipes. Next base: position 322,871,749 of record NC_067400.1, on the reverse strand, counting down.
TGTATGTCTGCTTTATATTCTGTGTTCTGTGTTAAATGCTGAGTGAGAGTTAAGGAGTCAGCTTCTGTTGATGGTTTGGAAGAGATCAAGCTGAGTTGGAAAGATCTTTAACTATATATAGAAGGATTAGTGAGAAAGTTTAAGTTTGTATGAATGAGAAGAGCATAGACTGAAAGGGATTAGAGAATTTGAGAATTTTTGGAAAAATGAAAAAGCAATGTGCTGCCACTTAAAAAAAATTATTAGTGAAATTAAAAATTACATTTCTGTGGACCCAGAATTGGCCAATTTGAGTCTGCAGAAATAATTGTTATAAAATTGTAAAAACAACAACAACAACAACAATAAATAAACCAACCAAAAAACAACAAAAAAAAATGTTAGCAAATTCTGGGATTTTTGAGAATAAATTTTAAGTTGCTTGGCTCTATCAGCTAAATTGAGTTGGTCTAATTGTGTTTTTAAGTAGACCTAATTTACATGATTAAAAGCCTTCTGAGGGAAACTGCCCAAGAGAAAACAAAAAACAAATCCTCCCCCTATGGGTTTTTCAAGCCTTTCAGGTTGTAGAATCTATCTTGACTAGGCAGGTGTCCCTGGCTGACCTGAATTCCTCTAAGGTTTGTAACCCCCAGCATCTTTGACATGAGCTCCCTCCCCAGCATTTCTGGCATAGAGAGTGAGACAGCATGGGCCATAGACCTGTAAACGGACACCGAAGTCCAAATTTTTCTGATCCTCTTCCCCTGGGGTCTTAGAGTCTGCCAGTTTCTTAAAGTACTGTGGTCAGATTTGAAAGGAGAGTTTTCTGCTACCTTAAGTATTGGGATTGTGTGTTTACATTGGAATTCTGATTCTGAAATTGTAGGGGATAATTACTATTAACTCTAAAAGTACAAACTTGTTTATTCTGGTATAAGAATTTAGAAATGTGTGCATTGATATTGAAGTATTGTTACTAGAAATTTATATCTGTATTTGATTTGATTTTAAATTAAATATTTTGGTTCTCTAGGAACTTACCTAAAGAAATCACATGTTTGTATTTCCTAATCAGATGAAATATATTTAAGCTACTGTGGTAATCTGTAAAACTTGTATGAGCTGTGCTTTAACATTTTGTTGGCCTAGCTAGATATGTGGCATGAATTTTGCAAAATTTGATCCAAGGCTTTTTAGAATGTTAATCTTAAAGTTTGTAAAAGCAAGAAAATTTCGCATAGGGATGTGTGTAATTGCAGAATAAATTGTATCTGAAAGGTATATAACATATCTAAAAATAAATAAGAAGTATTGAGGAGGTATCCTCGGGAGAGAGAGGGAGCCTGGCTCCAGAATATTTAGGTTAGGCTTTAATGAAATGACATCAGTGGGAAATAAATATATAGAGGGATGGGTGGAAGCTTTCCCCTGAGCAAATTGGGGTTAGTAGAATAACATTGGAACAATTTGTACCTAAAAATGGATTGGTAAAAATTATTGATTCTGATAAAAGAACATATTTTACTTTAAGGTTTTATAAGAAAGAATGGGGAAGGATTGCAAATTGAGTGGCAATTCTATACACTTGGGCTTCAGCCCTCATCTGGGAAAGTGGAAAGAATGAATCAGATCCTTAAGAAGCTGATTTCTAAATTAACATTAGAGAATAGATCGCCTTGGACCAAATGTTTACTTATTGATTTGTTAAAGAATTAGAACTGTCCCCAGAAGTGACCTGGGACTCCCCTCATATGAGATTGGTTTATTCTATTGGGGAGAAGAAAGAGAAAAACTCTCTTTTGAAACAAAGGATAACTTTTTGAGGAATTATATACTGGCAGTGTTCTTATCCCTTTTTAGCTTTTAGAAAATAAGAAGTACTGACCCAGGAAACACTTTTGGAGTTTGTAGTTTGCAGGAGAGTGAGCCTTTACTAAGTCCTGGAAGAAGAAGAATGGGAAGGATCTTACTAGACTTGACAGATGACTGAGACTGCAGTCTGAAAGCTGAAGAACACTAGGCTTACAGGACCCATAGAGGAACTTCAAAAATGTCTATTAAGGACAATTTGTAATCTCTAAAATGGATTTTGCAATTAGAAATATTTTGGTGGGAGATGGGTTTGTGCCTAGAGGAATTTTAACAATATTTGTGTTGTACCTGTTACTTATTTTTATTTATTTTTTGGGGGGGAAATATAAGTTTAGAGGGATTCCTCAGTTGGAGGAAGTTGAATTAACATTTTTTTTTGAATGAAGAAATCATTAATGTTAACTCTAATGTTTTATGTGAAATCAAGATATTCTATATTCTGTATGAGTTTTAATTGGTTGTATTGAATCATCTTAAATTTGTACTCACTATTTAAAGGGACTCTGAGAATAATAGTTTTTGCCTTTGTTCCTCTGAACATGTTTCTGTTATGGACAATATGTAATTTAGAATTTTTCTATGTATTGGGCATTTTAAACGCAAAATGATTTGTGTAATGTTGAACTTAAAATCATCTACTTAGATATGAAAGATAAGCTGCAAACCTTCTAGGATGAATTTCTTATTGTTATCAATGTAAGGTCATAGTCAATACTTTTTTTAGGATATATGATCCTTGAGAGCTAGATTCATCTGAAGCCTTGATTAATGAGAATTCCTTGGGACAGTAGCTGATATTATTTGTGTAATACTGGAGAAACTGAGGCAAGATAGAAATTAGAGGCTTTTAATATTTTATTAATGGAGAGCTTGGACTAGTTGACTGGATTGGATTCTTTTCTCAAAGTATCCAGCAAGGAAAGAGGGATTCCAGGGATTCTTATAGGGCTCCAGTGATCAGGGAAACAAAGGCAGAGGGGGAATAGAGCACTGGTGAGCAAGAACTTCCAGGAATGGACCATAAATCCGGCTCTGGCAGGTTGGGGATAAGGAAGGAAGGATCATAAATTCTGATAAGTTGGGAAGACTAGGAACCAGAATGTCTGAGGTAGGAGATGTGCCCACATATCTGAATTAAACCATCTGCACTTTATGAATTTTTGGAATGATAGTGGTCAGGGATCCCAGCCCTAATTATCTCAGTCCTAATGGCCAGGAAGGGGGGTTGCCACCAGGGAGACTGAGGCAGAACAATCCAGGGAAACTAATGCAGGAAACCGAGGTATAAAATTTGGAGTTTTAAATTCAGGTAGGACTGTTTGATAAATGATCCACCATCTGAAAAAAATATGTCACAAGCTACTCAGGAGAATGTGAGTGTGGAATTTTTACTGGTGGAAGTTAGTATCTGAGAAAAAAATTTTGGAAGTCGACTTTCCTCTGTTGAATTGGGATTCTTCTGACTCAGTTTCCCAGTTGTATTCTTTTGAATAAAAACCCACCTGATTACTCCTAAGCTGGATTAAGGTGGATTGTTACTATATGATTAATTAAAAACTGGAACAATTACCTGAAAGTAAAACTGAGTTAAAGATGCTTTATCCTGTATCCTGTTTGTGCTCTCAGGTGAAGGCCCAAAGGACTTGTTTTAATGCTATAATGTCCCTCATTTTTTTTCTCTAATGGCAAGTTTTTATAATCAGGACACATGGTCAGTAGAAGCCATGAGCATCATTCAAAAAAAAAAAATGTGGTCATTATATATTAAAGTAAGTAAATGAGTATTGACCTAATCATCCATTTTTTGCTAGGTACATATGTTTGTGTATTTATTTTAACATCTCTGTTGTTGCTGACTTTTGTGGTAGGCATCTTTATTTGTGAAAGATTACCTACTCCAATTATGGGGGACATAACTGCTTGGGATGATAGGTGGCTACCTGAGCCCAATAAGATAACTACCATCAGGAAGGAGATGTCTGTGGAAGGCCATCCTCATAGCACGTGGGGGGGGGCTCCTATTTCCAATTTGTATTATCAAAGATGCTTAGAATGAAGGGCAAGGAAGGGAGGAAATTATCTGGGTGATTTCATAGTTAATATTCCCATGAGAAAAGACTATGTTTCCAGGAGAAAATACTGACTATTACCTTGGTAAAAGGTATAACCATCTTATTATGGTTATATAAAATCAGATATATGGTCTTGGTTTGGAGGAGCCTGTTGGAGCCAGCTCTATGGTTTCTCCTGATAGCCCTCTAGAGTTATGTTCCTCCTGTATCATGTAACTTATTACCAATGTGGTTCAGAAAACTCTGTGCAAAATCATTAAGAGACAAAGTACAGTCTTGGGATTAGTGTGATTGATGGTGCTCAAGAGACAAGGGTGGGAACCGGAGCCTGAGAGGACAGGTCAGACTCCGAAGATGAAGTCCATTAGGGAGTTGAAGAAATATATAAACTTTGGTGAGAGAAGCTTTCAACTGATGAAAGAAAGGGGGGATTGAATGAAATGAGCTATGAAAGCTGTCTCACAAGATGGATACAGAGTTTTAAAGAGTGAGTGAGGGTCGGCTGCGCCCCAGAGCCAGGTTTCTTTCCCAGAAATCATGTGGTTTACAAGGAGGGGGACCTTTTCTTTGTGAGACTAAGTTAGGGCCACTTTGGCATTGAAACTATATAGTTTCAATATAAGGTAATTTAATAATTCTAAAGATGAGGTTGGGTTGAAAGTTTTCCTCATTTATGACTGAGAATGTGAGGTCATTTGTCCTGGCTAATCAGGGCAAAAGTCCAGCCTATAGGGAGCCTAAATATTAGCCCAGACCCCTATATAATTCTTGTCTGTTAACTGGACCTTGCTTCTCCTTGCCTAACTGCTTGTGGGGAGAGAGATGCCCTTTCTCACCAGATCGTAACAAAATTCCTTTCTGCTTTTGCCTTGAGAAATCTCTTTAATTTGATTTTTTGAGCCGGTGGTCTTGTTGCACACAAGGGTATATTTGGTTGTGGGCACTGAGAAGTATTGAGCTGCCCCAATGCACTCAAGCTAAGGGCTTTGACTTAGGGTTAGAAATTCCTTGTGGCTCCCTGCTTATCAATAATCTTTAAGTACTAGTTTAGGGAAATTCTTCTAGCAAGTTGCCAAAGGCTCCCTAGATTTTGGTTCTCTACAGTTTCTGAAAACCAAGAGTCTTTTGGTGTCTCATAAATGAACTCAATGTGGGAAAAGCACAGGAACAAAAAACTAGGTTCAGAAAGCAAGGTCTTTGTCTAAAATAATTCCTGACTAACAATTGTGACTGGCAGCAAACTTAGATCATAAAGACCATTCTACTAAGATAGGCAATCTGCTTATTATAGTTAGGATCTTCACCAGGGGCCTGAAGGCCAATCCTGATTAAGTCATGAATTCTTGGAGCCTGAGTTATATGTATTGACAAGCTGGAACATATTTAAAAGAGAAATTCCAGGTTGTTGAAGGGAGAGGAAACCAATTCATAGGTGGAATAAGATGAAAGGAATTTGGGCACGCTTAGCTTGGAGAGAAGACTTGGGAAACACATAATTACTATGTTCAAGTATTTGAAGGGCATCCTGTGGAAAAAGGATAAAATTTACTATGTGTGACTCTGGAGGACAGAATTAGAATTAATGGGTTCAGGAAGTCAGATTATAGCTCAAGATATGAACTATGTAAATTGAAGTACTACCAAAACGGAATGTGCTATTTTATAAGGTAGTTTCTATCCCTAGAAGTGTTCAAGCAAGGGCATGTCTAAGAGGTTGTAGGAGAGATTCAGTTAAATTCACACATTTAGAAATATTAGCCACTGTGCTAGTTATCAGAGAGATAAAGGCAAAAATGTCTCTTATTTCAAGAAGCTTATATTTTGTTGTGGACAGTTGAGGGCCGGAGGGGGTGGGGTGGAAGGAAGAGAGGAAAGGAAACACATACATGGATTAGTCAATACAAAAAATATACAAAGCAATTGTGGGTGAGCTACTAACAACTGTAGAGATCAGGAAAGGCCTTAGGACAATGGTTCTTAAACTTTTGTTTTCAGTATCTTTATCCTATTAAAAATTATTGAGGATCTCTCCAAAGAGTTTTTGTTTATCTGGATTATATTTATAGACATTTACTATATTGGAAATAAAAACTACTTTTGAATTTGTAGACCCTCTAAAAGAGTTTCAGAGATCCTCAGGATTCTCTAGACCATACTTTGAGAACCACTTCCTTAGGAGGTAGTATTTAAGCTGAATCATAAAGTTGTACCCAGAAGTATCCATTACTAGAACAGTATCTTAAAGATATATATTTTTTAAATTTAGTATGATAAAATCTTTTAAATTTGTTTTTAATAGTATTTTATTTTTCCAAATACATGCAAAGATAGTTTTCAGCATTTACCTCTGCAAAACACTTGTTATCAAGTTTTTCTCCCTCTTCCCGCCACCTCCTTTCCCAAGACAGCAGGCAATCCAATATAGATTAAACATGTACAATTCTTCTAAACATATTTCATATTCATCATGCTGCATAAGAAAAATCAGATCAAAAGGGGAAAACACGAGAAAGGAAAAAAAAAACCTAGTCAACAATAACAACAACAAAAAAGAAAGTGAAAATATTATACTTTGAAACACATTCAGTCTTCATAGTTCTGTCTCTGGATGCAGATGGTACTTTATTGGAATTGCCTTGAATGATCTTATTATTGAAAAGAGCCAAGTTCATCACACTTGATCAAAAGATATTAATTTTTAAAAAAGAATAATATCTATTTATTTGAAATCATGAAAAACTGGAAACAAGTCTATAGATGGAAAGTGGCATTAAATTATGGTGTGTTGAAACAATGGAGTAATATAATACCATTAAAATATATATATGACTGAATGTAAATGTGGTAAGAACTAAAGCAGAGCAAAAAGAAAACAGTAACAAACATTCATTATGACGAAATAAAAAGAATCAGGATTGGACCTGAGATTTCATTGTTATAGATAACTTCTAGTGAAATAACTCGCTCTACTGATGTTGATTAGCACTTTATCTGTGATTTAAAGTCTTTTTTGAAAGGGTTGCTTGAAGCAGTCAAGAGACTTTTGCAGGGTAAAACAAGAAGTCTAAGACAGCTGGATGGCTCAGTGGATAGAATGCAAGGTGTGGAGTCAAAAGTCTCATCTTCCTGAGTTCAAATTTGTCCTCAGGCACTTCCTAACTAAGTCTTGGATAAGACACTTAACTTTGCCTCAATTTCTCAGCTGTAAAATGAGCTGGAGCAGGAAACAGCAAACCACTCCAGTATCTTTTTCAAGAAAACTCCAAATGGGATCATGAAGAATCAGACAACAACTGAAAAATGTCTGAACAACAAATGAGGATGTGTCAGAGCAAATGGTACCTAGGTCTTCCTGGCTTGGTAGGTGAAGCTCCATCCACTATGTCAAACTTCCTCTAAAAAAAAAAAATCAGATAAAAAGGCAAAATATTTTTTAAAAGAAAAGCAATTACAAGATTGCACAGCAAATAAAAATATCTTTCCCCAAAGTTTATATATAATTTTTCTTTTATCAAAATAAAAGTCATGTATAACACTTTTCATTGAGAATATTAGTTTAGTGTTTTTAAAAAGAATTAGGACAAGATGATGGGAAGAAGCAGATTCCCAAATCCCTATAGATGGGATGCCATACTTTTAGGAACTGAGAAGAAAATTTTAGTTCTCTGACATGTAGTCTTTATAGCAAAATGGTCCAGAGGTTAGTTAGAATTAATTTTAGGCCAGATTTGATATAATAGTCCAAATGAATGGGTCAGTGTAAATCTAGTTCCATTAGAAGAAAATAAAAATCACTCAAAACTTCTCCTGGGGATTACAAGTTATCAACACTATATTGTCTATGAAGGACATGGTTAAGGAATTTAATTCTCCTCCAGCACTTTCTAAAATGGTAAAGAACAGTTCTCCTTAGAAAACAGTATGACAAATGAGATAGCATCTGCAAGGCCCTTTTAACTCCAGGAGTACAGGATTATAAAACATCTAAAACTACTCTGTTCTTAGAGAATAATTGCAATGAGTCATTGTTTTAGCTTGTGGGCCTCTGGGGCTCTTAATGTGATCTGTATCATATGAACTTGTCTTTTGCTTCTGCCTTCTGTTTTGTGAACTGCCTTTGCTTCAGACCATTGCCCCTCACTTTGATGTTTGTTTTTATTACCAAAATAGATTATTATTGGTTGTTTTTTGTCATACAAAATAGTCTTGCCCATGTTACTAATTAAAAAATATTATTAAGAACTTTGATAGGGACAGAGACTGGATCCATGATTTCATTAATAATAATAATAGCTAGCATTTTTATAATACTTTATAGTTTGCAAAGTGCTTGACATGTATTATTTTACAACAGCCCTGAAAGGTTGTTACTATTATTATTCCCATTTTGTAGATGAGGAAACTAAGGAAAGCAAAGATTTGTTTTTTTAAGTGACTTTTCCAGGGCCACATAACAAGTATTAAATGTCTGAGGCTGGATTCAAATTCCAGTCTTTATATGTTGATCAATTCTGATGGACATGACTCTTTTCAACAATGAGATGATTCTGGCCAATTCTAATAGACCTGTGATGGAGAGAGCCATCTGCATTCAGAGAGGGGACTATGGAGACTTAATGTTGATCACAATATAGTATTTCTGCCTTTGTTGTTTTTGTTTCCTTGGTTTTTCTTTCTCTCTTTTTTCTTTTTTGATCTGATTTTCCTTGTGCAGCATGATAAATGTGGAAATATTTTTAGGAAAATTGTATATGTTTACTCTATATTGGATTGCTTGCTGTCTTAGAGAGGAGGATGGGGGAAAGGGAGGGAAAAATTTTGGAATACAGGGTGAATGTTGAAAACTATCTTTGCATGTATTTAAAAATTTTTTTTTTCTATTATAGCTTTTTATTTACAAGATATATGCATGGATAATTTTTCAGCATTGACAATTGCAAATCCTTTTGTTCCAACTTTTCCCCTCTTTCCCCCCACTCATTCTCCCAGATGGCAGGTTGACCAATACATGTTAAATATGTTAAAGTATAAGTTAAATACAATATATGTATACATGTCCAAACAGTTATTTTGCTGTACAAAAAGAGTCAGACTTTGAAGTAGTGTACAGTTAGCCTGTGAAGGAAATCAAAAATGCAGGCAGACAAAGATAGAGGGATTGGGAATTCTATGTAGTGTTCATAGTCATCTCCAGAGTTCTTTCCTTTGCATGTATTATGAAAATAAAAAGCTATTATCAAATCTTACTAATTCCAAGTTTACTGCACCAAGTGCAAACATAAGTGAACTCTGTCTACCAATGCATCTTTACTGCAACTTATAAGTCTTATTCAGGGGTCCTCAAATTTTTTAAATAGGGGGCCAGTTCACTGCCCCTCAGACTGTTGGAGGGTCGGACTATAGTAAAAACAAAAACTTTGTTTTGTGGGCCTTTAAATAAAGAATCTTCATATCCCTGGGTGAGGGGGATAATCGTTCTCAGCTGCTGCATCTGGCCCGCAGGCTGTAGTTTGAGGACCCTAGACACACTGAGGGGTTATTTACTCAGGGTCACACAGTCTTGCAGTTGAGATGGGTCTTAAATCTAGACTTTCTTGGCTTCCAGGCCAGCTCGCAAGCTAACTCTGCGCCTGTCACTGGCACCTAATATGTAGATACTATACTAATGAAGACTTAAGTATATAAGTGAGTTACACAGTGCATTATGATAACACATCTGAGATAAACAATTAGTTCAGATCAAGAAAATGGAGCTCTAGTCTTGTTTCTGGTACAAACACATCTTGGGGTGATCTTGGAATAGTCATTTGACTCTCTAAGAATCATTTCAACATCTGTAAGACGAGGAAATTGGATATCAGAAAGACCTGAAACTGGAAGTCAGAAGATCTGAGTTTAACTTCTTTAGGGCTCAATTTCTCCTTGTGTAGAATGGATGGGTGGGAATATATGAATGAGTGGGAGGGAGGGAGAGAAACAAAGAGGAAAAGAGAGAACTAAGAAAGAAACACAGAGACAGAGAGCTCTATATATTAGGAGAAAGAGAGAGAGGTAGAGACAGACAGACAGACAGAAAGAGACAGAAGAGATAATTTAGCTTTGGTAAAGAAATAAATGTAAAAATTGAGGAACATCCAAGTAATCAGCCATGTTATAAGGAATAGTACAATCTAGCCCATGGTGATGTCAGTCCAGGAATGGATATTTTTACTATATGGATAGGGACAATAATTAGGAGCAGGAAGCTAGATGACTCAGTGGGTAGAGCACTGGGCCTGGAGTCAAAAAGACTGGAATTCATACCAACCTCAGACACCAGCTGTGTGACCCTGGGCAAATCATTTCACCCTGCATGCCTCAGTTTCCTCATCTGTAAAATGAGCTATAGCAGGAAATGGCAAACAGTCCAGTATGTCTGCCAAGAAAACCCTCAAAGGGGTTTTTGAAGAATCAGCCCAACTGAAAACAGCCAAGCAAGAAGAAAGAGAGGGGCTGGATGTGAGAGTTCATTGATATACAAACTCCCAGAGGAGGGCAGTCCCTCTACCAGATCAGTTCAGGATTTTCTCTTCACTTCTCATCTTAGAGAGTCGACTAGTACTGAGAGGATACAAGTCAGCATCTTCACTGCAACTTATAGAATTACTATTTAGAGCGCTGAGAGGTTAAGTCATTTGCTCAGGGTCACACAGCTACTATGTGTTAGGGGTGAGACTTGAACTCGTATCTTTCTGGCTGAGAGGCTAGCTCTTTATTGACTCCTTCTAGACATCTGCCATATTACCAGGAAATTTCTATCCCAAGATTGTGTGATGCTTGACTGAAGAAAAAGATTTTGAGTGATTTTTTGAGGGAAGGGGGCATTGATTTTACAAAGATTATCTATTTAGGCATGGAGAAACTTGTGATCTGCGTCAGCAAAAGCATGCCCATGCCAATGAAATGTGGATCCTCTTAAGCACTGGATTAGAGATTTAAGCCCAGGGGGTTTTGAGCTATAAAAATAGACTAAAACAAATATATAAAGCTAGGGGGTCATTCCAGGCAACTAGGTAGCCCAGGAGATAGAGCTCTAGATGCATCCTATGAGTTCAAACCCAGCCTCGGATACTTCGTAGCTCTGTGATCCTAGGCAAGTCACCTCATCCTGTTTGCCTCAGTTTTCTCATCTATAAAATGAGCTGGAGAAGGAAATGGTAAAGAGAGACAAGCAGAGACACACAGACAGAGAGACATACAGAGAGAGATATCTAAGGGGAAGGGGAAGAGAGGAGAGAAGGAAGGAGAAAAAGAGAGAGATAGACAGGAAGGGAAGGAGACAGAGAGAAAGAATGATAGAGACAGAGAGAGAGACAGAGAAGGAGGGAAAACTAAGAGAGGAGGGAGACCAGTTCAGTACAGGATCTTCTTTTCACTTTTTATCTTAAAGAGCTGACTAGTACTGAGAGGATAAGTTACTTAGCCAAAGTCACACAGCTACCATGTGTTAGGGGTGGGATTTGAACTCATGTCTTTCTGACTGAGAGGCTAGTTCTTTATTGACTCCACCTTCTAGACATTTGCCATATTGCCAGGAAATTTCTATCCCAAAAGTAAACGATTGTGTGATGCTTAATTGATGGAAAAGATTTTAGAATGATTTTTTTTTGAGGGGGACCCATTATTTCATAAAGATTATCTATTTAGGCATGGAGAAACTTGTGATCTGCATCAGCAAAGGCATGCTCATGCCAATGAAATTGTGGATCCTCTTAAGCACTGGATTAAAAATTTAAGCCCAGGGGGTTTTGAGCTATAAAAATAGACTAAAACAAATATATAAAGCTAGGGGGTCATTCTGGGCAGCTAGGTAGCCCAGGAGATAGTGCTCTGGGCTTGGAATCGGGAAGATGCATCCTATGAGTTCAAACCCAGCCTCAGATAATTCCTAGCTATGTGACCCTGGGCAAGTCACAATCTCTCTGTCTCTCTCTGTCTCTCTCTGTCTCTGTCTCTGTCTCTCTCTGTCTCTTTATCTCTCTATCTCTGTCTCTCTTGCTCTCTCTGTCTCTCTTGCTCTCTGTCTTTCTGTCTCTGTCTCTCCTCTCTCTCTCTCTCTCTCTCTCTCTCTCTCTCTCTCTCTCTCTCTCTCTCTTTCTCTCTCTCTCTTTACTCTTTCTGTCTCTCTCGCTCTCTCTGTCTTTCTGTCTCTGTCTCTCCTCTCTCTCTCTCTCTCTCTCTCTCTCTCTCTCCTCTCTCTCTGTCTCTCTCGCGCTCTCTGTCTTTCTGTCTCTGTCTCTCCTCTCTCTCTCTCTCTCTCTCTCTCTCTCTCTGTCTCTCTCTCTGTGTCTGTCTCTGTCTCTCTCTCTGTCTTTCTGTCTCTGTCTCTCCTCTCTCTCTCACTTTCTGTTTTTCTGTCTTTGTCTCTCTCTCTCTCTCTCTCTCTCTCTGTATGTAATATACATATATATACATACATACATACAGAGAGAGAAACACAGAGAGAGAGAGAGAGAGGGAGGGAGGAAAGGGGGAGCAAGGGAGGGAGAGAGAGAAAGAGAGAGAGAGAGAGAGAGAGATAAAGAGAGAAAAATTGTCTTTCCAATATCTCTTACAAGAAAACCCCAAATGGGGTTATGAAGAAACAACAATAAAGGCATCATTGTTCAGTGAATAAGTGGTTAAAGGATAAGTACAAACAAGTAAACAATTCTAACAACAATCATGTGAAAAAAAGTCCCAAATGACTAGTAATAATAAAATTACCAGCGTGTAGCAGGTGCTTAGTAAATGTTTATTGAGTTGCTAATAAAAGGAGTACAAATTAAAATAATTCTAATCCTTTACTTTATATTCATCAAATCAAGGATAATAAGCGATGGAAATAATGTTGAAGGAGTATGGGAAAAACACATTAATATACTGTTATTCAGTTGTGAGTATAGAAAAAAGTAACATTCATAGGGGTTAGAAGGATGTGATGGAAAAAGGAAGCCCCTTTTTCCATCTGGAGCTGAATGAATAAGGGACATGGTTAGCTCTATACTTAAGGAAAATTACTTTGGCAACAGGGTGTAGGATGGTCTGGCATTATTTGCCCTTCATTCTCAAAGAGAGCCATGATTTTAAAAAGATGATACCATGTCATGCAAGTAAATTGGATTTAAGTGAGGTAGAATTGTGCAAAGTCACCTGTCTCACTCTTTCCTTCACAGCTATTTGGGTCCAGTGGCAAGATACAGAGAGACCAGACTGACAGGAGATGGTCCCAAGGATGGTTTAGAATTGGGAGAGACTTGAGGTAGAGAGACCAATTAGGAGGCTGTGCTGTAACCTAGATGAGAGGTGGTAAGAGCTGGACTAGGTGATGGCTGTATGCCTGGAGAGAAGACATATAACATATATATTTTTAAACTGATGATTAAAAAAAGGGCTTTCCTCACAAAAACGCTGTTGGTTAGGCTGTGCGAGTTCTATTTCTCCCATTTTATGGAAATGAAAAGTGAAGCTCAGAATGGTAAAGTGATTAACATATGGTAATAGAGATGTTTATGAAGAGCCGGGACCCTTGAACTCAGGTCTTTGATTCCAAGTTCATATGTTCTTTTCACTAAACTCCCTGTTTTGATCTAGATAAAGTAGACATGTATTCTTGTCTGCACCTGCAGCGGGATCAATGGCCTGAAAGTTAGGTGAGAGAATAATGGAATATGGTCTTTTACTGATCCATCTATGGCTTAATAGTTGAAAGATGGAATTTGCCGCCTAAGTGTGTGTTCTCTCTCTGCCTAAATCCTTATGGGTAAGAGTCTCAATAGGGAGCTATGATTCATTTGGGAAAAAAATCCTAACTATCCCTGTAAGACTTTTGTAATTTTTATCTGGTGTATAATATTATAACAAGAAAGGATTTAACCTAATACTTGAGAAAAATAGACACCCAAGTTGCATTGAAGTCATGTTATCAAGCAAAAGAAAGCCTGATACAAACACTTCTGAGATACATAATTAGTTTTATTCTTCTTTTGATGAAGTTTCTCATTCTCTCTAAAAATAAAATTATTAAAAAAAATAAATCTAAACTCAATAACTCAAGGGCTTACCCAGCACAATTTCTGAAGGAAATAAATCAAATATTTTATTTCACTCACCAATCTAGGAATTGGTACATCTAATAAGCTCTGGCATCTTTCCGTACCCTTAGGTATCTTATTTGGCCTTGTAAAACTAGAAGAGAGTTAAACTTATTAACTCTAATTAAATTAAATTAGCTGAGCTGATTAAGATTAATAGTAAATTGCAAGAGGCAAATGAATTCTATTCAACAATGAAAAATTAGATATTAGCTAAAGGAGAATGCTTTGTTTCTTTGGCTATCTCTTCTTGAGACAAAAATTAAATTAATCATCATTCTCCTTTTTCTTATCCTTCCCCCCCCAACTCTGGTCACAGGAACCAAAGGGTCAGCTAGGAGTCACTGGTATGTCCCTTAGCAAGGATTCAGATCACATATGATTCAAAGTGCCAGAAGTTCTTAGGGAATGTGTTCCTATATGCCTTGGAAGGTGGAGATCCTGGAGGGAACAACCCCTCATCTCTGGGAAGGGAGAATGGATCTAAGAGTCTTTGGAGAGTTTTGGGGTCTGAAAGGGGGAGATGGAGACATTGGCAAGAAGGTTAAACATAGGTTATGGGGGCTTCCCTTGCTGCTCGCTCCAGCAGGGGTGTCCCCAGAGAAAGGATTCCCTATTGCTGCCAGCTCTCCATCCTTCTACCTAAACTCTAAAAATCCACCTTCACACCAGGCCAGACACATACTCTTTTCAGCTTAGAGATCAGGAAAATGAAGGCCAGAGGGAAGTGATTGGCTTGAGGCCATATAGCAGGGAAAAAAATGCTAGAACCTAGGTGTTCTCCTCTAGCCCACAAGCCCACTCACCTGAGGGGCACTGGGATGGAGGGGGAGCCAGAGGCTTCTGAGTCTGTGGGCTAGGTGCGTCGGGGACAGGGCTTACTAATTATCATCAGAGTAGGGTGGCCATCTCTGTTCTGGAGATTTGCTGAGACCTGGAAGTGTCCCTCAGACAGGATGCAGGAACTTAGTGGGTGGCCCCAAAGGCTAAACCCCTTGAAGTTTTAAGGAATTGCTTTAGGAAAATTAAAAGGAAGCACCAATTTATACAACTTAAGGAATTTGTTTTCCCAAGAGATTGTATGGACTCAAGATAAAAATAAGTTGAAGAGTAAGGTTTAGATCAGCATATTATTGATTTCTCTAACAGGAAAGGAGTTGATGTTTAGGGTACATTCCTGTCTAATATTTAGAGAATATCATCTTGGAAGACAACCATGCTGTCTCACACAAAGGCCTTGAAAAGGGGGGTAAAGGAGGAGATTGTGGGGGGAGAAAGAGACACCAAAGAGTAGGCTGGATAGACCCTCCGCTGAGCCAGAGAGAAATTTGTGCCCTTCCATAAATGAAGATTTAATTTTGACTTTATCCTTAATTATCTAGAAACAAAAGGCACCTGGGCTGGATAATATTTATTTTGTGACCATACAGGGTCTCTGATTTTAATTTACTTTGCACTGCCCTTTAGCCACTGACCCAGACCGAGGCCAAAGTACGTGCTGACAGCCTCGTCCTTGCACAATAGCAGTCTCCTCAGAACACTTAGATTTGCGGGCCTGGACACAGAAATTATAACTGTGATTGCTTCTGAAAGATGGTGGCAGGGGTTTGATTTCCAAAAGGGCATTAAATATTTTAGATAGACTTCAACCTCCCTTAAGACCTGATTTTTTTTTAATGGTCAAATCATCTTGCACAGAAGACCATCTCCAGCCTGTCTCTCTGTCTCTTTCTCTTGTCTGTCTGTTTCTCTCTCGTTCCTTCCCTCCCTCCTTTCCTGCCTCTCTCCCTTCTCTCCCTCTCTGTCTCTCTCTGTTTTTGTCTCTGTCTCTCTGTCTTTGTCTCTGTCTCTCTGTCTCTGTCTCTCTCTTTCTGTCTCTCTTTCCTTCCTTCCCTCCCTCTTTTCCTCCCTCTCTCCTTTTCTCTCTCCCTTTCTTTCTCTCCCTCCCTCCTTCTCTCTGTCTCTGTCTCTATCTGCCTCTCTATCTGTCACTCTTTCTTTCCCTCCTCCCTCCCTCTTTTCCTCCCTCTCTCCCTTCTCTCCCTCTCTGTCTCTCTCTATCTTTGTCTCTGTCTCTGTCTCTCTGTCTCTCTTTCCTTCCTTCCATCCCTCTTTTCCTCCCTCTCTCCTTCTCTCCCTCTCTCCTTCTCTCCCTCTGTCTCTCTCTTTCTGTCTCTCTGTCTCTGTCTCTCTGTCTCTGTCTCTCTCTTTCTGTCTCTCTTTCCTTCCTTCCCTCCCTCTTTTCCTCCCTCTCTCCTTTTCTCTCTCCCTTTCTTTCTCTCCCTCCCTCCTTCTCTCTGTCTCTGTCTCTGTCTCTATCTGCCTCTCTATCTGTCACTCTTTCTTTCCTTCCTTCCATCCCTCTTTTCCTCCCTCTCTCCCTTCTCTCCTCTCTGTCTCTCTCTATCTTTGTCTCTGTCTCTCTTTCTGTCTCTCTTTCTCTCTCTTTCCCTCCCTCTTTTCCTCCCTCTCTCTTTCTCTCTCCCTCTCTTTCTCTCCCTCTCTCCTTTTCTCTCTCCCTTTCTTTCTCTCCCTCCCTCCTTCTCTCTCTCTGTCTCTGTCTCTGTCTCTATCTGCCTCTCTATCTGTCACTCTTTCTTTCCCTCCCTCCCTCCCTCTTTTCCTCCCTTTCTCCCTTCTCTCCCTCTCTGTCTCTCTCTATCTTTGTCTCTGTCTCTGTCTCTCTGTCTCTCTTTCCTTCCTTCCATCCCTCTTTTCCTCCCTCTCTCCCTTCTCTCCCTCTCTGTCTCTCTCTATCTTTGTCTCTGTCTCTCTCTTTCTGTCTCTCTTTCCTTCCTTCCATCCCTCTTTTCCTCCCTCTCTCCTTTTCTCTCTCCCTCTCTTTCTCTCCCTCCCTCCTTCTCTCTCTCTGTCTCTATCTGCCTCTCTATCTGTTTCTCTCTCTTTCCCTCCCTCTCTCCTTCCTTTCCTCCCTCTCTCCCTTCTCTCCCTCTCTGTCTCTCTCTACCTTTATCTCTGTCTCTCTATCTCTCTGTCTCTCTTTCTCTCTCTTTTTCAGAGTAAAATGCTCATCAGGCAACAAGACAATAGGAAACAAGACTGACTAAAAAGGCAGTCTGGATATAAGAGGAAAGAACTTGCTTAGAGAAAGAGAAAGAAATGAAGCCCTGCTGGTCATGTTATGGATTTCAAGAAGCACAGACCAAACCTCACATCAAGCTGATCTAATTACAGGGCTTACTGAATAATAAGTCACATGGTCGTATTCATTCACACAAAGAAGAAATCTGCCCATCTGTTTCAGTGCCACCTGCTGGGTCTCCCTTCTTTTGTCTGCAACTATCATGGCCCCTAGAAGTTCAGTTCTATCCAGAGCGATATCTGACGCTAGAAGGGGCCCAGATTCTAGGGCTGTGTAGTTTTATATTGAGATTAGACAAAAGGAGTTAGAGCCACCTATAATTTGGAGGCCAACTTCTTTAAAAAAATTTTTTATTTTAATGGTATATTATTTTTCCAATTATGAGTAAAGATGGTTTTCAACATGCATTTTTATAAGATTTTGAGTTCCAAGTTTTTCTTCTTCCTTCTCTTCCCTTTTCCCTCCCCAAGACAGCAACCACACTGATATAGGTTACACATGTACAATCAAGTTTTAAAACATATTTTCATATGATTCATGTTGGGAAAGAAAAATCAGAGCAAGACAGAAAAACCTCCAACAACAATAACAACAAAAACAACAGCAACAAAAAAGGTGAAAACAGTATGCTTTAATCCACTCAGTCCCCATAATCCTCTCTCTGGATGCAGATGGCTCTTTCCATCCCAAGTCTATTAGAATTGCCTTGAATCACCTCATTGCTGAGAAGAACTAAATCATCACATAAAGTTATAGTTACTGTGTACAGTGATCTCCTGGTTCTGCTCACTTCATTCAGCATCATTTCATGTAAGTCTTTCAGGGCTTTTCTGAAATCTGCCTGCTCATCGTTTCTTCTAGCATAACAATATTCTATTACATTCATATACCATAACTTATTCAGCAATTTCCCAACTGATGGGCATCTATCCTCTCAGTTTCTAGTCCCTTGCCACTACAAAAAGGGCTGCCACAAACATTTTTGCACATGTGGTCCTTTTTCCTCTTTTAGATCTTATTGGGATACAGACCCAGTAATGCACTGCTAGATCAAAAGGTATACAGTTTTATAGCCCTTTGGGCATAGTTCCAAATTATAGAGCCCTGCTTCTTAAACTGTGGGTTGAAACCACATATGGGGTCTCATAACTGAATACAAGAGTCATGAAATTAGATTTATTATCAGTAAATATTTGATTTGTATACCTGGGTCATATAAAAATTTCTTAGGTGAAAAGGAATTGTGAATAGAAAAAGTTTAAGGAAATATGGTTTACATCATAAATATCATTAAAACTAAATATTATGGGCTTGATTACTGGAATATGGTTATAGAAATGTATACATTAGAAAGAATAGAATATTTTAAGGGGATAATAGAAATATTTGTGTATTAAGAAGGTATACTCATATGTAGAAAATGAGGAATCTAAGAGTAGAAAAATGAAGGCAGACATTTGGGTGAAGGTCAACCTGGGCGCAAAAAATATATATAAAATCATGGAAATAAACTACAAATTACCTGAACAAGTGGAAAAATCAGCTGAAGGGTTTCAGGAGCAGACAAAACATTAACATGAAAATATTCTATTGTAATTATGGAAGACAAACTATGCAGACAGAAGTTCCCAGATGGAGAATTGTAAGGTATTTTAGAGGTTATTTCTTTCAATCCTTTCATTTTATAGCTTGGAAGCTGAGGCCCAAATTGCTAAGGCAGTTTGCACAAAGTTCCCGTGGCAGTAAAAGCAATAAATTTAAAACCAGACCTCAAAATTTCAAACTATTTCCATGGTGCCATAGTGCCCCCAAGCAAGTTCTGCATTTGTCAAAAGCAGAACAGGGAGAAACTTTTGACTTGCTTTCATGTTAGTTTTATTCTTCAAAATGAGATAAAATGACTAGCAAAAATCTATTCTAGACTGATTCTTATCAACAAGGAGGGGCACGATAGGTGGTTGCTGAATTGGAAATGATGGAAACCTCAGTAAGAAATGGTCTTAGAGTTCATGAAATAAAGAGGGGAAATCTGGGCATCATCTCATGCCTTAGACTTTGGGAAAATGGTATTCAATTCCAGGAAAAGAACAAGTGGGATCCTGTGGCTTAAAATTTTAAGAAGAAAGTTGGACAAAGAGAAAGAGAATGGTCTCAAGAATGAAGTTCTGAAAGAGACAAATTACTGCAGTGATAGGGAAAAATAAAAGATCTGTTTAAAGAGACTGGTATGCACACACAGTAAACTCACCAACCAATTTAGATTTGAAATTCAGGTATTCCGAAACAAAGTAAGTGCTTATCAGTTGGGGAATGGTTAAACAAATCACGGCACATGAATGTAATGGAATATTACTGTGCTATAAGAAAAAAAAATGAATGTGAAGAAAACAGATAAACACCAGAAGACTTATATGAAGATATATGCAAAATGAAGAAAGCAGAACCAAGAAAATAATATGACTATAACGATGACTATATGACGATAACAATGTAAATGAAAAAATCATAGTAAAGATAAAAACTCAAGGCTGTGAAATTTTAAAGACCAAACTTGGAAACTTGGACCCACAGAAGATATAGGAGACTATAACTTTTTTTTTTTTTTTTTTTTTTTTTTTGCAGAGGTTGGGGAATTTGTTGTGTAACATTGTAAATAATGGTAGACTTAGTTGATGTATTGGTTAGTTTTCCTAAATTATTTTCCCCTCATTTTTTATTCTTTTTTATATATAATGAATGACTCTCTTTGGGGATATATTCAGAAATGAAAATGATGTAAAAACAAAAGATACAAATAAAAGTTTAAATTTAAAAATCACGTATAGAAATAGAAGAAAGAGCAAGTTATCCATGAAAGAATAATAGAGTAGCAAAGTTTTTAACTAGAATAAAGTCAAAAGTGCTAATCCTCAATGCAAGCGATAGCTGGCAATGAATACAAAGGACAACAAAAAAGGGCTTTTTAGAGAGATAAGAGAAGGAATAGGGCTCCTGCTGCGATAGTAGCTGGGACAATAGCATCTGATGACAAGAGGAGAAGGAGCTGCTCAATTCTTATTTTCTTCCATTTCTTTTTACCAAGGAAGATGATCTTTAAGTGATGTTGCAAAGGATGAGATTCAAAGTGACTAATAAGGAATTGAAACCCATGTGTAGTGTGGAGATGGTAATAGAACTTCCCACCTACACAATCTACATTTCAGGATATTGAGATTCTTGGTAGATTGACTGCTGAGTCACTGTTAATAATCTGGGAAATAAATCATCAGAATGTGAGCCAACCCACTGGACTATATATAGTTGGGCAAATGTCCTAATATTAAAAAAAACAAAAAGGGGGAAGGAGTCTGCATAGTATTGGCCAATGTTGTTGACCCAAAATTCTGGCAAAAAAAGAAATATTCAAATGCATTATTAAAGAGATGGTTTATTAGTATTTTAAAAAGAAAATGCTGAAGACTAGCTCAGCTTCAACAAGAAATTCCAGACTAATCTAATTTATGGGCTAAATTAGGAGAATTCTCTCATATCTGAATTTCAACATTTAGTAGTCTTTCATGTAGTCTTTATGGACCAGTTAAAGTTTAGGTTAGTTTGATAGATTCAGAACTGACTGAATGATTGTACTCTAAAAGTAATCATAAAATGGAGTGATGTCAACTTGATCTCTAATGGAACCTGCCAGGGACCTGACCTTGGCCTGAAGTTTAACATTTTTTATCATTGACTTGGATGGAGTAGATAGTATGCTTATCAAATCTGGAAATGACACAAACACAGCAGGGTTGGCTAATATGTTATATAACAGAATCTAAAATCTCCCAATAGAACAGAACAGGCCAAATCTATTAAGATGGAATTTAATTGAGCTAAATGTAAAATTCTATGCTTAGGGTCAAAAACCAGCTGCATAGATGTAATTTGTATAAAAAAGATCTGGGAATTTCAGTGGACTGCAAGCTCAAGGAGTCAATAATGTGATCCAGTCCCAAAAGTTAATGCCATTTTTTTTTGGGGGGGGTGGGTTGGAGACTGGGATTCCTTATCCAAGGTGAAAGTACAGTGGACATGCAAGGGCCCAATCTCAGTACCAATTTGCATGGAAGCTTTAATCTGGCTCATTTTTCCAACCTGGGCTGATTTACCCATCATTAGATAGCTGGCCAGTCTCCCACTCCCAGGGACTCACCATATTGGTGCCAGACTTAGTGTGTTCACCCAATTGACTTTAATTTTATTGCAGCTCAGAACTTCCAAATTCAAAGGATCCACCAGCTTCTGCCTCCCCACCAGCAGGAACAGGTCTGTACTACTATATCTGATGAATAAAATCTCAAATTACCTTGTGTCCGGAACAGGATATATAGCTAAATCTGGTAAGAAATATCTGGAGCATCTTAGAATTAGGGTTAGAGACATGGGTTCTGGTACCAAATTCAGGAGGAATGATGACAAAGTAGAATGCATCTAGAGAAGGACAATTGGGATAGTGTGGAAACTAAAGATCATATCACATGGAGATCTAGCTACTGAAAGAACTTTAGACGGTAGTGAAAGATCTGTAGTCAGGAAGACCCAAGTTCAAACCAAGCTTCAGATACTTCTAGGTGTGTGATTCTAAGAATGTCTCTTATCCACTCCCTGCCTTTGTTTCCTCATCTGTAAAATGGGGATAACAATAGCACCTACCTCCCAGCAGCAGGCTCAGTGGATAAAGCGCTGGACCTGGAGGCAGGAAGACTGTAACTCAAATTAAGCTTCAGATACTCACTAGCTACATTATTCTACATAAGTAATTTAACTTCTGTTTGCCACTGGAGAAGGAAATGGAAAACCATTCCAGTATCTCTGCCAAGAAAGCCCCATATAGGGTTACAAATACCCAGCCAATAATAGAATGAATTTCTCAGGGCTGTTACAGTGATAAAAATGAGATTTTTGTAAAGCTTACTTTATAAATCTTCAAGTGTTATGTAACCTCTCATTATTATTTTTATTATTAAAAGATAAGACTTGGAGAGATGAGAACTGGTTTCAAGCAAAATTAAAAGGTGTAATTTGATCCAAAAGGTGGGTCTCAAGTTAATAAATCCTTCCAGAACTTCTGTTCCGGCTTCTTTAATTCTGCTACAAATAGTCTGAGTGATTGGTCGACAAGGAAGGATAGCTGAATAATTGAATAGTCCTTATGCTAATATTCACTGTTGGAAATGTTATTGATTTATAGCAAGTGACCCAGATGTACATAGTTTGGTTTTTTGTTTTTTTTTTCCCTGGAAGGTCTGACTGAAGACACAGAGAACATGGTCTGGGCTGGACATCAGAATCTCCTGTGATATGGCTATTCTTTTTTGCAGGTAGTGTGTCCCTTGTTCCCAGAGATCCTTAAGACCTAGCTGCTCACTTGTTTGGGGACACTGGAGACAGGATTCATGATTTGGATGGATGGTGGCTGGATTATGTGATCTCTGAAGTTCCTTCCAAATCTCCAATTCTGCTGCCAGCAAGGCTAAGATTCAGTCAGTCTATGATCAAGCCCAGTTTTGAATAATCTTAAAGTTAGAAAGGTTTCAGACCATCTAATCCCAAGTCATTTCTACAGGATGTGCTAAAGACCATCTAACACTTTTCCAATGCCAATTGGCTGCTAATGACAGATTCCTCTCATCTCCTCCTTTACCTTTTATCTTCCCTCTAGTGATCTCACCAGGAAAATCCTGAATCCTTAGATGCAGCAACTCTGGAAATATTTTTTTTTTTTGTTGGAATTCACTATATCTAATGTGTGGATCCTGTCCAATGCTAAACACAGGATCATCAATCTAGAAGGGATATCAAAGTCTATTGAGTCTACCTCCTTCATTTTATGTATGGGGAGGCTCAGAGAGGCTGAGGGATTTGGCTAAGATTTCACAGACATCAATATACAAAATCAAGATTTGGAACCAGGTCCCCTCCTTCTAGAGCCATTTTTCCCCCTGTACTATCCTTACAACTCAAACTTTTAATAATTTATAACTACGTTTGTCTTCTTGATGATATTTATATCCATGGAAAATATTTTTGGCAGGGCCATTTACCAAACCCCAGGAAAATGCATATGTCTACTGTACTCTTCATAGAAGATTAAGGAAGCCAATGATTTTTTGCTGATGTGATGTTTTTCTTGAACAGTGACTTTGCTGTCTTAGGACTAGATTTAATGATCTTCTGAAAGTGTTTTCCTTGATTCATTCTTTCCAATTTACTTCAGCAGCCATCCTGTGGTACACATTGCTCTTTTGGAAGTACATTTCTATTCTTTTTGGCCCACATTTTGAGACGTTAGACATAATGTTTAACAATATGGTATCTGTGCCTTCTGTTTTTCAAAAAAGCCACTTAAAAAAAATTCCCTGAATTAACCGTACAGAGGAAAGGAAGATCACATGAAAAAAGAATGTTCCAAATAGGATGTATAAAAAAGGAGGGAAAGAGCCAAGGTGATTCAAATCGGGGGGACTATGACCTTTAAAATTATTCTCTTCCACCACAACTTCTTAAAAAGAAAAAGTATATTCTTTTTTTTTCTTTATTAAACCTTTTTATTTTTCAAAATATATGCATGGTTAATTCTTCAACATTAACCCTTGCAGAACTTGTATTCCAATTTTTCCCTCCTTTTCCCCACTCATTCCCCCAGATGGCAAGTAGACCAATTCATGTTAAACATGGTAGAAATATATGTTAAATCCAATATATGTGTACATATTTATATAATTTTCTAGCAGCACAAGAAAAATCAAATCAAACCAGAAAAAATGAGAAAGAAAATAAAATGCAAGCAAACAACAACAAAAAGAGTGAAAATGATATGCAGTGGTCCACACTCAATTCCCACAGTCTTCTCTCTGGATGCAAATAGCTCTCTTCATCACAAGACCATTGGAATTGGTCTGAATCATCTCATTGCTGAAGAGAGCCACATCCATCAGAATTGATCATCATCATAATCTTCTTGTTGCCATGTACAATAATCTCCTGGTTCTGCTCATTTTACTTAGAATCAGTTCACGTAAATGAAAGAGTATATTCTTGAGAAATTATTTAAACTAGAAGGACACAGAGGCAGTCTATCGAATGGCTTGAATGTATCCTTGTCCAGAGATAGTGGGGTATACTTGTGACTTTTCTAGATCATTTTTAGCTCTAGAATTTAGGAAAGAATGTTAACTTTTTAAAAAGAAATAGATTTTTTTCCCTTCATGTTCACACCTATACCCTCTGTCTACATATACTCCTAAATGCTGTAATAATGAGAACGTTCTAATGAGTTACAAATATCCTGCCATGTAGGAATAAAAAAAGATAAATCTTATTAAGTAAAGAAACAGATTCTAATATAGTATAATTTAAAGGCAAGCTTGATGCAATCGACATTTGTATTTTCCATAATTATAGACTCCCAATTTAGTTTGGTCTATATGTATTACATGTATATATACATACACACAGTTTGAAGTAATGGAGAGAAAACTGGCCTGAAAGGAAAATCTATATTCAAGATCCAGCTCTTACAAATACTAATTGTGTGGTCCTGGGCAAGTGGCCAATACTCTGGGCAACTGTCTAAGACTAGAAGTTGCAGAATAGTTTCAGATTTGCACTGTTGGAGAAAGTTTCCTCATAGAAAATACCCTACATTGACAAAATTGTAGGTTCACAAATGGACAAGAAATAAATACATTGCGTATATATGTACATTACATATGTATGTGCATACATGTATTTTTGTATATAGAGGGATCGAAGAGTTCAGCAGAGCATTTAGAGTTATAAATATAGATTTGGGAGAAAAGCACACCTATATAAATGATTCATTTAACAAATGTATTATGTTGATCATCAACATTAATTGTCATGATTATTATAAAGAGATATATGGCATACATATAGCCTTATTGTACATTAGTCTACTTCACATATTCTTTTGCCCAGACAATTTTCTTGCTTGTTATTCCTTCCACATGACATTCTATTTTTGTGTTCCCATACCTCTATACAGGTTGTCCCACCTACCTGAAAGATGCTCTCTCCTTACCTTTATCTCTTAATAATCACTGATTTTTTTTTTTTAGTTTTAGATGCTTCCTTCTACGTGAAACCTTTGCATCTTTAGGCAAAATTACCTTGTCTTGCTTGCTTATACTTTTGAATTAGCAGACTGAAAAAAAGGGGGAGTTTTGCAGAAATATTTCTTTTTGCCTTAGAGGTCTCACTCTCATTCCTTCAAACAATCAATATTTATGATCAATGTGATAATATATTTATTGAATAAATGGATTGTTTCTATGTGGATAACTCTCAGGTTGATAGTACCAGCTCTGAGAATTCTCCTGAGCATGAAATGAAAAATAGAATTGACCATTTGTTTAGCACACAAGTTTAGGGCTCACCTCTTCTATGAAATCTTTGAATACTCCAATATCAGTAATTGTTTCTTCTTCTGAACTCTTTTCTTCTTTAATTCATTGGACACTTGGCATATGCTACTTTGTATGTATGATATATATACGTATAAGTATTTATCTATATAGGTGTGTACATATGTATGTATATACATACAAATGTGGATTTATTCATATATGACTTAAATTTTTATAAATTTCCAGCCTTTTCTTTGCCAACTGTGAAAATAGCTAAACAACTCCCCTGCTTGTTGAACACTTATAATTCTGTTTATTCGGAATTTTTGTTCACTTCTTCAGTTAAACATTCAGATAAAGGCAAACAAACAAACAAGTAATCTGAGGCAAACTCTAAACTTTCGAAGCACAAGCTCAGTTACTATGTTGTGCTCCCTCAAATCTTTTGTAATATTAAACGAAGAAACACTTAGCTAATTAAAAAAATTATATTGACAATTAACATTGCTTTTTCTTTTATTATAGTATATATATATATTATATATGTAATATCTATATCTATATCTATATAATATATATCAGGAAGAACTGGGAACTTGGAGTGGGAAATAAGGGACCTAGTTTCAACCCAGCTTGCCTGTGTAACTTTGGAGAAGCCATGTAAATTCTCTGAGGCTCAGTTTCTATATTTCTAAAATTAGAAGATCAGGAAATGGTAGCTACCCGGTTTCCCTCCTTGGAGGTCTTCAAACAAAGCCTGGAAGACCACTTGAGTACTCTGGTATACTGAAGATTTCTTTTTGGGCATAGATTGGACCAGAGGACTGAATCTCAGTTTTGAAATTCTGTGATTTCCCTTTTCCCTCCCCCATGCGAGGCACTAGAACTGGATGTGGAACTAGAACTGGAAGTGATCTCTTCTTTTAGAATTGTTTCACATGTTAAAGCTCATGTCTTGCTGTGAAATTTCCATTCAAGTATGTAGTCCTAGATTGGAGGAATGCTACAAATATAGCTTTCTCACTTTTAGCAAAGCACATAGAAAAATCTCATGTAGTTTTAATAGTCAGGATGGAGAGAGATGGGCTAGACAAGACTACATTTAGGCAGAATTATGATAAAATGGGTAGACCCAAGTATAGTACAATCAATAATGGTTTGAAGTCAATATTTGGCATTTATATCATCAGCAGGTAGAATAGTGCCTGGCACATAGTGCTTAATAAATTTTTATTCATTCAATTATTCAACTTAGAAGAAAGTCTCTGCAGCAAATCCCAGAGATCTGTGCCTGGTGCTATGCTTTTTAATGTTTATCAATGATGTCATTAAAGACCCAAATGGAATATTTATTAATCTTGCAGTTTGAGGACAGGAAGAGTCAAAAAAGATCTGGGGGAAGCTGACAGAATCTAATGAGATGAAATTTAATGGGAAATTAAGTCACTAAGAAAGCAAAACACTGTCCTGAAAGTTCATTTCTAATAAAGAATCCCCTATGCTTATATCAGATTTATGCAAAATTCCTTGAAAATAGAACAGAGAGTACTCAATCAATTAGCAAGCATTTCTTGAACACCTCCTTATCTGTCAGATATTGTGGTCTTTGCAAATGCAAAAATGAGATTTCTTTCTCTTACATTATCTGAAAGGATACAATGGTCAAAGATAAAGTAATTACATATACATATATACATATGTAAACTATGAGTTTATGAGGATACACACAGTGCTTGGAGGGAATACTAACAAGTAAGGGAAATCTGAAAAGGCCTCTCACAGGACGTGGGACTTACCCTGAGCAGTGGAAGAAGCTAGGGGGACTAAAAAAAGTGAAGAATTCCAGACTTGGGGAAATATACTCTAGAAAGGCATGTTATTGAGAGATGCAATATTTGGAGAATAGCAGACAATTGAGGGAGAAGTGATGAAAAAAATGGCTAGAATTAGATTGTACAGGACTTTATCTGCTAAATGCAAGAGTTTGCATTTTATTCTCTAGATAATTGGGAGCCATTGAAATTTCTTGTACAGGTGAATGAGATAATCAGAGCAGCATTTTAAAAATATCAATTTGGCAATTTAGTGGAAAATGGATTATTAAGGGAGAGATGGAATTCAGGGTCTTAGTAGAAAGAAGGGATTTAAGAGTTATCCAGGAGATGGAATCAACAAGACGGGATAACTGATTTGAAAGAAGAGGAGATGAGGATGACTGCATTGCAGTTATTGCAAACCTGAGCTACGAGCACAATGGTATCCTCCTGTTGAGATTATGAGGAAGAATCATATGTTCCCCAAACCAGGCCACCAAAGTGTTGAGGTTACCCACCAAAATGATGGGGTATAGAGTGACACCCCCAAAATATATTGGGGTTATAAGCTGGTGTCATGAATCATCTCAAAAGAATTTGTGGGTTTAGACATCCTCCAAATCAAAGGGCAAAGATTTTATTATGCTTCCAAGAGTGGGTTAAATTCTGAGAGGATTTGCCAGGAAAGGGGTTTTAGCAGTTAAGAAAGAGAAAGACAAGTTCCCAAGTGGAACTCACAATTAACCAGGAGGAAGATGCTATTAAGAGTGGTAAGTGGGGGGATTATGGGGCTAACACAAATAGGAATTTAGGTGTCAGCTATTGTGATGCTTACCAAGAGGACTAACCCCAAAAAGGAATTAGCTATAACAAGGAGACAGATGCAATTATGTGGGCTAACCCTAAAAGGAGTCCGCAAATTAGTGAGGTACCATTAAGTCCTTCTATTGGAGAATTTCTCAGGAATTTGGCATCATAACTTGGCTTTATGACTGAGTAAAGGTCAAGTTTCCAGAAACCTCTACCTGAACTGAGACTGTAAGCAAAAGTCCCCTTGAACAAAAGACCGTAAGGATTATGGATAAAAACTCCATTTATAGCTGAGAGGATCCTATCAGTGCTCCTTCTTTGCTTCAGGATATAGTTAGACTTCCAGATTGTATATAGTGATTTGTGCTCTCTGTCAAGGCCCATCTAGCTGCCCAGGACCTCATCACTCCATAGAAACACAACAATAATGAGGAGAGTTGGCTTTCAGGAGAAGGCAACAAGTTCCATTGCCATGTGTGTAGGATATCCAGCTGGCGGGTGGAGATGAGAGTTTGGAATTTGGGAAAGAAGTGAGTTCTACCATTACATAGAATTCCCAATTCCTATATTTTTGTCCGCCTGCATTTTTGATTTCCTTCACAGGCTAATAGTATGTTATTTCAAACTCTGATTCTTTTTGTACAGCAAAATAACTGTTAGGACATGTATGCTTATATTGTATTTAATTTATACTTTAACATATTTAACATGTATTGTTCAACCTGCCATGGGGGGGGGAGGGGAAGGGATGGGGGGAAGGAAAGGAAAAATTGGAACAAAAGTTTGGGCAATTGTTAATGCTGTAAAATTACCCATGCATATAACTTGTAAATAAAAAGCTATTTAAAAAAAAAAAGTGAGTTCTAGAGTTGGGAGTCATGCACATAGAAATGATGGTTTAATCAATAAGAAATGATGAAATCATCTAGAGAGACACAGAGAGAAGACAGGTGGCCCAAGATAGATTTCTGGGTAGAGATGACTTTGTTGAAGGACCTTTTGATCAGGGATATCATTGTTCAGTTGTGTCAGACTCTTCGTGATCCTGTAGACCATTGAGCATCCGGACTGCCCACTGAGTATTCCTGGCAAAGATACTGCTGTAATTGTCTATTTTTTTTCTAGTGAATTAAGGCAAACATTGTGACTTTTTTAGGTTATACAGTGAGTGAGGGCCCAACAATCTATCCATTGAGCCACTTAGCTGAAAAGGTTCAAATTGTGGGAAAATATGCTTGCTAGAGGTGTTCATTATTGTCATGGAAAAGATTCAACTCAGAACCCAACTCAGAAGAAATTTCTTACAGATTGTGAGGTGAAGTATTCCTGTTTGTGTAGGATATCAAGCTGTTTACATTAAATCTCAGAACACTGTAGCTTAGGTGAAATTTGCAATCACTCAAAAGAGTTGGGCTTAATTAACTATCTTCAAAGGAAAAACCAGATGGAAGAACTATGACGAGTAATTAGATGCATCTCAGTCTAGGTAATATATGCATATATAATACAAGATCCAGTAGCCTTGGAGATTCTGAAAGTGTGGATGGAAGGAAGAAAATCAAGTCAAGAAGCATTAATAAATGTTTCACATAATATATACTTGGCATCATATTGTTTGCCTTCTCAAGAGAGCAGGCAGGGGGAGAATTTGAAACTCAAATTCTTTTAAAAAAAATGATTGTAAACTTTTGCAAGATGCAATTGGGAAATATTGATTGAAATAAAAAAATACATTAAATATGTAGTAATTAGTAAAAAGAAAAGATTTATTAAGATATTATTAAGCACATCCAAGTTTTGGAAAATCTTGGAACGCAAGTTCTCAAAATTTCAATCATGGAAACGTTTGCTTTTGCACAGCAGCCTCAAGATCCCTTAATTTTAAGGGAACAAGTAGTTTAAGAGCTAAGTTTACTACACGTGGTAGCTTGTGCAGCGCCGAATCACATCTCCCGCTCCACTTGACGCTGCACACGGACACGTGGAGGCCAGCCGAAGCAGGGTGTGACGTTAAAGGTAGGGGGGCGACGGGAGAGGAAGGAAGACCGGCGCCGGGACTCAATCTACCAGGCTCTACCCACCCCCAACCTTTTGGCGCCTTCTCGCCTCCTTTCCCCAGGCGCCTCTTAACGCAGCGGGAGGGAGGGCTTTTGTCGCTGGCGCGCGCCCGCGAGCGCTCTGCAACTCCCAGATCCTCGGCGTTTGCCTCCCACTGGGGTAGAGGGGGCGTTGGGAGGAGTGGAGGTGCGTACGTGAGAGAGGAAGTGACGTCGGGCCGGGCTGCCTTATAAGGACGGGGGAGCCCGCGTCTCCCAGCTTCAGTGCGCTCTGGCGGATTGGTGGGAACCGCTTGTCATCAGCTCGGGTGGCGACGGTGACACCGGCGTAGGCTTCGCCATCAGCTGCGGTATTGCTGGAGGACTATTTCAAGTAAGTGGCCTGAAAGAAAGGGCTAATTTGGCCTCCTCCGCGTTTCAGGGCTTTCTTTCCTGCTCACCGTTGTGTGGTGATGAATGAAGCCGCTTTCCCGTTCTTCTCTCTCCCTGCATTTTCCCCAGACCTTGTCCGGCCACCGCGAAGGCTCCGGGGATACAGTGAGGGGCTTTCCCATAGGGGCCGATCCCTCCCCCTCCACTAAGTCCCCGGGTCCTCCCGCCTTGGGAGGGGCTGGAGGAGCGCGCGCGTCTCTCGGAGCGCACTGCAGGTGCCTGGGGGCGCCCCCAAAGCGCCCGAACGAGCTTCGCTGGGCACGCGTGGGCTCGGGTCCGTTGTGCGTGGTAGTTGGAAAATCACTCCCTCCCCCGCTTGTGTTCTGAGGTGCCGCCTCACCCCACCCTCACTGCTCCCCAGCTTTCCCCCATCACCCTCTGCCTAACCCCCGGGGCGCGTGTATTTCTTGACTCTTTCCCCCACTCCGCTATCCTTTTTAAAGCCTCTGAGTCCAAAGCCGTTTAATAGAACTCGCCGTAGGCTCTGTGGTCTTTGAAGGAGAGCGGGAGTGAGGCCCCCTGTGGTCTCTTCTCTGGCTGGTTATGCAGCAACTCGTTTTGCCTGCTTGTTGCGGAGCACGTGGCTGCAGCTTCAGGAAGTAGCCTGGGGGAAACTAGTGTCAGGTTTTGCGAGTGACCTTGAGCCCAGAACCTTGCACTTCTCGGGGGTTGGGTGGCCTGCAGATTCATCCTTGGAAGGAGCGAGGCTGCCGCTTCGCCCGGGCTGAGGCTTAGAGCTTGGCAACCTTGCGTTGACATAGGACCATGATACGTTTTTCCATGCTCCCCCCCCCCCCCTTTTATTAAACTTGACTTCTTGATCTAATAGCTCAGGCTGACTTACAATTTAGGACTCTTTAGCATCAGACTGAAAATATTAAGTCTCTATTAAAAAGAAAAAACAACTTTAAAAAATAATTTTGGGGGAGGGGCAGATGCCAGATTGTGAAGGAAATTGGGAGATGGTGAGGGGCCAGATTATGAGATGAAGCTACAGAAGGATCATGAGCATGATCTGTGCAGTCCATCCATGACTGTTTGGATTAGAATTCATCTTTCATATTTGGTTGAAAAAAACAACTTGTTAATCTAGTTCAGGATCATCATATGGGGAATAATAGGGATAGAGGTACTTGGGGTTTGAATTTTTGTAAGTGGGAGATCCCAGCACCCCAGAATATGGAGAGGGGTACTTTTTTCACTATTTTGCTCTTACTCAGGACTTTGCCGGTGAGTTTGAGCAGGTTCGCCTAAATTTGCTATTACATACCGCGTGTAAAATGGCAACCCTTTATTTACCATTGAAATTTTTTTTTGAATATTTTGAGTTTTATGAACTAAAGGACATCTCAAGTATAAATTTTTTTTCTCCCTGATGTTATATCAGACCTAAGATCTTGCTATTGCAATTTCAATCAGCTTGCAGGATAAACATACGTTTTTTAAAAATAAAAGTAGAGTAAAAAGCCTTGCTTTGACTGAGGACAGTTGCTATCTACCCAGTGCCTTAGGGGAAGTTGGAAGAGGAAGCAATTCTGCCCCAGGAGTCCTTTGACACCTGATATCTCATTCCGGCTTGAGAGATAGGTTTGGAATACAAGATGCTGATTCAGTGATCTCTTCTAAGCTCAGAAATTTGACCCAGTTGACCATGAAATTTAAAAGCTGAAATCCATCCTTTTGCCCCATACTGCTTGCTTCTATATTGGGAATTATTCTTTCTGTAGTACATACCACAGAACAATCTCTCTCCTCCCCCCTACCTGTATAATAGAAACAAATGGTGATGGGGGGAGGGGAGGATGTGTTAGCCTGTCTGGAGAATGGAGCCATGACTATAAGATATATTCCCACAGCAAAACTATTCTGATAGTTCTTGTCTAGAGTAGAATTGCTTCTATAGGAGCAAAGCTAGAGTCAATTGGCTTTGGCAAAGTTCATTTTTACATATAAATTGTTGCATCCCAAGAAGGAAGAGTTATTTGCTAACATCTCTAGCAAAAAGCATCTCATTTTTGTTTGAATATGCCCAGCATCTATCACAGTGCTTGACATAGTATAGGGACTTTTATATTGGTTGTTGATTGGTAGTCCAAATGGAATGTTGTTACATAATGTTTTTTTTTCTCATTTTTAAAATAATATTCAAACTCTAATAAAAATTAGTTATATCACCTACTTTATAATTCATTGATGGAACAGAACATTAGTGAAATCCTATTTTTAAAAAGAATACATCAACTTGACCTGTCTTAGTTAATTACTTGCTATTCCAGAAAGCTTTTTTTTTTTTTTTTTTTTTTTTTTTTTTTTAATGAACTTGTAGATTCTGCTGACATAGTTAACCACTCCTGGGTTTTTTTCTGGAGTCATTGATTTCTTTTCTGTTTTGATTTTGCAATATTGGGGCTTACTTTTGGACGGATTTTAGGCATAGGGACCTCCACTAACATTTCCAGCATGTTTCGAGCTAATTTCTCAGTCTGGTTTGCTAGGTTTTGACCTTCCAGTGGTAATACAAGTAGTAGACTTGGCTAACCTTGCTTTTTCAAAGCATTTGACAGAGTCAAATTTCCCTTGTGGACAAGATGAAAGCTAGACAGTAAGTAGTACAGTGGAATGAATTTGGGTCAGTTGAATGACTGAACTCAAAAGGTTTGGTAGTTGATCTAACTTGGAAGAAGGCTCTGCCAAATGCTCCTAAATGTTCTAGACTCGAAGTTGTTAGTTCTAGTAATGACTTGACTAAAGTTAATAGCCTTAAGATGTGCTTTTCAGAATTTTCAAACAGCCTAATATGTTGGATGGAAAGATCTGCAGGCTAGAGTGGATTGAGAAACAGTAATATATTGTGGCTGGCCAAAAAAAAATTTTTTTTAATATTTTATCTGCAGTAAGAAATCTAGATTGTCCAGTATTTTACCCTATCCGACCAAATGTATAATATTGTGTTTATGTTTATGTTATATATGTGTGTTATTATGTTATGTATTGAGTGTGCTTCATTTTAGGAAGACTAGAGTAGTTTTAAAAGAGGGTAATATCAAGATGGTAAGGAGAATATTCTATGAGCACCTTTAGGTAAAAGAGCTCTTGATGCCTGTGTGTGTGTGTACATGTATGTATATGCACATACCTATGTATATATATTCTGGAGAAGTAAAAGGAATTGGGGGGGGGGCAGGAAAAAGGACATGTGAGATGGTAATTATCTCTAAAGGATTATTGTGCTATAGAAAAAGGATCAGATTTAAGAATTGTTTGAATGTGAGTTTGTAATTCTGACAAAATACTTTTCTTTCTGTCTCTAGAGAACCAAAGTGTAAGGAATATTGTGATGATTGCAGTTAGGTTTAGGCAAGTTGTAAAAGGTTGTTGCTCACAGAACTATCAAAAATGACTGTTTTGGGAAATTTCTCTCATTAAAGAGCTGAATAACCACTGATTTGGATTTCTGTAGTAAATTAGGTGGTTTCTGAGGTATCTTTCTATTTTTGAGTTTCTGTGATGGTGGCAGACACTATATAATTCTTTCCAGAGTCCTTTTTGCCATAACATTTGGCCAATTTTATCAGCTGAAAATGTTAACTTCTATGCTCTAGAGCCTTCTTTGAAGAAAATGGCTGCGTAATTAAAGGTGTGGTGATTCTTGAAGTTCTGGCACTGGAGATTGTTCTAGTGTAGTGGATGTGATAAAGTCATTTCTCAGAATAGTAAGAGAATATGCTTCTAGGAATTATATTTCTTACTTGAACTCTAAATTTTTCCATTTCCCTCTTATGTTCTTTGGAAAATGACCTTGATGTCCCTTTTAACTTACAGGCTCTTGGGAATTGCAGATAATGTATAATTCACTTTATAGTCAACTGAAATATTTCATAGGAAATGCTGTGTTTTTGCTTGTATTTTAAGAGCCACGTGAAATAGCTATGTTATTGAACCACTATACTTCAGAAGTTGTAGAATTGTTTTCTGATAATTTAAAAATAGTTTTTTTAAAGAAGATAACTATTATATCAATCATGACCTAACCCAAAATTAACTAGAACCCTATATATAATAGTCATAGAGATATAATTTTTAAAATATATGAGATGTACAGTTCTTGCTTTCAGGGTGCTAGTGTCCTTGTGGGGAAGTAAATGTATTGAAGGTCTTCAGTGCTGTTGAGTCTTGCCTAACTTTTGACTATTTGGAGTGGGTTTTTGTTGTTGTTGTTGTTGTTTGTGTTTGTTTTTGTTTTTGCAGAGATACTGGAGTGATTTGCCATTTCCTTTAATTCATTTTATAGATGAGGAAACTTGTTCACTCATACAGCTGAGCCCCAATTTTGAACTCAGGAAGATGAATTGCTATCCGCTATGCCATCTAGCTTCTATGAAAGCTCTTCTCCAGTTGTTTGTTGAAATGTTAGGACACCTATCTTATTTTAAATATCCATCAAAGTTTAGATGACTTTGCTGTCATGAGGATACTAGGAAGAAATTTATTGGTCATTTTAGACATAAAAACGGGAACAAAGGTACCAGAAAGTAGCTTGATCCTAGTCCTCTCTGATTACAGCAGGTCTCATGCATTCATCTGTCATCTCTGCAGATAATTCCAAAATCTACAAATTTAACCCTTATGATTCCTGAGTTTCAGTCCTATATACTACCTGCTTGTTCCTGGGTCGAAAACAGATCTCTGTTTTTGAATCCTTCTAATTTCTATTTATGTAGAGTGTACAAGTGTACCAGTAAGCATTCAGGTTTATTAACTAGGAGGCAACTCCTTTCATTCTCACATGCAAATCCCTTGGTTTTGTTTGTGCAAAAAACTTTTTAATGTAATCAAAGTTGTCAATTTTGCATTTCATAATGTTCTCTAGTTCTTTGGTTATAAATTCCTTCCCTCTCCAAAGGTCTGGTAGGTAAATTATCCCTTGCTCTAATTATTACATCCCTTGCTTCAATTATTTAATTAATAATTAAAATTATTGACTTGCTTATGGTATCACCCTTTATGCCCAAATAATGTACCCATTTTGACTTTATTTTGGTATAGGGTGTAGATTTATGCCAAGTTTCTGATATTATATTCCAGTTTTCCAACAATTTTTGTGAGTTCTTACCTCAGAAGCTGGAGTTAAGAGATTTTTTAAATATTAGATTACTATATTAGTTGATTATTGTCATATGTAGCTAACCTGTTCCACTGACCCACTATTTCTTAGCCAGTACCAAGTAGTTCTGATGACTGCTGCTTTATAATGGTTTTAGGTCTGGTACTGTCAAGCCACCATCCTTTATATTTTTTTTTCATTCCCTTAATATTCTTGACCTTTTGTTCTAAAAGATGAATTTGATATTCTTGCTCTATAAAATAATTTTTTGGCAGTTTGGTATGATATCAGACAAATAGACCAATTGAATTTAGGTAGAATTGTCATTTTTGTTACATTAGCTCAGCAATTAATTTAGATCTGAATTTGTGTGAGACATGTTGTAATTGTGTTCATACAATTCCTGGGTTTGTTTTGGCAGGTAAACACCCCAATTTTTTTATTTTATCTTTAGTCATTTTAAATGGATTTTCTTTTTCTGTTGGGCTTTGTTAGTATATAGGAATGCTGATTTGTTTGGGTTTATTTTATATCCTGCAACTTTGCTAAAGTTGTGAATCGTTTCCAGTAGATTTTTGGATAATTTTTTAGGATTCTCTTAAGAACATTATATCATCTGTAAGAAGTGATAGTTTTATTTCCTCGTTGCCTAGTCTAAATCCTTTAATTTCTTTTTCTTATTGTTAAAGCCAGCTTTTCTAGTACAATATTGAGTAATAAGTGGTGATAATGGGCATCCTTGTTTCACCTCTTATCTTATTAGGAATGTGACCAGCTTCTCTCCATTACAAATAATGCTTGCTGTAGGTTTTAGATCTTCCCTTTACTCCTGTGTTCCCCTTGGTTACTAAGTTTTGATTTTCCCTCCTTTTTGGCCTAATAACTTTAATTCAGACCCTGGTCACCTTGTCTGCAGTATCACTGTAACTTAAGTAATCTGGTCTCCCTGCACCTGCTCTCTCCTTTCACACAGCCACCCAAGTGATAAGCCTGAGTGTGGCCAGGCAGTGTGACCTCCCCTACACGTAATTGGTGTCCTTAGAATAAAATCTGAACTCCTCTCTGTGGCATTTGAAACGCTCCACAATTTGCCTTTTCAGGGTGACACATTTTTCCCTCTCGTTTGCTCTAGGTACCCCAGCCAGATTGGCCTATTGGATGTTCCCAAATGGAATATTCTGTCTTTCCTTTCTATGCCTTGAAATTCCTACTTTCCTCTAAGGCACTATTGAAATGTGATTTTTATAGAGGTCTTTGCTGATTCTTCCGGTGGCCAGTATGTTCTGAGTGATTCTTCCATCTGCATTTACTTTTTACTTAGTTTTTATATTTGCTTACCTGTCAACATGTATTTTCCAGTGAACTCACTGAAAACAGACTTGTCTCACTTTTGTTCTTGTATCCTCCAGCACATAGTAGATTAATTGGTTTGATGGCACAAAGTATCTTTTTAGTAAGATGTTATCTTTTTATCATCTCAGTGTTCCCCATCAAGGTTTCAATATATCTCAAGTCGTGAAAAATTAAATGAGAATTTTTTGAGTTTTGAAGAAACTGGAGGTAAAGGCCAGCAGATGGCACAGAAATTTAGAAACTTAGAGATAGTGTGGTATTATTATATTATATATTCTAATTCCTTTAATTTCTTATTGCTAAAGCCAAATTTTCTAGTACAATATTGAGTAATAGTGGTGATAATGGGCATCCTTGTTTATTATACAATAATATAGTCTATGACCAACTATTTAACACAAATTATACAATTACACACCCCATAAAAGTTAAAAAAAAATCAAATTTCTCTAGTAAAAAAAAAGTTGCCATATTTCTAATCCCTACAATATAGAAAGGACAAACTACGTAAGAGATTATAAAAGGGAAGGTTGCAGTTAGAATTGTGCCAGGCTACTAGGCATGAAAAGCTCTTAAGTTTGAACTTAAGTAGAGGAAGCCTTGAAAGATTTTTTGAGAAAAGTGAAGTGAGCAAAGGTGGATTTCACTCTTGTTATTTTCAAACATCCTTATTGAATCCTTGAGACACTCACAGGCCTTGTGGGGAAGAGCTCATAGAACAAGTAGGATAGGGTCCATTCACGATTAAGTTTTCCCCTAAACAATGATTGCTGACTGTCCTTATTTGGTGACTGATCTTGCTTTGCTTGTTTAAAAAAATCTTTAAAGTAGCACATTGTCCTCAGTATTCCTGAATGGGTACAGTGGTGTCTGCTTGGATGACATAGGCATCAAAGTGAAAAACAAAGGAAGTGAATGCATAAAATAATCTTTTTCATATTTATGGCTTTATTTAAACAGCTTTTAAGATATGGAACAGAAACTAAGATATTGAGCCAAAGGCTGTTAGTGGTCATCTGCTTTTAACCTACTAACTCCCCTTATTTTACCTTATTAGGTGAGTAGAGCGGTTGGTACAGGAATTCAGTATGATGGACCACGCCAGGTCAGCAATCTCCAACCTGGTAAGATTTATGTTACATGTGTTCTTGGTGAGTCTTTTAAGCCCTTTTAAGCTTGGTCCCACTCTTGTGGCTTCATTTCATTACACATTTTCCATTATGGTAGTCCAGCGCAGCCCTCACTGCAGTATTCAGCTCTTGTTTTGGTGCCTCAATTACTGTCTTTACTTCCACCTAATAGACTCAGTCACTTCCTTCTATTGGAAGTCCTGATCTCCTTTTTTTCCCAGCTGCTCTTTATTCTTTATATTTAGTATTTATATCATATCTCCCTTGATAGAATGTTTGCTTCTTGAGTAGAAACTGGTTTTTGTCTTGATATTCCCAGTGTCAATAGAGCACAGTGCCTGCCCCATTAGTAAGTGCTTTCTGATAAGCATGGCCATGACTATAGTGATAAAACTAGGAAGAATATCAAATGCTACCAGAACTGCTTGGGTGGGGAAGAGTGTTGTGGTTGTTGGGTTTTTTTTTTTTTTTTAAGGGTTTTTGAGGCCCATCTCCTCCTTCAAGAAGCAATTATTACAGAATATGCTTAATCAGAGCACTTCCCATAGAAGCTTTGAATG
This sequence comes from Antechinus flavipes, assembly GCF_016432865.1. NCBI lineage: Eukaryota > Metazoa > Chordata > Mammalia > Dasyuromorphia > Dasyuridae > Antechinus > Antechinus flavipes. The sequence goes on along the minus strand of NC_067400.1, from coordinate 322,832,943 downwards.
CAAAACACAAAGCATCTTTAGTTCAAGTTTGAGGAAAGTAGCTCCCAACAAGAGCTAGGAGTTCATCAGTGATAAGACTTGTAAGAGAGGGTTTTTTTAGTTACCTATAAGGGCACATATATGGAGAGAAATCAAGACCAAAAATAAGTTCTTGAATTCATGTGCTTCCCTCTTTCTAACATGACTCCTAATTCCTTTTCATTCTTTTATCTGTTTCTCTTTAAACCTCAGTTTAGTGGAGAACCACTCTCATACACACGTTTTAGTTTGGCCCGGCAAATGGATGGTGACACTAGTCATGTAGAGATGAAACTGGCTGCAGATGAAGAAGACAGTGGTGAAAGCAGCATAGAGAATAATCATCCCCACGTCACCAAAAGAAAAACCATTGGTGGAAACATCTGCTTTGGGATTATTGCTATTACGATCTTTTTCTTGATTGGTAAGGAGGAGGAATGCACTCATACCTTTTTGTGCTCTTCTGCTTTGTTAGGCTAATCTTGTCACTGAAACAGTAGAGTTATAGAAAATACTAGCCCAGGAATTTTGGCTATATGTATACCAATTCCTTTATTTGTATAAAATGTCAACCTAGATATCTGTGATCTGCTGTAGTACTAAAATTGAATCAAAGACCAATCCTTGGAATTTACATATTCATATGCAATAGTAAGCTACTTGTATTAACACTAGTTAGACCTTTTTGGCATTTTTTTTTGGGAGGGGGGTGTATTTGGTTTTGTTTGCTTGGCTTTGGGCTTATCACAGTTTTAAGTAAAGTTTAAAAGCAAAAATTTAGGTGGTTTTTAAAAATATATATCAGAGATACATGTGCCCATTAACTCATTTATAAACTGAGAGGAGACGACTCACAAAACTTTAACTTTAGAATTTTGTTAATAGGATAAAGTTTTAAAAATTACTTGTAGAACTATACCTTAGCTATTAACTCTTGTTCATCCTTAGGATTTATGGTTGGCTACTTGGGTTATTGTAAACAGCTAGAAACCAACGTTAACTGTTCAGAGAATTCCAATGGAGAAATAGCATCAACTAAGGAAGTTGAAACGGGTTCACCAGAAGAACTTCCATTCTTGGAACCTCAATCTGAATTATCTTGGAATGATCTGAAAAAAATGTTGTCAAGGAGATTGGATGCTAAAAATCTTACTGACACAGTCAGGTAAGAACTTGGTGGCTAAAAAAAAAAAAAAGAGTTCTGGTTTAACATCAAAAACTGGGTCTTTTTCTTGTTATGCAATTAAGAGACTCCTTAAGATAAATGTATGGAATCATTTCCAGGTATGAAGTAACTTTTGTATATGCAACACTTTATAAGTGTTTGGTGTATCTCTTGCATCTAACATATTTCTTTCTACATTGTAGATTCTAAGTTTAATTAACAAAATGATGAATGCTTAGATTTTGCTATGTTGTAAAGTATGAAAAAAATACTTTAGGAATTAAAAAAAATTTTTATTTGAGAGACCTTTGTGGAGGCAGAATTTGATCTTGAGTGATTAGAGATTTCCTCAGGTATAAATGGAAAGTTGAATAACACATGGAGATAGGAAAATAGAAGACATGTTTGAGGAATGCTGATTAATCCACCTTTCTGGGATATAATGGGAGGCTTAAAAATAGCCTTGAATACCTGGCTTTATTGGTAAAGAAAGCCTAAAAGACCTGTGAAGGAGTGACATAATTAGAGCTGAACTGTTTATTTTTTTTAAAAGAAAATATAATTATTGATAATATACAGCAATAGTATAGTGAGAAAGCTTAGAAGGAAGGGGTATAGAGGGGGAGAATTATTGGGCTATTACTATTACCATCAGGTAATAACTACCTGAAACTGAGTTTTGAAACAGAGAATGGATGAGAGAAGATGTGACTAGAGTGAGGATGGTAGTTAGTCTTCAAAAATGAAAATGCAAATTATGATTTGGGTATTGAAATACTAAGAAAATATCTCCATATAGGCCATTTATCCATAGTTGGAAATGTATGACTAGGGTGGAAGATAATTAAGAGAAATACAATGGATCCATATAGAAGGGATGTAGAGAGGAAAGCCAAAGAGTATGTTCTCAGGAGCTGGAGAGATCACAGATTGAAAGACTTCTAGAAACAATGCCATGTTATAGAAACCAAGGACAGACTTCAAGGAGGCAGTATTTTAGAATATAGAGGCATTAGATTTAATAATTAGAATGGTAGGGAAGAAAATTAGGTTGCAAAGTTTAATAGCTATAAGAGCTAGCCTGTATGGAACACACCTGAAGATCTGCAATGTATTTTGCCAGTATTATCACTTGATCTTCACAACAAGTGAAGTGTCTGAGACTGAATTTGAATTTTAGATTTTGCTGACTTCAGGACTAGTATTCATTAAACAGAAGGCAAGTTGGGCTATACCAGAGAACATAAAGAAGAGTAAAGTTCAAGGTGCTGTTTTAAATTTTAACATCTCAAAACTGCAGTAAGACTTATAGGATAGCCAATGTAATGAAACTGGAAAGATAGGTGATGGATCGCAACAAAATTGGGATGTTTGGGCTCTTTGCAAAGAAAGACTGAAAATTCTTCTTAGAATATTATTCAATTCCGTATTTGAATTTTCAAGACTATGGGTAATCAAATTTTTATTGTCAGTTTCTTTACTGTATACCGATACCTATCCCTCATTTATCTATTTGCTTATCCAATGGGGTGAAGCAGAATCAAGAGGGGCCTGCATTTTGCTTTTTTGAAATATTCCATTAGTAAGAGAAACCTCATAGAACTGTGGACTAAGTATTGTGAATTCATTTTCAAGAATTTGAATAGATTTGTAGTCTGAAACCCAAGTTAGTCTCACATGATTTAAATTTGCTCCATTTTTCTTCTAAAACTTAAACAGTCAAATTTTGAATGTTCTTTCTTTCTAGCATCTTAAGCAAGAACTATGCTTCTCATGAGGCGGGCTCAAAAGAAGATGAGATGTTTGGATATTTTATTTATCAGCAGTGGAGGGGATTAAAAATGGACAAAGTCTGGAAAGATAAACACTTTGTTAAATTACAAGTTAAAGGCAGGTATGTTGATAATAGGCAGCTGTTTTAAAATGTGAACTCTTTTTTAAGTAAATGTTAACTCCTATTAATAAGCCAAAATGCAATTATAGATAATGTTAGCCAGCTATTGTTACATAATCTCAAAACATTAACCAATTTAAACCAACTTCATTCTTTTGAAAATGTTTTACTATATATAGATGTATGTGTATGTGTTTAATTTTGTTTTATTAAAAAAAAAAAATTTTTTTTAGTGGTCCTCAGAACTCGGTGACCATATTGGATGAGAGTGGAAATAGTAGTGAAGTTATGCCTATTGATGGTTATGTAGCATACAGTGACAATTCAACAGCAACTGTAAGTAAATCGTAAGGTAGAAAATTAGATTTAAAAGTATTAAGCCTCTATTTTGTCTTAGCTTTGGTTTTAGCTTGTAAGAAGAGTTTTGACTCTTTATATCTGTTAAACCTGGCCATTTTGCCTGGATTCATACCTTCTAGCTAAACCAGATTAGCTTCTTTGTATTCTAGATACTTAAATGCAAAAAACCCAAAATATGAATTCTGTTCGGTGACTACAAATAAACTTAATTTTGACATAAGACAACTTGTAGATTTAGAGCTAGCTTTTTGAAACGTATAAAAGAATGCCAGAAAGTTCTAGAATAAACTCTTTTGTGGACATGAATTATTGACTTTTTGGTGGCTGATTTCTTTGTCCTTACTAGAGAAAGGATTTTTCACAGCTCTGTTCCTGATTCTGCAGTAGCAAGTAATCACTTGCTTCAAGTGATCCCCTAGCACATTTAGTGTAAAGATGGGTTATCAGTGACTTTAAAAGTATCTAATTACTACTCAAGCCAAACTAATATCTTTCAGAAAATCTAAAATTTAACCAGAAAAACTATTACTATGCAATGCCTAGGTGCTTTTTTTTTTTTTTTTTAAGCATAGGGTTTCAGTTGTACAATTAACATTGCATTTTTAAGGTTTTTAAGTAGATGCCATGTTTAGAGTATTACTGTTACTCTACTTTATTGGTACTATCACAATAGCTTTGACTGTCATACAAGTAAGGGTTAATTAACTTGTAGAGTCAACCTCCTGGAATGGTGACTTAAAACAATTATTTTTCTTTTAGGGTACACTAGTTTATGCTAATTATGGCACCAAAGAGGACTTTGAACAACTAAAGTCAAAAACTGCTGTAATTGGATCTGTGGTTTTACTTAGAGCTGGAAAACTGTCTTTTGCGGAGAAGGTGAGTAGGTTTTTAGCTAGGATGATACTAAGGAGAGAGTAACTATTAGCATGATTCTGAAGAAGGTTAACTCTGCAGGCTTTTCTGTGCTTTTTTGGGATGGAGTGGTGTTCCTAGTTAGTCTTGCCCTGGATCCTCCCTGGCTTCATATGTTGCCCTTTTTACTTGGAACAAGTCCCTAGATCTTTGAGATTCCGAATTTTGAATGTTCAGAGCCCTCACTCAATTCGGGACAGATTTTAAGAGATCTCAGGGACCCTAACTCATACTAGCCTGATTACTGACCTGCTGCAGCTTGCTCCCTGTCTCTGCTAGGGAACCTTCAGCTCCAGTTTCTTCTGTACACAGATCATTTCAGACTACTTATGTAGGTTGTCTCTGGTTGCCCTGGGAGGCTGCCTTACACTCACTGTCTTTGCTTTGAAGAGCATCTTTTTCCCATTCTTCCACTTTTGATTGATTTCTTTAGCAATTCTGGATGTCACTGTAGTTTCTTATTTTTAAAATTTATTTTCAAAATTGTACAATAAAGTTCCACATTTCTTTCTCTCCTGCCTTTCCCACCCATTGAGAAGGCAAGCAACATGATAATCAGTTATAAAGTATCAACCTGTGGCCAGGTGTTGTAGAGGGCAACATTATGCTCCCAATTCCTCAGGTTCAAAATGCCACACCAGTAATTTTCACCTCTGCTACATCTTTCCAGTATGCCCCTTTCTCTCCTGATATTGCCACCACTATTGCAAGCTTTCATCATCTTATGTTTGGAGTGTTTCAATACTTGTTGGTGAACCCATCCCTGTTTGTTTTGTTATATAATTAGTTTGCTTTGTCTCCTCTGTTAGGGTATTCCTTGAGGGAGGAACTGTCTTTTGTGAAGGGACATCTAGGGACAGTTCTCACCACTTTTTAATGTAAATTTAGTTGTGTATATAGAGCTGAACTTCTGCCTTCTTCTTTTTTTGGTTCCGATCCTGTCCATTTGTCTAATTAAGTCAATCATAATCATCTTGCTTGGAAGCCCTATATATTGTAGAAATGTAAAACCAAACATCATAATCCTGGAAAATTCAGTTTTATATTAGACTAAAATGTCAAACCTTAAATATTATCGATTTTCCCTCCCCCAGGTTGCAAATGCTGAAGCCTATAATGCTGTTGGTGTCTTGATTTACCTTGATCGTTCTGATTTTGATATTGTTGATGCAGAGGTTGTACCTTTTGGACATGTAAGTTTGTTTTTTTTCCTCTCTCCAATGGGCTGGATGTTCTCTAGAATAATTGGATTTGATCCCCATCAAAGGAAAGTAGAGCAATGTATATGGTTTATCTTGCTGAAATAATTGATCCTTATAGATCAGAGGATGAATTTTGAGAGTCCTGACTTTGATTTTTGTGAATTAGTTGGAAATGTACCATCCTAGAAGGCTTATATGTGATCCTTCCAGAGTTGTCCTTAGACCTCTGAAAAATCCAGAAGTACAGGTCATATGTACAAATGAAATCAAGTATCATTGATGGAAACTGGTATTTTTAGTCCATACATTCATGAAATAATAGATTTTTTTTTTCTTTTAACAGGCTCATCTAGGAACAGGTGACCCCTTTACACCTGGATTCCCTTCCTTTAATCACACTCAGTTCCCACCATCACAGTCATCAGGATTACCTAATATTCCTGTTCAAACAATCTCCAGATCACAGGCATCGAAACTCTTTAAGTAAGAAGTTATTTTTGTATAAGATACATTTTGGAGTGAGTGTAAAAGTTGGCAGATTTGGGGAGAAGAATAGGAAAAGCCTTAAATAAAAGATAAGATTTGGTCTACCTGGAAACATAAATAAGTCATTATTCAGTCTTGTAGTAAATGGAAAGAGTGCTGGGTTTCAAACCTCTGTGAAATGAGAGTTGCACTCTGTGACCCTTCCTTCTTGTCTCGTTCCTTCCTCCCTTCCTGTCTGCCCATCTGCCTTTCCTAAGTCACTTAAGCTCAAGTGACTTGCCCTGGGTCACACAGCTAGTAAGTGCCCTGAGGCTGGAGTTGAACTCAGCTCCCCCTGACTCCAGGGCTGGTGCTGTATGTACTGCTCCACTTAGCTGCCCCAAATCCGGACTTTTTACGGTCCTTTTGGCTTTAAAGCCATGATGGATTTTGGAGTGAAGCTTATTCTCTATGGGATTTTTAGACAACTAAATGTAGAATTTTATTTATCCCAGTTAAATTCCATCTTATCTACTTAATTGGTTCTCTTTCCATGCTATATACTATGTATAAGAATCTCTTTGTTGGGCACAAAGACAATAATGAAATAGCCCCTGCCCTGGAAGACCCCATCTTCTATTGGGGGAATATGTCGATAGGTGATAAGTTTCAAGAGGGAAGAGTGATGTTTCTCAAAAGACCCGGTATTATTGTCTTTGAACACTACACGACTGATGGTTATTTGGCAAAAAATAGGGGCTGGCGGTTCATCTTTCTCCTTTCATTTCAGTGCAATGGATGGAGAGATCTGTCCCACTTCCTGGATGGGAGATGACAAATGTAAGATGAACTCAAAAACGAATGTTAGACTTACTGTCAACAATGTGCTAGAGGAAAAAAAGCTTCTCAACATCTTTGGAGTTGTCAAGGGCATTGATGAACCAGGTAAGGCCTTCTTTGATGTTCCTATTTGTGTGTGTGTGTGTGTGTGACACACATATATTTTAATAGACTATATATTAATATGTAATATATTAAAAAGGGGCACTCAGATACTTACGCATTAGTGTTACTGGCTGCTTACATGTTGTAGTCTCAGAGTTTATTATTTTTAGCTGGGGAGATTTTAGTAGCATTCTAGGAAGCTGAGATACTTGAAAAAACATTTCCTTCTATCCATATTTTAAGTTAATTCAAATACATTATTTGACACCATAGTTTTTAGTTTGTAGGAGCTAGAGAAATAACTGCTTCTGAATTAATTCTTTATTAATTATTAAATAATTAGAATTTAATTAATTCTAAATTAACAAGTGAAAAATACTTGAAAAACAGCATTTTGAGCTTCTGAGGTACCTGTTGAACCCCTCATACTGTGCAGATAGCACACATTAATACTTAGCCTTTGAGTCCTTGCTAAGCTTCCTGAATTCTTAGTCTTGTTGAATAGAGCAATAATAACTGCTTATGGATCATCCTATTTCTTTTTTTTTTTTAATTATAGCTTTTTATTTACAAGATATATGCATGAGTAATTTTTCAGCATTGATTGACAATTGCAAAAAAAATTGTTCCAATTTTTCCCTTCCTTCCCCCCATTCCCTCCCCCAGATGGCAGGTAGACCAATATGTGTTAAATATGTTAAAGTATAATCATCCTATTTCTTCTATTCTAATGACTTTGTTTCAAGAGAAGAAGACTTAAATCATTTTTACAAGACGTTTATATCATTACCATAGACAACAGATTTATTTCATTTGTTTTACAAAAAAGAAGCATGTTTTTAGATTTTTTTGAGGCTAATTTCTTAAATGTAAGAGCTAATCTGACCTGGAAAAGCTAAATGGAGAAATGGCAAGGTAGAGTGAAAGGCTTTGGAATACAGTGTTGTATACATGAGATTGTGTTAGGGAGGAATCTGCTTTTTACCTGAGTTATAGGATCGATCATAAGTCTAGTACTTCAAGGCCAGTGCATCAATTTGCCATCTTTTCTCCCACAGTACAAATAAGTCCCAGTTAGTAATGAAGAACAGTGATATTCTTTATTAATACTTAACTGATTTCTCCTATAAAGCTTGTTTTGTTTTGAGGGTTTTTCACTTCACTCATTTTATTAAAATTTTATTTAAACTCTGTCCAACCCATACAAACTATAAGAATGGAGGGATAAATTAAAGCATAAAATCAGTATGATCTTTCTATTTGCAGACCGCTATGTGGTGGTAGGAGCCCAGAGGGATGCCTGGGGCCCTGGAGCTGCCAAATCTCTTGTGGGGACATCTCTTCTATTGGGGATTGCTAATGCATATTCTGATTTGGTGTCTAAAGGTAAAGTTATTTCAGGACAAACATAATTTATAAAGTGACCTTGAATTTAGTTGTATATTTTACTTACAACATGAACTCAATATTACGAAAACTATGGAATGTTTGGTAGAATCTTGGCTGGTGTCGCATTTTCCTTTCTGAAATTGGAAACTCTTAGGAAATGTTACTGTAGGTGTGAAGATGTCTGCTGAATTTTCCTTTTTCATGGTTTTCATTTTAATCCTAGCTATGGAGGAAGCTGTATTTAACATTACATTAGCAAGCATTTTTAAGTATTTACTAGTGTTGTCTACATTACTGGTCCCTGTTCTGAAGGAGCTCACACTATGTTTATAGTGCAACTATAAACATAAGAGGAATGGCCTCTTAGGGAACTTAGCTCAAATTCTTGGGAGTCTTAAACTGGGGAACTCAAGAGGTGGAGGTGAAGAGGCATTGAGGATATGAGGAATAACTAGTGAAAAGACAAGATGGAGTGTGACACGTTCAGGAGATGGGGAAAAGATCTCTTCAGATCGTTAGTACAGGCCCTCATTGCTTTACCCCTAAACTACTGCCTGGTCTTGTGGTGGAGTTAGTGATCTCATAGAAGCACCAATCTGACCATTTGTGCACGTGTACACCCCTGGCCTCCACACCAGCAGTGCTCTCATCTCTGGGATGAAATAGGATGTGCAGTCCTTGGCTGAACTGGAAGAACTTGTAAACTGGTTTATAGAAACAAGTTACACTTTAGTTGCCTTTTTATAGGGTGAAGAAAGTGGTAAAAAAAATTTTCATTGAGTCTTTTGGTTATAAAAAGGAATTGGGAGTAAAAGATAGGTCATAACAAAATGAGGGTGTAATTCTTATTCAATATAGGATATTTAGCACATTAGTAAAAGTTGTCTTTACCCCTTACAATTCCTTTTAAATAAAGGGGGATCACTCCAGAGACCTAAGGGACCTTTTCCTCCCCTTCTCGGTAGAGAGCCTAATCACTAAGACTACCTGGATGGTCAGAAACTGATCCTATCCACCATTTATTGTCTCACATTCTCAGATGTTTAACCACTTCTTCCCTTGCTCTCATCATTAGCACAGCCGCAGGATCTCAGGGCTCCCGTTTTAATTTGGTATTTGGATAAGGGCTCTCTGACCCACCATTGTTTGCCAAGATCCTGGGGGCTTTTTAAATGATAGAACCAGTAGCTTTTACTACTTCCACAAATACCTGAATTGAATCTTCTGAGTCATGAGCTTCTTAAGGGCAGTCTCATTTTTCATTCAATTGTTCATGTATATAACTACTTCCAAACATTAAAAATTAATGTCAGCTGTTATGTACTTTTCTTCTCTTGATATTTAACTTAATGGTTTAAGGAAAGACAATGTTTACCATGAGTAAGGAACCACCTGCATTGAGACCTTCTAGAAGCATGTCTGTCCATTATCTAACTTTATTTGCCTGATTTACAGGTTCTGAGGGAGGACACCCTCACCCTAAAGTTTTTTTTTTTTTTTTTAAACTTTAGGATATTACTTTTTAGGACTAAGTGAAACTTAGAAATGTCCTTTTTCTTAAAATGACTAATCTTGGTTCCTGGAGAAGATAAAACTTCTTGGTAGAGGATTTTGAGTTTGTGCATATTTGAAACTTTGTTTTGTCAATTTTGCTTTATGATGTAGAGATCAGGAGAAGGGGAGGCAGTATGTTGAGGAACAATTAAGATCAGATACAAAAAGAATCAATAAAACTTAAACTTTTCTTTTTGTCTTTTAAGATGGATATAAACCCAGAAGAAGCGTTGTCTTTGCCAGCTGGAGTGGTGGAGAATTTGGAGCTGTTGGTGCCACTGAATGGCTAGAGGTATACTGTCATTAATAATTTACTTGAAGAAACTCAACTTAAAGGGCACTAGTTAAAATGGGAATGTTATTGATTTAATAGAAATACTACTTTTTCATTTCAAACTGAATTTTCTTAATACTTTGTAGTCACAATTTTTTGCTTGAATTTCCTACTTGTTTAGGGTTACCTTTCCACATTGCATCTAAAGGCTGTTACATACATCAATCTGGACACTGCTGTTGTTGGTAAGCTTATTTTCTACAGATTTGTAGTATAAAGTACAAGTAAGGTAGCCTTAAGAAAGCTTTATGTATATAGAAATTATACCAGCAATTCCACTAGTTTCACATTTTATAGAATATAACGTTGAATGTTACTAAGTTTATATCTAAGGATTTGCTGAGCAACAGAATTTAGCTAAATTTGATTTCTCCAAATTGCTCTTTCATATAAAACCATGGTATTCTTGGGTTTCTGGCTTGTATTCTGTTAGGCTCTGTAAGGTAAGGATGTTGGTTTGACTTCTGAAAGCATTCAATCTGAGTTTTCCTAGGTCAAAAGATCATTTAGCATAGTTTAATAAAACCCACCAATATTTAAAATTGGACAGAGACCACCATCAAAAATAGTTTATATTAAATCAAACCAAACCTTTAAATTAAATCAAACACTGATTTACTATGAAAAGTAAGTATTGTTGATTCTTGCCACAGGTTCAAATAACTTCAAAGTCTCTGCCAGTCCATTATTGTATACACTCATCGAGAGAATCATGAAAGAGGTGAGTCCTTCAAATTGATGATTTGAATAGTTTGTTTACTGAGATAGTTAAGGTATGATTTTTTTTTTTTTTATCAACATAGGGAAGTACTACAAGGTCCTTAGACTATTTATTTTTACTTTGTTGAGTGTATTTTTATATTCTTCCTTTTCATTCTTAGTTTAAAGTAATCAAATTGATGCCAATTTAATTTTTCTTGCATGCCAGGTGAATCATCCAGTTAAAGGAGGGACTCTCTACAGAGACACTAACTGGATCAGTGAGGTGTAAGTTTGGATACTACTTGAATAAAGAAACAAAATATTGTAAATAAAAAGCTATAATTTTTTTTTAAAATGGCCCACAAGTTTAATCACATGAGCTAAAGATTATATTTGGCTCTATTTAAAATAGTTAATGTTTTATTTCATTAAAGCCATTTAGAGGGAAATGTTTGGTATAGAAATATTCTTAGTATTAGTATTTTTAATACTTCATTTCCTTGTAGGGAGCCACTTTCACTGGATAATGCTGCTTACCCTTTCCTTACCTATTCTGGAATCCCATCAGTTTCATTCCGTTTTTGTGAGGTAGGTTTCATTTAAAAAGAAACCAAAACCATAAAGGGTCATTTTGTTGTGTACTTTAAAATGAGTTCTTTCATACATTCTTTCCACAGTACCTAGTAACATAGTGTTATACAAATGGTGGCTATTTCTGTTCCTTTTCTTGGTTAATGATTTAATATATTGGTATATGCCCAGTTATTGCCAGACTGCCTTTTTTTTTTTTTAATCAAATAATGAATTCTTATCCCAAAAATTTAATCTTAACAGTTGAAGCATCAAGTTATTAAGATCCTTTACAATGCTGATTTCTTGCACAAGACTCCCTTAGCTTGGCTTTCAGAAGAGAAAGTACTTATGGCAAAAAAGTTTAAGATGCTATAAAAGAACATAGCACAAAGTATGAGTTCATATTTGTCTTCAGTCAAAAAGAATAGGAACAACTTCTGAAATTAATGGGGGGGAATTAGGAAAGTTGATATACTTGTAGAGGAGAAATAAGTAGATTCATGACCTGTAATTATAGTGACCAAGGTTGCCTCTAGAGAAGAGATTCTTTCAAAAGTACCTACTTTTTTTTGCAGTGTTGGGCATGGGTGAGACATGCCTAATGCATTGACTGGTTTTTCTTTTTTTCTTTTAAAAATTTTCTCTTTGATTCCCTGCAAGAAATGAATGGGATAGATTCAGAAATGAAAGGGAAAATTCAAGAGTTGTGACTAGAAAGACTTGACTTTAAATATTATAGAACAAACTCAACCAGTCATTGTAAAAGTTCCTTGAATAATAAACAAAAAATAAAAGAAATATAATGGGGTTCACATGCCGTGTCCTTGGAAGGGGATTCTTGGGCCACAATAGGAATGGGGAATGTTGTTGGAGGTGAAAAGCTTACAGGCCAGAAAAATCTGGTGACTAAAGTCAGCGGAGTATTAAATTTAAGCTATAAGGGAGTCCTTTAGTCAGGGCCTAAGGAAAGCAGGGGGACCTGGAGAGGAGTTCTTCACTAAAGATTATCTGCCAGCTCCATTCCAAAGTAACCCATTGCATTGCCAAGACTACCTTGCTTTTGATTGTTATACCTGTGGACTTGATACGGGATAAAATGTTCTTCTGGTTCTGCTCACTTCACTCTCCATCAATTCCTCCATGTCTTCCCAGGTTATTTTGAAGCCATCTTTTTCATTAATCACATCCCTACACAATTTGTTCAGCCATTCCCCAGTTGGTGGGCATTCTCTCAGTTACCAATTCTTCCCTGCCAAAAAAAAAGAGTTTCTATAACTTTTGTATAAATGGGTCCTTTTCCTCTTTGATCTATGGTGTGTAGATCTAATAGAAAGATAGCTGTTACATCAAAGGTTATTTAGTATATAATACTCTCTCTAGGACAAATTACTTCACATTTCATCAGATTTGCCTTCCTGTTTCTTGGACACAGTCCAAGATAGGCCTTTATCACCTGTCTCATTTCCTTCAGAGCACACCTTAAGCATCATTTGTCCATTAGGCCTATCCTGGTTCCTTTGGTTCTGGAACCCTCCCCATCATTTACTTTCTGTGCATCTTGTATTTAAGCTGTATTGGTCTTGTTCCCCTTTCTAGTAGAATATAATTGCCTTGAGATCCTGCATTTTTCCCCCTTTCTTCACCACCTGGTCCATAATTGGCAATAGTGTCTTGATGCCTTCACATAATTCATTGTGGTTAGGAGCCTTCATTTTTTGGCACATGGTAAACATGTCCAGCACCCTCCCCTTTATATTTTCTTAATTTCCCTTAGAAATAAAGCCTGACCGCTAGTCTTTTGAAATTACTTTCTAATACTAATCAGATTTTGTTTGTTTTCTAGACTAAACCTTACCGATATTTGGGCACCAAACTGGATACTTACGACCACCTGTCAAAAGATATTCCTTCTTTGGGAGAGCTGATGTACGCAGCTGCAGAAGTGACTGTACAAATGGTGATAAGGCTTACCCGTGATCATGAGTTGTACCTAGACTATGAAAGGTACAATGAAGAATTGTTTAATTTTGTCAGGAAACTTTTGCCATTCAAGTCAGAGTTAAAGGTTTGTACTATTTAAAGCTTGGTAGTTTTCAGTATTGTTTTGAGATCTTCTTGAAATTTGAGTGTGCCAAAATGAAATGTGTTCTACTGTGCTTTGCTTTGTATTCCTTGACTCTAGGTCAAAGGTAGTATTTAATTCTATAAAGGTTGGCTGAGTCAGCTATAGAATTCTGAAAGGGGAAAAAATTGTCAGGAGCAGCTAGATGGCGCAGTGGATAGAGTACCAGCCCTGAAGTGAGGAGGATCTGAGTTCAAATGTGGTCTCAAGACACTTAACACTTCCTAGCTGTGTGACCCTGGGCAAGTCACTTTAACCCCAGTTGCCTCAGCAAAAAGCAAAAAAACAAAAACAAAGTTAATGAAGTCTTCACTGTCATGTGCTTTAAAATTTGTGGGGAAATGCTTTAACCCTGTCTAGAAGGATGGGAAAATAATAATTCATTAGTAAGTCCTTGGTAATAACTTTGAACAAAGTGCATTCCCATTTAGGCTGTAAACTTTCTGTTGTCTATTCCAGAGCCTGAATCTGAATTTTCAGTGGCTGTTCTCTGCTCGTGGTGACTTTAGCAGGGCTACTCATGACCTCACAAATGATCTCTATCGTACAGACACTACCAATAGGCTCGTTAATAGAGAAATCAATGATCGTATCATGAAAGTAAGTAATTCTTAGTTTAAAAAAAAAATTCATCTACAGAATTGAGAGATTCCAACAACTATAATTATTTGAAGAGAAGCAGGAAGCTAGGCATTGAACTTAAAAGCAGGTGGAAAGCGTTCCATATTGAAGAATTGTAGGTAAAGAAGAATTCATACACAGAAAGTTGTAAGTCTAGACAAGGGTGACAAGTGAGTTTGTTATTTGCTTTAGAAATTGTTAAATTTCAAAAAAAATTTGGACCTTTTATATAAAGCTTCAAAAGATTATAAGTTTTTGTAAATGGAAATTTTGTATTGTACTGTACTGTACAGAATATTGAATGCCTAATATATAATTACTGCCTTAGGGCTAAGGACCTCATCCTGTAGATATCCACACCTGCTTCTATTTCAGCTAATTTTTTTTGACCCATTGTGCTTTGTATTCAGCATCTTTATAAGAATTTTGTTCTACTTCCTTACTTTTGGAAAAGGCAGGAAAGGAGTTCTTTATAACAGGAATAGTAAAGCAAAATAGATTTTCATCTAGGCCATATAAAAAAGTCCTTTCTCCACCCCCACCCCCAATCTGGAGTTTTATTTTTTTTCTTGTTAGGAGATTTAAGTAGCAACAATTCTCTAAAGTTTGGTTGGTAGATAACATAGAATCTTGAGGTTCTTAAATCTAGGAAAAAGATGTGTTATTAGCATATTTTCCAGATCTGTGTTAGAGAACTAGCATACTCTAATATGTAAATTTTGTTTTTTATTTTATCTTTTAGGTAGAATACAGTCTCCTATCTCCCTATGTGTCTCCAAAGGAAACTCCTTTCCGGCACATCTTTTGGGGATCTGGCTCTCATACTCTTTCAGCTTTGTTAAGCCATTTACAACTTTTGAAGAAAAAAGACATCAATTTCAATGAAACAGTGTTCAGAAACCAGTTGGCCCTTGCTACCTGGACAATTCAAGGAGCTGCAAATGCACTAGCTGGCAATATTTGGGACATAGACAATGAATTTTAGATGAAATTCCCACACACAACTCATCTGAGAACAATAAGGCAATGTAGTCCTCAAAAAAAAATCATCACTGGTCTTATTCAATATTTTTAGGACCATAAAAAGTTAAAAGCTTTGTTAAGATTTAAGCATTAAATCCTGCCTAGCAGTTAGTACAGAGTAGGTACTTGTACTTAATGCCAGGTGAATATTTTACACCCCTGCCAAACTGAACTCAGTCTCTTGAAAAAATTGTTAAAGATTCTTCTCTTTAATCTCTAGGCTCCATTTAAGGTTATTTGCAGTGTTAACTGCTTCTCAACTAATCCCCTTTATACAGAGCCAAAAGCAGCTGGGGGAACCAGAGATCCAATAATGATTCTAAAGGCCTAATCCAACAACTGTTACCCTGAACATGGGAAAGAAGATGACTACTGAGGACTTTAAGTGTCCACTTGTAATAGTTTATCTCTTGCTGTTGACCAAGAGATGAGGTTATGAGATGTGATAGTTCTCTTCCCTCTGTGAGAGAGAGCCAGACAGGGAGAAGACTAGGATTTCCTTGCCAGGAGTATTTAGAAGTGATTCACCTGAATAAGTTATATTTGGTGATTATCACAGGAGCATGATCCTGGTATATATCCTAGAATTCTTCATGAGTAGAGGAGACTAGAAGCCAAAGAATTTTTTTGATAACTTTTTCCTGCTGTCTCCCCACCTCTTTATCCCTCCCCTAAGAAAATTGGCTTAGTGACTTTTCCATGAAGTCCTCTGAACTATGTCAGATTGATATGGACTATTGAAAAGATATCACTCTTGCTCAGTTTGTCAAATCTAAACTTAAATATTTGCCAAATTTTGGCCAAGAAGTTAACCTCATGGGAAAGCTTTCTATTATTTGGCACTGAGATATATTTATTTGTCTTTATTTATCAGTGACAGAGTTCACTATAAATGGTGTTTCATTTTTTTATAGAAGATAATTATCGGAAGCAGTGCCTTCCATAATTATGACAGTTATACTGTCGTTTTTTTGAATTAAAAGCAGCATCTGCTATTAAAACTGAACAGATACTAGAAGTTTTGCATTTGACTTGTGCTGCCAATAGACAAGTCTTGACTCTAAAATTTAAACTGACCACACAGCTTTTGAATAAACGATAAAGTCAAATCCTTGAGGAAATAACCTATTGTTGAACAGAACATATGAAGATTAGAAAGAAAATATTTTAACATTTTAGGTAAAATTGGCTCATTCCCAAATGTATTTTGCACAAAGATAATGAAGTGGATGAAATAAACCTAATTGCTATTCTTTTTTAAAAAAAGATATTAATGGTGGTCATCTTTGTAAAATGCCCACATCTTAAAATTGACATGGCTGCATTGTATCAGAATTTCAGTGCAAAACTTCGAGTACCTCTTACAAATCTAGCTTACATTATCGGAAGCAGTGTCTTCCATAATGAGTAAAGAACAAGGTAGTTTTTGCCTACCACGGTGTTTATATCGGAGACAGTGATCTCCATATGTTACACTAAGGGTGTACGTAATTATCGGGGACAGTGTTTCCCATAATTTTCTTCATGCAATGACATCTTCAAAGCCTGAAGATCGTTAGTATCTAACATGTATTTTCAGCATCTTTGTATTTTTTTTTAGTTGCAGAAGCATACCTTGTAGTCAACATTGTCTAGTAAATATTCAAAACTTTTTTTCAGGTTTCTGTGGGTCTTCCCTTCCCCCCCAATTTAATATGGGTATTTTCTTTGTACTTGTGGTTTCTCAATTTTCTGTTAAGACTACTTTAATAATGAATGAATGTGCTTATGTTCCACTTGGTTGCTTTTCTTGTTGAACTGATCCTAATGAAAGTTGGGATTCAAAGCAGACTTGGGATTTGGTGGTTTTGTTTTTTTGTTTTTTTAAGGGATTTTTTGGCTGGAAAGGGGGTAAAGTGGGAGGTTTACAGAGGCTCTGAACATGTTTATTTGCTTAATAGAATGGTGGTCATTGTAAATGCAAACAAACCTGGAGGCCCATGTGAATAAAAGGGTTTCCCTCTTTTTTGTTTTTTTGTTTTTTGTTTTTTTAAATAGAGCAAATGCCTACTCTTAGTTGTTGGCTCTTCAGAGGTCATCTAAAATCACCACACACCTGACAATGGCAGGTCCATTAAGGTGTCTTCAAATGAAATTGTAGATTCAGGAACTTGATATGCCTGTCTCTGACTTGTTGTGCAATCTGATCTTAACCTCACCAATGATTTAAGGATGGCAATTCAGTATGTTTTGATTGCCACTTAAGTAAAGAAGGCAACATGGTTGGGCCCGTTGCTTCTGAAGAGCCATAGCTAAACTTTGAATACAGCCTGCTCTTTAGAACTAAGAGCATATGTGCACAGGTTTTGGAAGGGTTAATTCTTTTCCTTTTGTACAAGTTGTTCCTGATTAAGTAGCACAAGACATGTATTCCTAGGCATTTCCCTAATGTTCAGAATAGTGCTTTGATTGCTGAAGGTTTTTCTCTGCTAAAAAACATGGCCCATTAATTGAGGCTTAAGATCAAAAAAGGGACATCTAATGTTCATGATTCCTTGTTTTTGGTGTTGGGTGGCATTTCCCCTAGTACTTGCATGCATTTCACTGTGTGCTTATTTCACCAATGTTTATCAGCTAAGACTTTTAGCGGGTTAAAAATAATTATCTTAAGTTGTGATTGTATTACTTGGCTATGTTTCTAGTGCATAGAGTATTGCTGTTACTAGTCACTAGCTGGTATGTGAAATATTGTAGAGGTTTCTTGTTACTAAATAAAATGCCCAAAGACATTAATTTTTGTGACTCTATATTCTTTGAAGTTTGTACTTTTTAGCATTGGGCATAAATGTATGCATATTCTAGAATTGGGCATAAATGTATGCATATTCTAGAATTGAATCCATTTTTTTAATCTAGATTTTAAAAAGTTCTTTTCCATCTGCTTAGATCTTAAGTAAATTTATTTTAATTCAATACATAAAAAGTCATATAGCGTAACAGCAGTTTTTTTTTTATTATTGTTCTAGCTTTTTATTTACAAGATAAACACATGGGTAATTTTTCAACATTGACAAGTGCTTTTATTCCAGTTTTTCCCCTCTTTCCCCCCACTCCCTCCCCGAGATGGCAGGTTGACCAATACATGTTAAATATGTTAAAGTATAAGTTAAATACTATATATATATACACACACACGTCCAAACAGTTATTTTGCTCTACAAAAAGACTTGGACTTGAAATAGTGTACTATTAGTATGTGAAGGAAATCAAAAATGCAGGCGGACAAAAATAAATAGATTGGGAATTCTATGTAGTGGTTTATAGTCATCTCCCAGAGTTCGTTCCCTGGGTATAGCTGGTTCATTTCATTATTGCTCTATTGGAACTAATTTGGTTCATCTCATTGCTGAAGATGGCCATGTCCATCAGAATTGATCCTCATACAGTATTGTTGAAGTATATAATGATCTCCTGGCCCTGCTCATTTCACTCAGCATCAGTTCTTGTAAATCTCTCCAGGTCTTAATGAAATCCTACTGCTGGTCATTTCTTACAGAACAATAATCCATAACACTACTCATATACCACAATTCAGCCATTCTCCAATTGATGGGCATCCACTCAGTTTCCAGTTTCTGCCCACTACAGAGAGGGTGGCAGTATTGTTTTAAGAATAATTTTGCATGATCAAGACAAAATACAAATAGCCAAATCAATTTGCAAAGATCCTATGAAGAAAATGTTTCCATCTAGGGAAAAAACATACAACCTATACATATTGTATACACCTATTGTTGCCACTGGGTGAGGGGAAGGGAAAAGAAAAAGTTGTAACTTTGCATATTTGAAAGAAATAAGGTGTACATAACGTGCAGTTTCAGGTGCAATGCTTTTTAGAATTTTAGAAATATTAAAACTTTAAAAATTCAATATAAAGTATTAATTTACAGATTTTTGGATTAACTATAGTTTTAAGTCCTAAATTACTCTTACTATCCACTTACCATTATTGTATAATTTAATAACATTTGATAATTCAATATTTAAACACAAATAGTGTTAGTTGAATTGTTTTCCAGTAATCGTGAGATCTAACAGTGGAGGACAAGAGGTGCATGGAGCAACACCTTTCGAGGCACTTTAGCTCACTGTTTTAAGTAATCTTAAAGACAAAAGAGAAGGTGCTGACAAGCTTTGGTAAAGGAAACTGGGGGAGATGCATGTTGGTTGAGAAGGAGAGCACCAGCAGTTTGGAAAGACTGAAAAAATTTTTTTAGCCTCAATTCAAGCTTTACCTTATCCATATGAAACCCTCCCTGAATCTTCCCAGTTCCTCATACCCGACTTTGAACATTACCTTGAATGAACCAAATCTACTTCAAGCGAACTTGACTTTCATGGGAAAAGGAACTTCGATTTTTGTCGCTGATAATTTCTTAAATGCCAGTTTTATGACGATCTGATCTCTGCAGCTTTTGGCCTAGTGGATCTCACTTCACTGCTCTCTAACACTGTCTCTCCCTCTGCCCCTCCTTCGCTGCATCTTCCTCCTGCTCATCCCCGCCAATGGTAGCGATCCCCCAAACATCTGTCCGAGGTCTTCAGGTAAGTTTTTTGGCTTGATTTCATTGGCTCTCATTGTCCCATTCCCTACGCAAGGAATTCTGAGATGTGGCCTAGCTCCCGATGGCTAGTCTCGCATCTCCTACCGACTAACGGACGGCGGCCCTGAGCTCGGCCAAGTGCTTCGCTTCGCGTTTGGCCTTCCGGGCCGGATGGGGAGGGAGAGAGCGGAGGCAGAGGCCGAGTGAGGACTCGAACTCGGACCTTTTCTGCCTCCGCTCCCGGCACCTGTCACATCTAGCTTCCCCTTGAATTGGATGCCCACTAGACAAGCTCAATGTGGCCCAAACGGAATCCATTCCCCTTCCCGCCTCATTCTCTCGGACTCCCCCGTCACTGAGGGACCCGGCTTTTTATCCTCGCCTTTTCATCCTCGGCTCTTGCTCTTCCTGGCCATCGCTGTGGCTTACCTTTTCTCCTGACATACAATCGCCCTGCTCTAAGCCCTCACCCCTGCAATAGCCTCCTGATTGATTCCCTGCGCAAATCTTCCCCCCTCCAGCCAGGGCTTCGCCCACCTGCCCAGGTGACTGGAGAGCACCTTGTACTCAGCAAGCCCCACCCCTCCCTACCATCTCTGGGACCCAGGAGAAAGGGTTGCAGTAAGTCAGGTAAGCCCTTCATAACCTCGCCCCGCCCGCCTTTCCAGTCTTCACCTTGCTCTCCCCCGTGGACTCCAGAATCCAGACCCCCTGACTTCTTCCCGGCACCATCCATGACCGCAACTCGACCTCCTGGCTTCCGTCCGGGCCCGGCTGAAGTCCAGCCTTCTGCAAAAGCCATCCCAGAGGCAGCGAGCTGGGACAGAGCACCAGGCTGGCGTTCGGATTCCGCCCTAGACGCTTACCTCGCCCTGCGACCTTTCCCTGCCCCCCACCCCCAAACAATCCCCAGCCCCACTTGTAGCCAATGCTGTCCGTCTGGGAGTGCCTCCGGTGGATCCTGTTAGTCTTGTTCCTACAGGATCGTTTGCATGTTTCCCCATTGAGCTCAAGAACCGGGCCGCCTTTGGCCTTCGGGCCCCCAGAACTTAACACCGCATCTGGCATGGAGCAGGGGTGTAACGTTTTGTCCACTAGAGGGCATCACAGTACCAAGACTTGCTCCCATTTACGAAGCGCTTGTGCGAAGTCTTCTGTCTGCTTATACCGACCCACCTAGAAGGCTCCCCTCCCCGCTTACTAACCACGCATGTGTACTGCAGGGGCTGGGCAGCGATCTCTCCCCGGCTTGAAAAGCTCTCGCCGAGATCGCGCCTTTGACGCGGACGACAAACCACTCCGCACTGTTTTATAGTATAAACTTCCTGAGGACGGGAGCTAGAGTTTTAAAACTCTCATAGTCAAGTAAACGATTGAATGTAGGAGGAGCTCAGATAGTTGTGGGTTGACAAGGAGCAGTGAAGAAGGGATGTGGGAGAAGGCAAGGTTGAGGCTGAGGGGAGAAATCTTTTTACTTAAGAGTCTCTCAGTTCAGTTCTGTTTGTTGGTTTATTAATTCAGTCAATTTAGTTGTATTCATTTGTTGGTTTATTAAATGCCTACCATGTTTAAAGTACTGTCCTTGGTGCTGGACCTGTCCATAAACCTGTAGGACTTGCCTTTCCCCTGGAGAAAAATGTGGGTCAGAATGTGCGCAGTGCTTTGTTTATCAGTAGGTAGAAGTCTTCATTTCAGATGAGTGAGATAATACCTAACCAGTGACTTAAGCCTTTTGCCCCCTTTCTAGTTCCATTACACCCAGAAGACCTCCGCTTTTCCACCTTTGAAGAGTCAACTTAGTTCCCCAATAGCCATTCAATGTAATTTTAGAATTTTAAGTGGTTTTATGCATTCAGGCCAAGGAGGACTTGAATGAAAGAGAAGTTGACTGAGAGTCTAGAGCACTATAATTTTGTTCCAGGACCCCTGGGGTGTATGTGTGTGTGTCCATGTATGTATATGGCAAACATGGCATCAAAGTCAGCTTCCACAGAGATGGCAAATACTTCAGCTTGAAGAGGCTACAAGCCAAAACCAAAGTGGAGAGAGCGCAGGTGTTATGCAGACAATTGTGCCTCCATGCAGCCTCTGAAGCTGAAAAATATATACAGACCGATTCTCTGCTGCCCGGGCTAATTTTGGTCTAACATGAATAGCAAGAAAACGTAGGTACTTCATTAGCCAGGACCACCTCATCCATATATGGAACCCTCAGTTACAGCACGTAGTGACGCTTTGAACGCTGTGGCTAAGCTCACTTACCTTGGCAGTATTCTTTCCAGGGACGAACACATTGATAATAAGATTGACACATATGTTACCAGAACTAGCTCAGGAAGGAAAATATGGGAGAGGAGAAGTAGTAAACCACTGCCAGAGGGAAGGTCTGCAGGGCCCTGTGCGTACAACCTCCTGGTTGTACGTCTGTGAAACCTGGACAGCATACCAGCGCCATGCCAGGAAACTGAATCACTTCCTTCTGAATTGTCTTAGGAAGATTCTGGAGATCATCTAGGTAAGATCCCAAACACTGAGGTCCTTTCTTAGACTAAACTAACTGCCAAGCGTTCCAACTCTACTGCCGTTGGGCTGGCCACAATGCCAAAAAGACTATTTCATGGAGAACTCGCATAGGGCAAGCACTTACGAAGTAGTCAAAAAAAGTAATCCCTCTTAAGAACGTTAGAACTGATTGTGTGACGTGGGAGACAACATGGCATACTCTCATCAAGAAGATGCTGTGCTCTGTGAATAAGGCAGAATTGAGTTACCCAGAAGAAACAGGAGATGTGCAAAATCAGAGAAGCTACCCCAAATGTTCATAGGAACCATTTGTGTCTGACTTGTGGCAGAGACTTCTCAGCTTACATTGGTCTGATCAGCTGCAGTCCAACATACTAACTTGACTCTAACAGTAATGTCATTTTAGTTCTCTTTGAGAATGGAGGAAAACCACCAACAAACATATACATACATATACATATACATATGTCTATATATGTATATTCACAGATATACTATTTTCAAGTGACTTTATAGAAAGCTGGCACACCTTGGGGTTCATCCAAATTGACCTTTTTTGTGTATGTTTTTTCCATTCTAATACATCTTTCATTTTGCCCAGAAATAGCCCTGATTTACTTCTATTAAAAATCTTAATTTGCTTCTACTCCCTTTCACCCATTCCTCAAATCTTTTTTTTTTCTTTTGGAATCTTGTCCACCCCCATTCCTGATTTATTTTCTTCCCCTCCCTCCTCAACCTTAGAGCCTATTGTCAGCCCCTTGGTTTGTACCTTGGGACAATAGAGGACAATCATTGGATTGGAATTCAGGATGTCTGGGTCTCAGTCCCACATCCTCTAATTGCTTATGTTGGCTGGGACCCAGAGTGAGTCTGTTACCAATAATCAGAATTACAGAGTTGAAAGAGACCTCAAAAGTTTTCCAGTCCAACCACTCCTACTTCCCTTACCCCTCCCATCATGAATTCCATGCACAGCATCCCTGACATTAATAACTAGAACTAGAGAACTATTTTCACTAAAGGTAGCTCATTTTATTTGTTTATTCATTTTATTTTTGGATAGTGTAAATATTAGGAATTATCTCCTTGATGTTGAGCCAAAATCTGATTCCCTCTAACTTCCACCTATTAATTTTAGTTTTCCCCCTTAGAGCCAAGAAGAATAAGTCTTTAAACATTTGTTCAGCCCTATGGCTTTTCCAGGCTAACCACCCCCAGTTCCTTCAGCTGATCTTTCTATAGTATTGTTTCTAGGCTCTTATTAGATATGTCTCAATGTGTTAATCATTCTAAAATGACATTTAGAACTGAATCTCACCTATGGTATTGTGGTTTGCTAAAACAGGATTATCAATCAGTAAGTGCTTACTGAGAGTTTATGAGGGCTTATGAGTTAAACTTTAAGAATACAAAAAAGATAACAAACCCTCCCAGAGCTTTCATACTAGGAAGATAGTATATCAAATAACTAGATCTGTACAAGATACATACAGAAGGGGTCTATAGAGGAAAGGAAAGGAAAAGGAGCAAAGGAAGAAGAGCTTTGGCTTACCAAATTTAGATAAATAGTACTGAGCACATCTCTCTCACCAGCCTCTTCATAAAGAGGAAGGCAAGGGATAAAGAAAGGAAAAGTATGAGTCAGTCAATTAATATTTTAAAGCACCTATTAGGTGCCAGACTCTGTGCTCAGTGCTGGGGATACAAAGAAAAGCAAAACAACAACAACAAAAATCCCCTGCTTTCAAAGAACTAATTGTCTAATAGAGGCAGGCAACAACATCCAAACTATGTACAAACTAAAGACATAAACAAGATATATCTCAGGGGAAAGGCACTAAGATTAAGGACTGGGAAAAGTTTCTCATAGAAGATGGGATTTAAATGAGCTTTTAGGAAAGCCAGAGAAGCTAGAAGGTAGAGATAAAAATTATGTGTTCCAAGCATCAGGAATATAGTAAAAAGGAATCATTCAGGAGATGGAATGTCATGTGTGAGAGACAGCAAAGAGATCATCAGTTCCCCTTGAATCAAAGCATATTTAGAAAGGTAGGGTGAGACCAGTAACAGGATATCACTGAGGGAAATTTTCAATTAGTCCTAACTCTGAATGTGAATGAGATGAACTTACCATAAAATAGAAGAGGGTAATAGAAAAATAGAATCCAATAATATTTTCAAACAACCCACTTGAAACAAAGACTCATAAATGAAATACAGGAATAGAGCAAAAGGTATTACTCTTCAGGTAAACTTGTACCTCAGGATAGGAAATAAAATGCTGCCTTTGGAGTCCCAAAGGTGTGTGTATGTTTAATTTCAATTGCTTTGTAGTTATTTTTTCAATTAATTGTAGATATTATTATGTTGTATATAACACAATATAATACACAACATAAACAAAATAATATTTCACAACACAATAATAAACATTACTTTCATATAACACCATTTATTTAAGCCTAAATCAATGGGCATCAATTTTATTTCCAATTATTTGCTAGCACAAGAAATACTTTTATAAATATTCTGAAGTATATGTAGGCTTTCTTTTTTAATCAATTATTTCCCTGGGGTATATGCCTAGCAATGGGCGCTTTATTTGTATATTATAAATTGTTTTTCAGAATGGTTTTGACAATTCACAATCCTACCAACAATGCATTGGTGTGCTTATCTTTCCACAGTCTCTCCAACATTGACTATTCCTCCTTTTTTCCCCATATCATTGCCAATTTGCTGGGTATAAGGTTAAACTTTGGGATTATTTTATTTGTTTTTCATATTTTTGTATTCTTTTACATGGTCCTTCATAATTTGCAAATTATTTTTGTTACATCAAGTGAGGGTGTTTTGTTTTTTAAAGAATAGGAGAGATGTGGCCATATTTATAGACAGTAGGGATGGGATGGGCACTTAGATTGAGGTAGATTGGTTTCTTTGTATTCTCAGTATGTATAAAAGTATATTTAATAAATGCTTATTTACTTATTTCTTTAAAAAATCTAAATTTCTAAATTTTATCAACAAAAGAGAGAATTAAAATAGATAAATTAATCAGGTATAAGACTAAAAAAAATCTAGAAAAGCAACAAATAAAACCTCTACCTAAGCACCAAAATAGTAATTCTGAAAATTAAAAAAGAAATTAACCAAAAAAGAGAACAAAAAAAAAAAAAACCACAACGAATTTATAAGTAAAGCTATGAACTTTTTTTTCTTTCTTTCTTTCTTTCTTTCTTTTTTTTTTTTTTTTTGAGAGGCAATTGGGTTAAATGACTTGCCCAGGATCAAATGGTTCAAGATTTGAACCCAAGTCCTCCTGATTCCAGGACAGGACAGAGCACCATCTAGCTCTGTCCATTGCACCATCTAGCTGCTCCTGTTGGCTAATATAGTTTTAAAAAGAAAGGAAAATGAAATTACTAATATCAAAAATGAAAAAAGGAGAAGCAAAAATAAATTAAGAAGAAATAAAAAATTAATACCTATTTTGCCCAATTATATACTAACAAAGCTAACTATTTAAAAGGAATGGATGAATATTTACAAAAACAATGTGAGAAATGGATGGGTATCTGTTTTCCAGTTATGAAAATTAAATTGGAAAAATGAAACAAATCAAAAAATTGAAACCCACAAGGACATCAAGGAATAATTAAGGGGGAGTTTATCTTCCCCCAAAAGAATGTAAGCTTCTTGGGAACAGGGATTGAGTTTTGTAATCAAGGGTGGTGGTTTGAGATTTGAAAAGAATCTTGTTCTTTGCTCTTAGTCCTCTTCAGTTACCCTTCCCTTTTCTAAAATGTAAGCTCCTTTGGAGGCAGGAACTGGCTATGTAATGAGGGATGGAGATTCATGACGTATAACCTCTATAACATCCAATTATTGAGGAATCAGGAGAGGGACTTGTATTTCAAGATAGGAAATACAATGCTGCCTTTGGAGTCCCAAAGGTGTGTTTATTCATCTAGGCACCCATTCTTGCAAGGATATAAAATAAATCTTTGCTGCATTCATTAGTGAGTGAGTAGAGTTCTTGACAAGATATTTTGTTTTTTACAAACACAAAATGCTTAGATTAAAAGAACAAAAAATAGAGAATTTAAATAACCAAAACTCAAAGAGTTAAATAAACAATAAATGAACATTCAAGGGAAAAAACCCAGAACCAAGTGAGTTTATAAACATTCAAAGAATAACTAATTCCAATATTACAAAGACTATGTGCAAAAATAAGAAAAGAAGGAACATTATTATAGTAATTTAAACACAAGCTGTCAGGGTGACCTGGGATATATTTAAATAAATAGCATTTGAAATTATCTTTGGGGATTATGTTCATCTCTGGACAAAGCAAGATGAAGGCTATAGCTAGGTGCTCATTTCTTCATTCTCCTATCTCTAAAATGGGTATTGGGCTAGACATATCTATATATTACTAATATTCCCAACCTGGGAATATGATGCTCATTTCAGGATTCTGGATAAAATTCAACTACCTGTTTTTGTGCAGTTTCCAACTAAGGATGATTTTCACATTTTAAAATAAAGTTTTACTATATTTAAAAATGTAAAACAAGAACAAAATAACCTTGGCAGGCTCTAATTGGATTTGGTCTTCAGGTAGTAATTTGCTGACCTGGATAATAGAATACATGAGTAAATGGTCTCTTTGACTTAAGCAGTGAGTTCACTCTGAGTTTAACCAAGGAAAGAACAATCTCACTCTAAAAGTCTGTTCTTTTTTTTTTTTTTTAAGCTTTTTATTTAAAAAGCATATGCATGGGTAAGTTTTCAACATTGACCCTTGCCAAAGCCTTCTGTTCCAAATTATCCCCTCCTTCCCCTCACCCCCTCCTCCAGATGGCAGGTAGTCCAATACATGTTAAATATGTTAAAATATACGTTAAATCCAACATATGTATACTTATTTATATAATTCTCTTACTACACAAGAAAAATCGGCTCAAAAAGGAAAAAAAAAACTGGGAAAGAAAACAAAATGCAATCAAACAACAGAAAGAGTGAGAATGCTATGTTGTGGTCTACACTTAGCTTCCACAGTCCTCTCTCTGGGGATAGATGGCTTCATCACTGCACAATTGGAACTGATCTGAATCATTTCACTGTTGAAGAGAACCATGTCCGTCAGAATTGATCGTTGTGTAGTCTTGTTGTTTCCGCGTATAATGATCTCCTGGTTCCACTCACATCATTTAACATCAGTTCATGTAAGTCTCTCCAGCCTCTCTGAAATCATCCTGTTGGTTGTTTCTTGCAGAACAATAATATCCCATTACATTCCTACACCATAACTTATTCAGCCATTCTCCAATTGATGGGCATCCACTCAGTTTCCAGTTTCTGGCCACTATGAAAAGGGCTGCCACAAACATTTCAAAAGTCTGTTCTTAACAATCTCTAGAGTTTAGGTACTAGAAATCAAGTGATTTGTTGGGATGCTAGCTTTTCCCACATGCCTATAGTCCAGGGAATTCTCCTATTTACTATTCAAAGTTGATATTTTGGTAAAACAAAACAAACTTCCCTCTTTTCTGCTTTTCTATCTAACATCTCTCCACCAAATAGGAGTCACAACTCCCTATAACTATGCACGTTATTGTTCTTCAGGGAACTAGTTACCAAGCCTATCTAGAATCAGGCATGTTTTTTTTTTTCTACAATATATATGTGTTCTTTGTATCTAAACTAGGGTGAGACCAAATAATACTAATGAATATAAAAATAAAAATTATAAGTGAAATATTAGCCAAATAGCTATTGCAATATATCAAAAAGATTATATTTTATGAAGTTGGATTTTTATTTACTGTTCAATATTAATAAAATCATTAGCATATTAATAACATTAACAGACTTAATTACAAAACAATAAAATTGTATATTATATGAATACAAAAAGCTTTTGACAAAATTCAACATCCACTTAAGTTAAAAACACTAAAAAGCAAAGAAATAGGTCTTTTCTTGATGTGGTAAATGTTATCTCTTTAAAATCAAGAGTCTACATTATATGTGATGGAGATAAGCTAGAGTCCTTTCCACTAATATCAGAGGTAAAATAAGGATGTCCACTAGGAGGAGTATTATTTGATTTAGTGCTAAAATGACTAAGCCCTTAAAAAGAATAAATTGAAGTAATAAGCATAAGTAAAGAAGGAATGACATTTTTACTTTTTGCAGATGAAATTAAGGAACCATAGATAGCCAACTAAAAACTAATGAAAGCAATTAATGACTTCATTAAAATTTCAGGTTCTATACAATAAACACATAAAACATAAAGCATTTCTATAGATAAGCAATTAAATTAAGCAAGGAAAGATGCAATGGAGATTTGAATGAAGAAATCCCATTCAAAATAAGACATGGAAAATACATAAAATATTCGGGAATCTATCTGCCAAATCATATACAAAACCCCCAAAATTCTACAAAATCCTCATTACAGTAATAAATTTTCTTGTCAGAAAATGCTAGAGGTGAGATTTCCCAGATTATCTTGTTAGTATTTATTGATGTGAAACCAGAATTCTAAAAACTTAAAGAGTTCCAAGGTTAGTGACTCTAATCCATCCATCCTGTCTCCATCTTCAGAGACTTTTGATTAGCATATCTTTAAAGTGTGAGGTCGGGTCAGTCCTGTAGACTCCTTGGCTCCTCCTTGATTCTTCCGTAGTTCCTCCCAGACTCCTCCTACACTGTTCTCCTTACTCCCTAGATCCTATTCCCCTTGCTTCTAACTCCTGAAATTTTATAAATTCCCCAAAGTGGAAGAATGTTGTTTAATTACCTATAATTCTGTCTTGCCTAGTTATATTTGGATAAGTTTGTAAACTATTTCACATAATAAATGGCAAATCTTTATTCTATGATAAATGTCTATGTCATTATTGTTTCTTGTCACAAATTGAACCATTATGCTCTCTCAAATCTACTTCATATAATCATATCAATGCTACTGAAATTCATTTATTTATTTAGTGCCATGCCAATCAAACTGCCAAAGGAATACATTATATTATTAGAAAAATATAATAATAAAATCGATCTGGAGGAATGGAATGCCAAGAATCTCAAAAGAAATAATGAATATATGAAACGTAAGGGCGGGGGAGGGGAGGGGTCTAGCAGTAGTAGCTCAAATACAATAGCACAGACTCCTAATAAGCAAAACTCTTTGGTATTAGTTAAAGAGTAGAGAAGTCAATCAGGTTAGACACTCTTATGTATGGAAGCAACTGAGCATAGTATTTCATGAACAGAAGCTGCTGGGAAAGATGGAAAGTTCTCTGGCAGAAATTAAGAGTTAGATCAACAACTAACACCATATTGCAAGATAAATTCTAAATGGATATAAAACTTAGCTAGAAAAGGTCAAATCATAAGCAACTATGAACAGGGCAAGAGTTTATGATCAAACAAAGGATAAAGATGATCACAGAAGGTAAAATGCACATAAAATTGAAAAAAAGTTTATACTTAATGAAATTAAAATGATAATTGAAATAATTGGGAAATAATCTTTTAGGAAGTTTTCTCTGATAAATGTCTTATGTACAAAATGTATAAGAAACTAATTCAAATATAAGAAAATGTCAATCCCCAATAAATAGGCAGTTTTCAAAAGAAGAAATCCAAACAATTCACAGGTATAGAAAATAATATTCCAAATCTCTAATAGCTAGAAAAATTAAAATTTAAAACAACTCTCTAAGATGGTTTTCTGAATGAAAGTAGGTAACCAAATTCCCACCTACTCATTCCAGGAAGAATCCCAAAATAGCAGTTATAATTGCTAAGAAATATGTTTTGCATGATTGCACATGAAAGATCTATATCAAATTGTTCCCCTTCTCAAAAAGCAAATAGGGGAGGAAGGGAAAGAGAGAATTCAAAACTCAAAATGTTGAAAAAAATGTTAAAAATTGTTTTTACATTTAATTGGAAAGTATTTATGTGTGTGTGTGTGTGTGTGTGTGTATATATATATATATAATATATATATATATATATATATATATATATATATATGTAAGTAAGTATGTAAAAAAAAATCCCAAAAGAAACCATCATAAATGACTTTATTTAGTCCAGAAGTACACAAAAAGTCAGCCAAAAGCCTTAGGCATTAGGAAAAGGGTGCCAGAAAGTCAGCACCAATATAGTCAAAAAGATGTAAGCCTTCCAGCATAAATACGGATGGACTGGAGACAACCTGTAACCTATAAAATTCAGTATTGAGGGGAAATGAGAATGGAAAGTTCTCATGGAAATGTCCTTCATAGTCAGAAACCCACAGCATTAACCTTTGAGGTCACCAGGAGTAGTAATGACCACTGTAGTCAAGGTAGCATTCAGACTGGGACATTCCAGGCCTGAGCCTCAGAGATTCCTAACATTCTAGCCTGCTATATAGGGCCCTGAAGATCCAGTGCTCCGAACCTCAAAGATCCACAGAAACCTAAAATCTACTAATGCTTTAGCATAAACAAACCCAGGGAAGTTCATCTCAGGAACCCAGTTGACTCAGGTTGAGACCAAACAAAATTGACTACCCAATCCAAAAGCATATGAAGTGCCCCCACTATCAAGTTCCAATTTAAAAACTAATATCAGAGAGATGAGCAAATATAAAAAGATACCAATTACTATAAAAAATTAGATATCCAGAAGCCCTCAAAAATACAAGGAAAAAGAAACTCCTTAACAATTGCAAGTAGAACTGGGCTTATACCCCAAAGAGATACTAAATAAGGGAAAGGGACCTGTATGTGCCAAAATGTTTGTGGCAGCCCTGTTTATAGTGGCTAGAAACTGGAAAATGAATGGATGCCCATCAATTGGAGAATGGTTGAGTAAATTGTGGTATATGAATGTTATGGAATATTATTGTTCTGTAAGAAATGACCAGCAGGATGAATACAGAGAGGCTTGGAAAGACCTATATGAACTGATGCAAAGTGAAATCAGCAGAACCAGGAAATCATTATACACTTCGACAATGATACTGTTTGAGGATGTATTCTGATGGAAGTGGATTTCTTCGATAAAGAGAGCTAATTCAGTTTCAATTGATCAAGGATGGACAGAAGCAGCTACACCCAAAGAAAGAACACTGGGAAACGAATGTGAACTATTTGCATTTTTGTTATTGTCCCGGGTTATTTTTACCTTCTGAATCCAATTCTCCCTGTGCAACAAGAGAACTGTTCGATTCTGCAAACATATATTGTATCTAGGATATACTGCAACATATCTAACATATATAGGACTGCTTGTCATCTAGGGGAGGGGGTGAAGGGAGGGAGGGGAAAAATTGGAACAGAAGCGAGTGCAAGGGATAATGTTGTAAAAAAAAAATTACCCTGGCATGGATTCTGTCAATATAAAATTATTATAAAATAAAATAAAATATAAAAAAAAACAATTGCAAGTAGAGTCTCAAAGGAAAGAAAAAATGAATTTTTCCATTTTCTACTCAAAGTAAAAAATGACTACATAACTACCTAGAAAAAAACTCACATCAATTCATCAATGCACATTTTTAAAACATCTTTTATGGCCCAGGCACTGTGCTAAGCATTAAGGGTGCAGAGAAAATAACTTAGTTTTTGCCCTCAAGAGGCTCATATTCTTTGTATGAATATGTGTGTGTGGTTTTGTTTTGTTTTTGCTCAAGAATAATTTGTTTTAATTGTGATATATGAAAGTTATGGAATGTTATTGTTCTGTAAGAAATGACCAGCAGGATGATTTCAGAAAGGCCTGGAGAGACTAACATGAACTGATGCTGAGTGAAATGAGCAGAACCAGGAGATCATTATATACTTCAACAACGATACTATATGATGATCAATTCTGATGAACATGGCTCTCGTCAACAATGAGATGAACCAAATCAGTTCCAACTATTCAGTAATGAATAGAACCAGCTACGCCCAGTGAAAGAACTCTGGGAAATGAGTATGAACCACTACATAGAATTCCCAATCCCTCTATTTTTGTCCATCTGCATTTTGGATTTTCTTCACAGGTTAATTGTACACTATTTCAAAGTCTGATTCGTTTTGTACAGCAAAATAATTGTATGGACATGTATACGTATATTGTATTTAACTTATACTTTAACATATTTAACATGTATTGGTCAACTTGCCATCTGGGGGAAGGGGTGGGGAGAAGGAGGGGAAAAATTGTAACAAAAGGTTTTGCAATTGTCAATGTTAAAAAATTGCCCATGCATATAACTTGTAAATAAAAAGCTATAATAAAAAAAGAATAATTTATTTTTCCAAATACATGTAAAAATAGTTTTCAACAATCATTTTGTAAGACCTTATGTTCTAAATTTTTTCTTCCTTCCCTTATCTTCCCCTTCCCAAGACACCAAGGAATCTGATGTAGACTAAATATGTGCAATCCTTTTAAACAATTAATTGTTTTAAACAATAAATTATAAATAAATTTTGGTCTCAAAAGGGGAAAAACATAAGAAAGAAAACAAACAGGGTAAAATATTATGCTTTGATCCACATTCAATTTCCATAGTTCTTTCTCTGGATATGGATGGCATTTTCCATCCCAAGACTATTGGAATTACCCTTGAATGGTTACTACATTATTGAGCCAAGTTAATCACAGTTGATCATCACATAATCTTTTTTTAAATAGTTGCTTTTAAAATTTTTAAAATCTATGCAAAGATCATTTTCAACATTCTTGCTTGCAAAACCATGTTCCAAATTTTTCTCCCTCTTCCTCCCCCCCCCTTCCCTAGACAGCAAGTAATTCAATATATGTTAAATATGGATCATCGTATAATCTTGTTACTGTGTGCAATATTTTCCTGGTTCTGCTCACTTCACTCAGCATCAGTTCATGTAAGTCTCTCCAGGCCTCTCTGAAATCAGCCTGCTCATCATTTCTTATAGAACAATAATATTCCATAACTTTCATACACCATAACTTATTCAGCCATTACCCAACTGTTGAACATCCAGTCAATTTCCAATTCCTAGAAGAGGATCATATTCTAAGGGGAAAGATAAACCATCTTCTACATACAAGATAACAATGTAAATAGAAAGTAATCTTCAAGGGAAGGAACTAGTAATAGAGCAGGGAGGGAGCAGGAAAGGCTTCTTAAAGAAGGTGGGATTTGAGCTGAATCTTGATGGAAGCCAGGAGACACAGGTGAGGAAGGAGAGTATTCTACATATGAGGAACAACCAGAGAAAAGGTACAGAGTTGAAAAGTGGAGACAGCAAGAAATATTGCAATAGAAGATGGAAAAATTAGAAATATAAGTTGTCAGTTATCACAAATAAACTTGGAAAACAGGTCAGTGAGATATAATTTATGAGTCACTGGACTTTTAAAATCATGATTGGAAAAAAACAAGGCAATGACACTCCTAGACACTATACTTCAAGAAATTATAAATTAAACTTGATCAGACCAATCAGAATCAAAGGGCAATGTAAAAATAGAAAGTATCCATTTATTACCTTCAACTTTTGTTCAGTCATTTTTTCACTGTGTCCATTTTTAGTGATCTCATTTGGGGTTTTCTTGGCAAAAATACTGGAGTGATTTGTCATTTCCCTCCCTAGATTATTTTACAGAAAAGGAAACTGAGACAAACAAGGTTAAATGACTCATCCAGGGTCATACTGCTAGTGTTTTAGACCACATCTGAAGATGAGTCTTCCTGACTGAAGACCTGGTACTATTATCTGCCCTGCCCCCTAGCTGCCCAGTCACCTTCAGAAGGAAACCCCCAAAGTCCCAGAAAAGTTGTAGTCAAACTCTGGAGTTTCTATATTTAAAAAAAATAATAAAATGCTGCAAGCATCTAGAGGAAAAGAGTTAAGATACGAAGGAACTATAGTGCAAGACCTGAAAGTTTCTACTATAAATGAGAGGAAATCTATGAATGCAAAATTCCAAAAAGGCAAAAGAGAAGTGAACATGATGAGGAAAAGATCATTCTACAAAGCTAAGTATAATCCTACAGGGGAAAACATGGAATGGAGAGCTTTCAAGGATTCTTGATGAAAAGAACAAAGTTATATGGGAACTTGCAAAAGCAAATGCAGGATTCCAAAGCAACATAGAAAGATATATTTATGTGAAAGACTGGAAGGGGCTAACTGATTGATGCTTCAGGGAGTATTGATGGGATACATCTTCTAGGGGAAATGTGGCAGTAGCCCTGAGACCACTGGGCCTTGGCAGTGCCAGATCCCACCTATAATGCAGACTGCTAGAACAATCTGCTGGCCAATGATAACAGGACTTCTGAGACAATTGGTCGGGTGCGCACCGGACCATTCCTCAGGCCTACTTCTGGGCCATAATATTAGCATATCAGTGACATGAAAAAACCAGATTTTGTCTATATTTTCCTATAAATTTGTTTTCTTGCTCTTGGTTCTTGGCTAAATGCCTTTGGAACTTAAGTCTGCTTCAACTGGCCTTATAATTACTAAACTTTGCCCCTTGACTTGGAGATGGATTTAAGCCTGCTAAGTCTTTTGAGAGACCTGGCAACACCAGTCTGTGACCCCAACTTCTTGGGGTTTCCTTCTGAACCTCAATAGTATGAACGCAATTAAATAATGCATGTAAAGGATAGGAAGGTGGTTCAGTTTTGTTCTGATGGTTTTTAGATGGGAGCTGAAAGAGAAGATAATACACAACTAAAGAAATGAGGAAGAAGTGGTGGAACTTACTATTTCTCCTAATTAGAGTATGTAAGAAAAGTAAATAAATATGGAGAAAAGGGTGGGGAGATACTCATTCCTGTAAGATTAAGAAAGAATAAACACAAGAGACAAAAGAAATAGAGATCTTGTGGCTTGATAGCCAGATACCTATCCATCTGATGATCAGGGAGGGAGATAAGGCAGTCACAAGTCATTTCTTCCGTCTTTCAGACCATTTCTCCCCAGCTCTTCTTCCTGATTCCAAAATTACTAGAAAAGTGAGATGGCTTGAATTTCTTGTATGCAAATTCTGTTCTGCTTCAGCAGCCAATTAAAAGCCTTTTGTCACCACAATAAACCATCAGAAAATAGTGAAACTAATGCATTGTTGGTGGAGTTGTGACCTTATCTAATTATTTTGGAAAGCAATTTAGAACTATGCCCAAAGAGCTATAAAACTGTGCATAAATGTTGACCCAGCAATACTACTACTAGGTCTGTATTCCAAAGAATCAAAGGAAAAGGAAAAGAACCTATTTCTATATTAAACAAATTTTAACAGCTTCTTTTGGGGTGGCAAAGTATTAGAAATCAAGGAGGAATAACTATCATTTGAAGAATGACTGAATAAGTTGGGGTAACTGTGATGGAATACTACTATTGTGCTATAAGAAATGACAAGCAGTGTGCTTTTAGCAAATCCTGGAAAGATTTATATGAATGGATGCAGATTGAAGTAAACAGAACCAGGAGAACATTATACACAATAACAGTATTAATGTACAATGAATATCTGTAAATGATTTAGTTAATCTCAATAATAAATGATCTAAGATAGTTCTGAAGGATTTAGGATAAAAAAAATGCTATCCCCCTCCAGAGAAAGAACTGATAGAGTCTAAATGCAGATTGAAGCATACTTCTTTAAAAACTTTATTTTTTGTGGTTTTCTTTTTTTCTTTTGTTTTCTTTCATAACATGACAAATATAGAAATATGTTTTATATGACTATATATATATAACACATCAAATTGATTGCCTTGTCAATAAGAGAGAAGGGAAAGAAGGAAAATAATTTGGAACTCAAAAACTTTTTTTAATGAATGTTAACATTATTTTAACATGTAGTTGGAAAAATAATTTTTTTTTTTTAAAGAAAAGAATGGTCAAAGTATTTACATTTACTTGTTTTGAAGTGGAAGGAAGAACTATGCCATTACAGAATTAGGCTTACCAAACCTCTATCTAAGTGTTATCTGGCAGAGCATCTTGTAGATGCTTTAAGAATCTGGTCCTTATTAGCCTGTCCTCACATTGCAAATGAAGGTACCAATTACAAATCCAGAGAACCAGTGATAAGATGTGTTACCCCAGATAATAGTGAAGTGAGGAACTCAAGACTCAGAACTAAATAATGCATTGTGTAAGCATGTATGTATACATACACACACATATGATGAGGTCTTAAATATTAGGTGTGGTTAGTAGAGGAATTGATCCCTGAGGCAGGCAGGGAGAGGATGCTGATAGAGATCAGTTTAGCTCCATGGTCCAGTCTCTGGGGAAGTTGTCCAGTTTGAAATCCAAGTTATGTCTAACCTCTGAGACCCATCCCCTATAGATGTCTCCATGTTTTAACGTGCCCTGTCAGAAGTACCAGTTATGTCCCCGAGGTTAACTTTTTCTATAAAATATACTTATGAACCATCTCACAGCTGCTGCCTGCCTTTGGGTCAGTCCACCACAACACTCTGCTCCAGGTGTCTTTTTCCTTCCCCTTCTCTTTCCCCTTTCTCCATTCCACGTGGTATCTCTAACTCCACTATGCTTCCCAACCCCACTTCTCCTAAGAGCTAGCTAACACTGTTGGGGTGCTCTGTCCCTTTCAAGAATTTGTCTTTCATATGTTCTCCCACTCTATTTCATATTTACTATTCCAGGTGTCTATTGTTTCTCTTCACTTTGTCTGTAACCTCTTCCTTAAATAAATCTACCTTTTCCAAAGAGAATGGCCACTGTAAATTCTTCACTTGATGCGGGTCTGGTGGTAGAGAATTGATGTGAGAATCCCCTCTAGTCAGCACAGGTCCAATGTGAAAGAATTCACAAGCCCAAAATCTGAATGTGGCAAGAAAAGGGATTTTTATTGGTCCCGAGAAGCAGCTTTGCTAGGAAGACAGACTCCTCAGTGGCAAGAGGTCCAATCAGAGAAATAACAAAGGTTATCACTGAGAAGAGAATGTCTTCACAGTGGGTGAGAGTCCTGGTAGGCAGTTGTGCCAAGAAGAGAGGTTCCCTTGGCAAAGCATAATCTTACTTCGGACTTCTGCAGAGACTTGGAGTTCAAAATTGTCTTTTTAGTGGCAGTCTGAGGCTTGGTTCCAATTGAAAAGAATCAATGCCTCCAAACCTAGATACTTATCTTGCAGTTTCAAGCCACTCAACAGGCCCAGATCTCCAACTGAATAAAATCATTTTGAAGGTTTTTTCCCAGAGCCTGGAATTTCATGAAGTGAATTGGCCTACCCCCAAAAGATCAATGGAGGGTGATTTGACCAAGGTCTCCAATTGAATGAAGCCATTTAAGTTGTCTGGGAACGTATGCTTTTCCAGACTTTTTGGAGTCTGAGACTCTGAATTTCCCTTTTACAGATCAAAGGGTACATAGTTTCAGAGTTCATTCCCATTGCTTCCCCCCCAAAGTCAAGGGGGACAGTTTCAGAGCTTACCCCTGTCAATATAACTGAACCCCAACTTTTGGTGCTACCATCATCTGGTGTCTACATCACTCACATCATTTTGGTCCATGAACCACATCATTTGGTGCCAAACTCCACATCATAGATCACATCACATATATATATATACACATGTACATATACATATATATGTATATCTGTATATATATATATATATATATATATATATATATATATATATATATATATAACCTCAACAAAGGGATTTATTTTGCTTGACCATATATGATACAGGAATTTTAGTTTTGTTTCTTTCAGGGTTTTTTTGGGGGGATATTGGAAGATAAAATAGTGGGACTAGCTAGTTAGCCATTGAATTATTAAAATGTAAAAAAAGGCTTTAACAAGTTAGAAAGGCTGCTCATTTTAAAAGTAAATGGAAAAGGATAGAAGGAAAGTCAATAGAAAATAGATAAGTAGGACTGCTTGATAATAATGTATTGAACAAAATAGATATGTATCTTAAATATTAAAAATTATGCTATAAAAATTAGAAGAGAAACAAATTATATACCTTTCCCAGTATGGATATAAAGTGAATTCTTAACCAAACAAAAGATAAAGGCTATTTAAAAAAGCAAAATAAATAACTTGAATTACACAAAATTAAAAAAAAAAACTAATTTATATAGGATAAGAAGGTAAGAGGTCACCTGTAAAAACAAAACAAAGTTTTGTAACAAATATTTCTAATAAGGATTTAGGATCAAGATTTATAGAGAACTAACCAATATGTAAGATCAAAAGTCATTCTCCAATAGATAAATGATCAAAAAATATAAACATAATGCTAAGAAGGAGAATTACAAACTATTAACAACCAGGTAATAGAATGCTCCAGATTATACTAATGAGAACTACAAATGAAAACAATTCTGAGGTTTCATTTTATACTCAGCAATTTAACAATGACAATAAAACAAATGCTAATAGTCAATATTGGACAACTTGTGGAAAGACAATTACTTCTGTGTGTTGTTACTGAGGTTGTAAAGTAGTACAAACATTTTGGAAAGCACTTAGGAGTTATGCAAATTAAGCTGAGAACATATCCATACCTTTTTGGCTACAAATTTTCACTACTAAACTTATCTGCTAAGGAAGCCATTTATAAGAATAAATGTCTTGTATATAATGAAAATATTGTTATTGTTCAGTCATTTTTTTTCAGTTGTATCTGACTCTTCATAACCCTATTTAGGATTTTTTGGGCATGATTCAGGTTCATGGCTTCACATGCAGTCTTCTGCTCTGTTTTCCAAAGGAAATGTTCATTTAATTTTTAAAAATTAAGTTCAGAACAAAGAAATAATGGAAGGAAGGAAGAAAGGGAAAAAGAAAAAGAAAGGAAGAAAGGAAAGGAAAGAAAAGGAAAAAGAAAGAAAGAAAGAAAAAAAGAAAGAAAGAAAGA